>NC_025999.2:33995676-34330832 GCF_000442705.2 Elaeis guineensis | reverse complement strand
TCTTGAGGAGTTTGAGAAGCTCGATATCATCTTAGACAAAGATTTTTAGATTGATGTGATCCTTCAGTCTTTGTCCAATGCACATGGTCAGTTCATCATGAACTTTCATATGCATAAGATGCAATGTACCTTGGCCAAGTTAATGAATATGCTGGTTACGGCAAAGCTTTCAATGAAAGGTTCAAAAGGCTCAGTTCTTACTGTGGAGCGGACTTCTTCCAAGAGAAAGTCTTTTGGAAAGAAAAAGAAGTCCGCGAAGAAGTAGAAGGTGGATGGGAAGAAGAGGAAGCGAAATTGTCCTCAATACCTGGCCACCCTGAAGAACAAGAAGGATGGTCCTTCTGGAGGTATGCTCATTATCGAATCTAACCTTACGATTTCTTCTGCATCTAGTTGGATACTTGACTCTAGTTCTAGTGCTCATTTGTGCACTTCTATGCAGGGTCTTGAGGAGAGCAGGAGGCTGAGGGATGGGGAGATGATCCTACGCATCGGAAAATGGAGCAAGAGTTGCTACCGTGGCCATGGGAACCTACCCTCTGTGATTACCGTTAGATTAGATTTAGTTTTAAGAGACTGTTATTATGTGCCTGCAGCAAGCAGAAATTTGATTTCTGTTTCATGTTTAGCATAAGAAGGCTATGTGATTAACTTTCATAAGGACCATTGTAACATTTTTTATGAAAATAATAAAGTTGCAAATAGTTTTATTATTAATGATCTCTATCAGTTACATGTTGATGTATCTATTTTTAATATTGAGCAAAATGTGAATGCCATAGGAATTAAAAGGCCTAGAGATAGTCTAAATGATAAGTATCTGTGGCACCTAAGGCTAGGTCATATAGTGAAGACAGGGTTAACAAATTGGAGAAATTCGGGCGACTGAGTCCGTTGACATTCGAGTCGTATCCAGTTTGTGAATCATACTTCAAGGCAAAATGACCAAGCTCCCTTTTGTGGGACATGGGGAAAGGGCCACAGACCTACTTGCCCTAGTACATATGGATGTGTGTGGCCCATTTGATGTGCCGGCTAGAGGCAACTTAGTCTACTTCATTACCTTTATCGATGATATGTCTAGGTACGAGTATGTGTTTCTAATGAAACACAAGTCTGAAGCTTTGAAAAGTTCAAAAATTCAGACATGAGGTAGAAAGACAAACAGAAAGCCCATTAAGGTCTTCGATCAGATCGAGGAGGTGAATACCTTAGTCAGAAATTCCTAGACTATCTTAAGGAAATGGCATAGTCTCATAATGGACTCCACCTGGAATGCCTCAACTTAACGGATTTCAGAATGGAGAAATCAGACCCTATTAGATATGGTCCATTCATGATGAGCTTCATGGACCTCCTGATTTTCTTTGGGGAATTGTCTCATGACACTAATTTATGTATTGAATAGGGTTTCCTCTAAAATCGTTCCTACCACATCGTATGAGATATGGCATGGTAAGAAGCCAAGTCTGAATCATCTCAGAATTTGAGGTTGTCTGACTCATGTCAAGAGACAGCAGACGGTAAGTTAGAGTTCAGGTCTTTTAAAGCTCGATTCATATGATATCCTAAAGAGTCATTAGGATACTATTTTTATATTCTGAAAGACACAATGTGATTATGAGTCGAAATGCTATTTTTTTTGAAAAATAGTTTATTCAAGATGGTGGCAATGGAAGAATAATTAAGCTCATGGAGAATGTCTCCCAAGAGCAACAAGCTAAAGAACCTGAGAAACCAATCAATTAGAACCATCCTAACACAATCTCTTCCACCTCGTAGATCGACTAGAATTTTCATCCTTCTGAAAGGTACTAGGTACCATACAAGAGGATGTAGAGGAAATGTTCCTCCATGAAAATGGGGTTCATGGTGATGATCCCAAGACCTATGAGAGACGATATCAGATATCGATTCCGAGAAAT
The DNA here is from genome assembly GCF_000442705.2 of Elaeis guineensis. Classification (NCBI taxonomy): domain Eukaryota; kingdom Viridiplantae; phylum Streptophyta; class Magnoliopsida; order Arecales; family Arecaceae; genus Elaeis; species Elaeis guineensis. The sequence goes on along the minus strand of NC_025999.2, from coordinate 34,328,907 downwards.
GGTTAGAGGCAATGAGATCAGAAATTGACTCGATGCACTCAAACCAAGTTGGACTTGGTAGATCCACCTAAAGGTATTGTACCTATTGAGTGTAAATGATCTTCAAGAGAAGATAGGTGCAGATGGGAATGTGGAGACATTCAGGCTAGCTCGTAGGAAAGGTTATAGTCAGGCGAAGGCATTGACTATCAGGATACCTTCTCGCCCGTAGCCATGCTAAAATCCATCGCACATTGCTTGCTGTTGCAACCTATTTGATTATGAAATATGGCAGATGGAGTGAAAATGGTGTACTTAAATGGACATCTTGAGGAAGATATTTATATGGAACAGCGCTTGGATTCACATCCAGTGATGTTGATCACAAGGTCTGCAAGCTGCAAAGGTCCATTTATGAACTTAAGCAAGCATCTCGGAGTTGGAATACTCTTTCAATGATGTGATCAAAATATTTGGTTTCATCAAGAACGAGGAAGAACCATGTGTGTTCAAAAAGGTCAGTGGGAGCGCAGTTGTCTTCCTCGTATTGTACGTGGATGACATCCTCCTAATTGGAAATGACATTTCCATGTTGACCTCAGTCAAAATATGGTTGTCTAAAGAGTTCTCTATGAAAGATCTAGGAGAGGCATCTTTTATACTGGGTATTAAGGTCTATAGAGATAGATCAAATAGGATGCTAGGACTTTCACAGAAGATTACATAGAGGAGGTGCTAAAGAGGTTTAGCATGAAAAACTCCAAAAGAGATTTATTGCCTTTTAGACATGGCATTCATCTCTCCAAGAAGATGTGCCCTAGCACACTGAGGAGATTGAACGCATGAGCAAGATCCCTTATGCTTCGGCAATAGGAGCCTCATGTATGCCATGCTATGTACATGACCTGATATAGCCCATGCTGTGAGTGTCACAAGCAGATATCAGTCGAATCCAGGCGAAGAGCACTAGACTTCTGTGAAATGTATCCTTAAGTACTTGAGAAGGACTAAGGATATGTTTCTAGTCTTTGAGAATGGAGACTCCAGATTCAGGGATATACAGACTCAGACTTTATGTCTGATATAGATGATCGAAAGTTGACATCTGGGAGTCTGTTCATTTGTAATGGTGGTACAGTTAGCTGGAAAAGTTCCAAGCAAATGATGATTGCAGATTCCACCATGGAGGCAGAGTACATTGCTGCATCGGAAGCTGCGAAAGAGGCATTCTGGTATAAGAAGTTTGCCGCAAAGCTTGGAGTGATGTCATCAGATGCATCCCTCTTTACTGCAATAATAATGGTACCATAGCCTAGCTAAGGAGCCAAGGTCTCACCAGAAGTTCAAGCACATCGAGCGGCGATTCCATCTGATCCGTAATTATCTCGAAAAGGATTATGTCGAGGTCAAGAGAGTCGACTCCACAGACAATGTGGCAGACCCGCTGACTAAGCCATTGGGCCAACAGAAGATCGAAGCCCATCTTGAGAAGATGGGACTTAGATATGTAGCCAATTGGCATTAGGTCAAGTGGGAGTTTGTTAGATGTGTGCCCTAGATGCCAGATCGACTGACACATTCATGTACATATCTAAGGGCAAAATTATAATTTTGATTATAAATGAATAAAAGGGTTATTCTTCTATTACATTGTGTACATTGTGTCTGTGATACATCCTTTGAGTTAGTGGGAATGTTAATTCATATTTTCAAGAGTTGAAAATTTAAGGCATGAATTTACATAACTAACTCATAAACTGCTCCTGACCATAGGATCATCACGAGGATGGTAATCGATCTGGAAGGTTGGTGTACAATTGCTTCCTTAGGGTAGATGAGTCTTGAGTCTACGGTGTGGAGACACAGAGCAAGAGTACAGGTATTCGTTGAGAATGAGAGTACTGAGCGTGACCACCTCGAGCAGTCATAAGGAAATCTACCTTCTCGTCGATGACTAGCTCGATGCTACAGTTGTGTGTCTAGTTCTTTAATCTGAGATGCATCGTCGGTTCACTTTGAGTGTGTTATAGTTTGACTACATCATAACTCGATCTCCTAGCCATCCGGAACCCTGAGGTGTATGTTGGCTGCAGCATATTCATTGTAGGAACCAGATCACATCAAGATGGGATCTATCAACCTCGGTAGATGAGAGGAGTAGTCCTATGGTAATCGAAAGATTGAGTCCTTAATCCCATGGCCATGACAAGTGAAATAATGGAAAAGAATTTTCCATTGGGTTTCACATCGACTCGGATCGATCGATTGATTCATATGACTGATGTTGGGTTTGACGAGTTCACCTTAACCCTAATTCAGTCGAAACTCATGATAGAGGAACTCAATCACACAGGTAGCTGCACCAAGAGGTTCGTCTTCAGTTCTGATGGGTTACCACCATATACTGCTAGGTGTCACTAGTGGATTTTGGGAGCAATTAGAATGATTTTAATGATCGATCATTCTAATTGTCTGAATCAGAAGAGTTCTAATCCATCGAAAGGAGTTTCGATGATGTCGATGATGAGATTATGACATGTCTCATTACCATACAGAATTGAACCTAACTAGGTCACACAAATAAGGGTTAGGGTCTGAATGTCATTAATTGGGCTAGTCCAATTGATTTGGATAAGATCCAATTAGGTTCAAGAAAATCATGCTAGCACTCGATTGAGCCTAACTTTCTCCTTGTGTAATCTTTTCTGTCTCTACTGAGCCAAATATGATCTGGCTCATCCAGAGAACTTTGAAAAGGTTTTTCTCAGTTTAAATGAAGCTTGTCCAGCTCAGAAAAGGCTTGTCTTAATTCATGAGATGAATTTAAGACAACACCTGCTAATTTCTAGCACCTGCCAATTTCATTTTAGGACATCTGTCAAAAGTTGACATATGGATCTTAAACTGAAGAGGACTTATTGGAGGATTTTTGTGGAGTATCCATATGCCTAAACCTAATCAAATTGGGTGCCATAATCAGATTATGGCATGAGCTCAATTGGATTTAAGTGGGCGCCCCAAATGGATAAGAACCAAAGAGTCCTGATAAACTTGGACTCTTTGGCGCCACCTTATTTGAGCCTATCCATTGTTGGTGCCAACATAGGAGAGAGTATGGAGATTCTTATTTGATGTGATTAGATGACTTCACTCCACTAATCAGAATTTTTCCAAAATTTATTGGAATTTTTTGATTGATCGAATGATGTGGCACTGCGCAGCATACAGGGTCTATATAAACCCTACTGCACCTAGGGTTTCGGGGCAAAACTTGTTTTGTGCAAAAAACCCATTGACTGCCACCCCCTCCCCTCTTCTCCATATCCTCCCTGCTCTCCTTTCTCCCCTCTTCACATCCAAGAAGTTGGACATTCATCTGGCATAGGTGCAAGGCGTGGTGACGCCTGGAATAGAAGGCTGCAGGACTTCTTCGACAGGCTGCTGCTCCAACTTCAGGAAGACTTTTGAAGATCTTCCTAATCAGATTTAGATCTGATTTTTAGAGCATAGAATCATGAGGAGAAGATGTTATAGATCCTATCTGAGTGAATATTGGTAGAGGCCAGGCACTTGCATGGCTACATCAGAATCTCAGGCAGTGCTACGATCATCTACAGGGTAATTAGATTACCCTTGAGGTATGTCTATGTTTCTCAAACTTTTAGATTTAATTTTAAAATTAAAATATTAGATAATAAAATTAGATCTAACAGATATTAGATCTAAAATAGCATAGGATAAAAATTTAAAATTTATTCCACCCCAGGTTTGATGAAATCTGGAAGATCCTACACAGGAAAAAGGCGGTTTTTCCTTCAGGTTCTACATTGGGCTCTAGATTTGATCTAATCAAATTTGGTTCAAATTCAATCACTGATGTCAATTCTTCTGCTTGTCGAACTTTATCAAGTTTGACTTTAGAGGCACTTGTTCCTTCATTAAGAAATTTTTTTTTCAAAAAATGTGCCTCACTGCTGATAAATACCTTTTGTTCAGCAGAAAGGTAAAAATAATATCCCCTCATTTCTTTGAGGTACCCTATAAAATAATGCTTATCAGACCTAGATTTGAGTATGTCGGTCTGTAATCATTTGACATAAGCTGGACATTCCCAAACCTTAAGGTAAGAGAAGTTCGACCTACGTCCTGATCGTATCTCATATGATGTTTTACTAACTGACTTGTTCGAAACATTATTAAGCACAAAATAGACTATCTCAAGTACATAGCCCCAAAAGGAGATCGACAGACTTACAATCTCCATTATGGACTGAACCATGTCCAACAGAATTTGATTCCTCCTTTTCGAGATGTCATTATGCTGTGGTGTCCCTGAGAGGTCCATTATGAGAGAATCACATTCTCTTCTAGATATATCAAAAATTCACTGAAAAGGTATTCACCCCCTCGATCAGATCGAAGAGTTTTAATATTTTTTTTTAATTTATTTTTCTGCTTCATTACGAAATTATTTGAATATTTTAAATAATTCAGAGTTGTGTTTCATCAAGTAAACATACCCATACCTAGATAGATCATCTATAAATGTAATGAAATAGCTATATCCTCCTCTAGCATTAATGTTCATAGGTCCACATACATCACTATGTATTAGACCTAGAACTTCAATGGCTCGTTCATCTTTTTTAGTAAAAGATGACTTAGTCATCTTTCCAAGAAGACAAGACTCATAGATCGATAATTATTTACAATCATTAATATTGAGAATACCCTCTTATGCTAACATATTTATCTTGTTCTTATTTATGTGACCGAGCCTACAATGCCAAAGATAGGCATCCGTGATATTATCTAATTTAGAGTGTTTATTTAGAGTGTACATTACACTCAGAGGCTATGACAAAATATAGATACGATTTCTTAATTTACCTCGCATTATTGTAATATCATTCATAATGATATAACAATAATCATTCTTTATTGATAAACTATAACCATCTTTGGCCACAAAGTCAACATAGATTATATTCATCAAGAAAGATGGATAATAGTGACAATCACTCAAAATGATACTATTGAATTTGAAAACAAGCTTGACGACTTCTAAAGTTAGGATTAGAACTTGACTTCCGTCCTCCACATTTAAGAATCTCTTATCTGCAGGGTTTCAGGGTGGACATGCACGATGGAAGCATAACGGATTTCAAAATTTAAATTATGATATCTTAAATATTAAACCTATAAACCAGTATCTCTTTGATGATTAACAATCATATATAATATATATTCAAAATTAAATTCAAGCTATAGAAGAATACTTGCAGCACTTAATCCAAATTTTGGTAGAACCTCCACCAGGCGCCCAAGTGTTCACCCTCCAACGGTGATCCACACAGGGCTATCACCAAGACACCAACTTCTTGAGATGATTTTTTCTCCAAAATTCTTACTCTAAGAATTTTCTTAGGCACCAGGACCTCAAGACCCTCTTCCTCTTCTCCTAGCCTTTCTATCCCAACCTTTCTTCTTTCCTTGTCTTCCTTAATTCTCTTCCTAGGCTCTTGTCCTAAAATCGAACTTGTCCTTATAATTTTTTGATTTGTTCTAATAAGAGAAGGAAGAGACTAATTGGATAATAGGAAGAGTATATAAGAAAGAAGAGATAGGAGCAATTTTCTGAATGGATCAAATCTTCAATGCAGCCCCCTTTAAATAGTTAGTGATGGGGTGCCTTCGAGAATGAGTCGCGCCCCCTCCATGTGCCATCTCACATCCATCAGAAAATCTCACATCCTCTGATGAATTCTCATGCTATCTGAAAAGTTTTAACATATGGCAATCATCAAGAAAAAATCCAAGAGATGCTTCACACAGAAGAACTCTTCGAAATATTTTTCTTGATGATTCTCTGATACATCGCGCAGCTTCTCATGGAGCAATTTTTCTCCACCATCCATTAATGACTTTTGGCCATCCAATGGACCAAAATGAAGGTGCTAACTTTCTAATGGCATGAAAAAAATCTAAACTTAAAATATAGCATGACACTTAGATTAGAGTTCTTCACAAATTGGACTCTTGGTTAGGTGCATGGATCAGACTGGAAAAATTTCCAACTTCAATCAATTTTCATGATTAAATCAAAAGGTGTTTAAACCTTAGAAAGATTTTTTGAACTCAAAATTAAGTTAGAAATTACCAAAAAAAAAATTATTGTGGAACATTGGATAAGCTCAAGGAAGGGGTGTCCCATCTCATGGGTCACGAAACCTATTTCTGCGCACAAAGACTACACCCACGTGCAAGAAAAATTTTTGACATGAGGGGACATAGTTTTTGGCTCCAAATTTTTGGTACATATAGCCAAGGCTGACCCAACTCAAATCCAAAATTAGTTTGAATTAATTTGACTTTAATTAGCCCAATCTGGAATCAATTTCAAACCCAATTCAAAACAAAAGGCTAGTTTTTGCAACATGTGCTAGCATGTCTATTTTGCAAACATGATCTAATCTAATTAGACTCCTGATCAATTTTCTTTGTGTGCAATCTATTTGGTTTCATATCTAGCTAGCAGTGGACCTGAGTGCAAGTCGATCTAATTTGATTAAAATTTAATTTAACTAATTTAGATCCAATCGAGCTAACCAGATTTTAGCAATTAGAACTCTTTCTAATTGATAATCGAATTAAACTCTATAATTGATCAAATCCATAAGATAAGATTAACATCAGCAATGCATCATGTCTATCTAGAAGATATAGAATTTTCATCAAAATATCAAAAATATCCTTCAGTAAAAAGTTACCGTGCAATTGGATCTTACGATCTCCCTACACTTCGAATATGATTCTGGATATAGAATGATGTCAAATCCAATATCATATTCATATCTCTCTTAATATTTAATGATGATTCAATTAATAAAATATTAAAAATTCTTTCTAATTTTTATTCTACTTTGATCAAAGACTTCCTGAATCATCAATCGATCAGAGCAAGTAGGATGCGATCTCCTCTTACTAGAGTGATCGATTGCATGTTGATCTACTGACAACCTTCATATACATTCCACCATATCCAGAATATTCTGTACATGACTAAGGCATGAATGAGTATGAACCAAAATATACATTTATGTATATAAGATTCTATAGTAGTCTCAGGTCAAAGGATTACATGCACAACTCCCACTATAAGAAAATATCTTTTGATGGATAAGTAAATTTTATAAGATGTTTCTTAAGTCGAATCAATTCAGTAAACTTATTCTCCAATAAGCATCCACTTTTTTGTATCAGTGTCTCACACAAGTGGCTTATGAGATCAGTCACCCTCCCCATCGAGCATACATAGGAAGTGCTAGTCTATCCAGAATATTGATCTCCTACTCAATGCTCTTATAACTAGAAATATTCTAAATCAAAATTTTTAAGATTTTAGGTCTCATAGGTATGATCTCATCATAACCCTAAATCCATTGTCCTGATTTATAGAGTTCATCATAATCATTACAAAAGTAAGATGCAGCATATGATGAAAAATACCTTTTATTTATAAAAAGTCAATACATAAGTCTAGAAGATTACAAGAAAAACCCATCAAAATATAAATTTCGATCGGCTTGTAGGACATATTCCTTTCAATCTCCTACTTGCACTTAAGCCAATCGCCTTTATATTTTATCTCCATACAATCAAGGTGATGATCAAACTGCTGCTATGGTAGAGCCTTAGTAAACGAGTCTGCTATGTTGTTCTTTATTTCTACTCATTCTATGACAACATCTTATCTTTCGATTATTTCACGAATGAAATGGAAGCGTCTTAGAATGTGCTTGGATTTATGATGAGATCTTGATTCCTTTACTTGAGCAACTGCTCCAGTATTATCACAGTAAAGCGGTACTAGATTCTCAATCTCAAGAATGACACCCAATTCTATTATGAACTTCTTCATCCAGACAGCTTCCTTGACAGCTTCACTTGCAGCTATGTACTCTGCCTCAGTGGTTGAGTCAGCTACAGTCTGCTGCTTAAAATTTTTTTAACTAATAACTCCACCATTAAGAGTAAAGACATACTCTAAAGTGGATTTGCTATCATCAGGGTCTGATTGGAAACTAGAGTCAGAATAACGTTCTAGTTTTAAATCAGATCCTCCATATACCAGAAAAATATCTTTAGTCCTCAAATACTTAAGAATGTTTTTCACTGCTTTCTAATGATTCTTTTCTGGATCAGCTAGAAATCTACTAACTATGCCTAAGACATAGGCAACATCAGGCCTGGTACATAGCATAGCATAGCATATATGACCGACCCTACCGTCGAAGCATAGGGAATAGAACTCATTATATTTCTCTCTTCCGATGTTTTAGGAGACATCTTTTTAGAGAGATGTATGCTTTGACTCATAGATAAGTAACCTCTTTTACTCCCATCTATGCTAAACCTTTTTAGCACTAAGTCTATGTACCTGGATTGGGACAAGCCTAACATTCTCTTAGATCTATCCCTATAGATCTTTATACCTAGTATATAGGATGCTTCGCCCAAATCCTTCATGAAAAACTTACTTGATAGCCATGTCTTGATCGATTGTAATATTAGGATATCATTCCCAATAGAAAGTATGTCATCCACATATAAAACTAAGAAGATAATGGTACTCCCACTAGTCTTCTTATATACACAAGTTTCATCCATATTTTTGATAAAGCTAAACTCTTTGACTGCAACATCAAAGTGGATGTTCCAACTCCTTGAGGCCTACTTTAATCCATAAATAAATTTCTTAAGCCTGCATACCTGATTTGCTCTCCCTTTTGAGACAAATATTTCTGATTGAGACATGTAAATCTCTTCCTCAAGATAACCATTAAGGAAGCGGTCTTCACATCCATTTGCCAAATCTCATAATCATGGTATGCTGCTATTGCAAGCATAATCCGTATAGATTTAAGCATGACAACAGGTAAAAATATTTCATCATAATCAATATCCTATTTTTGCTTGAAACCATTAGCCACCAATCTAGCTTTATAGGTTTCAACTTGGCCATCTGCTCCAATCTTTTTCTTATAAACCCAATTGCATCCAATAAGGGTTATACCCTCTAGTGCATCAACCAAAGTCCATACTTGGTTGGAGTACATAGAATCCATTTTGAATTTCATAGCCTCTAGCCATTTGTCTAAGTTCCTACTCATGATGGCTTCCGTATAGATCAAAGATTCATCATTCTCAGTGATGTGGACTTCATTAGTCTCAATAACGAACCATACTTTATAGGTGCATTCTGCACTCTATCCGACCTTCATTAATAGATATTTCTTATTGAAGATCATCTTGTGCTTGTATTTATAGATCTTGAACTTCTTTAAGTTCAATTTTCTTCTCACTACCTCTTTCTAGGATAAATTCTTTTTTCATAAAAGCGAAAAATATTTTGTTCAGTAGGATGGTAAAAGAGGTATCCTATACTCTCTTTAGGATAACCTATAAATAAGCATTTTTCTGCCCTAGCGCTCAGCTTATGTCCAAAATTTTTTTTAACATAAGCTGGACAGCCCCATATCTTAAGATACTTAAGATTAGGCTTCTTTCCTCTTCATATCTCATATGGAGTACTTGGTACAGATTTTGAAGGTACTTTGTTCAGGATATAGATAGCAATTTCTAAGACATATCCCCAGAAGAAAATAGATAAATCTATAAGGCACATCATGACCGCACCATATCTAATAAAGTATGATTCTTCTTTTTTCCTACACCATTTAGTTGTGATGTAAAAGAAGGGTCCATTCAGAGAGAATTTTATTTTCTTTAAGATGATCTAGAAACTCATTGGATAAGTATTCTCCTCCTCAATCAGATCGAAAGATTTTAATACTTTTTTCAGTTTGTTTCTCGACCATACTTTGATACTCTTTAAATTTATCAAAGACTTCAGATTTGTGTTTCATAAGATACACATATTTAAATCTAGATAAATTATCAGTAATATTATCAAATAAGAGTATCCTCCTCTGGCTTCTATTATCATAGGACCACATATATCAGTATGTACAAGTCCTAACAACTCACTAATCCTTTCTCCATATCCACTAAATGGAGTCTTAGTCATTTTTTCCATAAGACAAGATTCACAAATTCTTATTGATTCATAATCATAAGGATCAAAGAACTCTTCTTTGTATAACTTGTTAGTCCTTGTCTCATTTATATGACCAAGTTGATAATGTCAAAGTAAAGTATTATTTATCTCTTCTCTCTTTTGCTTTTTGTTTTCATCAATATGAAAAACATTGTTATTAGATAGAGCCAGAAGACCATTATTAACAATGCCATGACAAAAAATTCATTAGAAAAAGAAATTGAGCAACTATTGTTCTTTCCATTAATTTCATAATCTTGTTGCAATAGCAACGGTATAGAAATAATGTTTCTAATGATCTTAGGTATATAATAACAGTTTTTTAGCTCTAAGATCTTTTTAGAAGGTAATTTCAACATATATGTCCCTACAGCCTCTACTGGGATGGACTCTCCTCCAGCACCGTAAAGCTTGAAGTCATCCTTCTTCAATACTCTAATGTTCTGCAACCCCTGTAATCACTTACAGATATGAGAACCGCAGATGGTATCCAATACCTAAGAGTCTGAATTGGAAGAGCTTAATGATAGAATTATATGTATCTTATACATACCTTTTGGTGCATCGCTTGCACTAGCCTTTACAGTTGCAAGATATAATTTGCAATTTCTCTTCCAATGTCCTGCCTTGCCGTAGTGAAAGCAGGTACCCTATCTGGAGACTTTCTTTCCTTCTTCTTTATCTTGCCATCCTTAGGGTTCAGTGCTTTCTTTGAACTCTTAAAACCTAACTTCTTTTTAGAGATTTTACCCACAAGAAGAAGAGGAGTCTTTTCTTTCTTCATGTGGCTCTCAACTGTCTTGAGTATATTCAACAGCTCAAGCAAGGAGGTATTCAGTTTGTTCATGTGATGGTTAATGACAAACTGAGCGAATGACTCAGAGAGAGATTATAAGATCAAATCCTGACTTAATTCTCCATCCATCACAAAATCTAGTTGACCCAATCTAGTGATCATATCAATGACCTTCAGGACATGGTCTTGTATGGATGACCCCTCAGTCATTCTAGTATGGAATAACTGTTTAGATATTTTATATCTAGCAGTCCTACTCTGTTCTTCATACAACTCTTTAAAATTGAGGAGTATGGATTGAGTATCCATGCTCTTATACTGCCTCTGTAATTCATTGTTCATAGAGGCCAGTATGATGCACTTAATAGTTAAACGATCATTCTTCCACATCCTGTATGTGGATACCTCCTCCTCTGTGGCATCATCCTCAATCTCTTGTGGTTCGGGGACATCAAGAATATAGGAGAGCTTCTCCTGAGTGAGTATAATTTTTAAATTTTTCAACCAGTTTATATAATTGGGACTGGTCAACTTGTTAGAATCTAAAATTCTTCGCAATGATAGTGAAGATGCCATTTGTAGAATTTAATCTACAATAATTAAAGAACATTACATAAGCAAATAACTCATATTGACTCACATAATTAAATAAGGTCTTTAGATTTAATTGTGCCTCCCATTATTTTACGAACATCATAACCCTTTAACATGATGAACGAGATATATTACATATTCATCTTAGTGGGATTGAGATCCTAATTCCTCATAATAATCTTGTGTTAACACAATAAATCCTTATGAGTTCATAGGTAGGAAACTCTTTCCAATTACATCTCATGCAATTTTCAATATCATATCTTGACCTCTAAAATATTATTAGCCTTATGTTAACACAACAAGCTATAATATTTTTAGTTAAGTTAGACCCTTCATTTCAATACAGTCAAATTTGAATATAACTGTCCTTATGTTAACACAATAAAATAGTACATTCAAAATTACCATAAGTATCTTCTATGCATCAAGATTATATTATATCAATCCTTATGATAAGCCTTGTGCTAACACAACAAGCTAGCCTAGTTCATGATATAACATAACCTAGCATGAAGGAAGGTCCTTAGTAGTGTTTTCAACATTAGTCAATATTAAGATCGCTTAATCAAATTGGCCAGATAAGTAAGGTGGGGGTCCTCCCGTTATTTTTCTTAGATACTAATAAATTGATCAGGTCAGACAACAGAACCAATTAAAGAATCACCTGTAGTACTTTTCTAAACACCAATTTATCATTTGATCAAGAATTGGTTAACCCCTAGTTGCATATCACTACAACTTAATATAATTTTTAATGAGAGTTTTTATTTGATCTCATACACATTCTAACTATATAATACTAATTTATGCTAATATATATCAATATTAAAATATTTTATATGTGCATGTGTAACATATGGACTTTCATCATGTTATGACAACTTTGCAGTATAATCCCGTTATGCTAGAACAACCTTATATCAAGATGATGAAGTGGTGGATCATATATGCATCATTTGATATCATCATATGAAAGTATAATTAAATAGCATAAATCATCTTATAGCATGAATCATAATATACATCACATAAATATTATGTATATATGATTGAACCAAACAAAGCCAGCTCTGATGCCACTATTGAGTTTCAGGGTGGACATGCATAGTGGAAGCATAACGGATTTTAAAATTTAAATTATAAAATTTTAAATATTAAATCCATAAACCAGTATCTCTTTGATAATTAATAATCATATATAATATATATTAAAAATTAAATTCAAACAATAGAAGAATACTTGCAGCGCTTAATCTAAATTCTGGCAGAATCTCACCAAGTGCCCAAGTGTTCGCCCTCCAATGGTGATCCACACAGGACTATGATCAGGATACCAATTCTTTGAGATAATTTTCTCTCTAAAATTCTCACTCTGAGAATTTTTTTGGGTACCAGAACCTCAAGACCCTCTTCCTCTTCTCCCAGCCTTCCTATTCTATATTTCTTCTCTCCTTGTCTTCTTTAATTCTCTTCCTAGGCTTTTGTCCTAAAATCGGACTTGTCCTTACTATTTTTGGATTTGTTCTAATAAGAAAAGAAAGAGACTAATTGGATAATAGAGAGAGTGTGTAAGAAAGAAGAGATAGAAGCAATTTTCTGAATGAATCAAATCTCCGATGCAGCCCCCTTTAAATAGTTAGCAATGGGGTGCCTTCGGGAATGATTCGCCCACTCCACGTGCCATCTTGCATCCATCAGAAAATCGCACACCCCCTGATGAATTCTCATTCTCATCTGAAAGGTTTTGACATATAGCAATCATCGAGAAAAAATTCAAGAGACGCTTCACGCAGAAGGACTCTTCAGAACATTTTTCTCGATGATTTTCCATTGCATCGTGCAGCTTCTCATGGAGTAATTTTTCTCCACCACCCATCAGTGACTTTTAGTCATTCAATAGATCAAAATGAAGGCACCAACTTGCTGATGGTGTGAAAAAAATCTAAAATTAAAATGTGGTGTGACACTTGGATTAGAGTCCTTTAAAATTGGACTCTTGGTTAGGCGCATGGATCAGACTGGCAGAATTTTCAACTTTAATCAATTTTCATGATTAAATCAGAAGGTGTTTTAATCTTAGAAAGATTTTTTGTACTCAAAATTAAGTCAAAAATTATCAAAAAAAATTTCATCATGGAACATTGGATAAGCATGAGGAAGGGGCATCCCATCTCATGGGATGCGAAATCTATTTCTGCGCACAAAGACTGCACCCATGCACAAGAAAAATTTTTGACATGACAAGATCTGTTTCTTGGCTCTAAAGTTTTGATAAATATTGCAAGAGCTGATCCAACTCAAATCAAAAATTAGTTTGAATTAATTTGGCTTTAGTTAGCCAATCTGGAATCAATTTCGAACTCGATTTGAAATAAGGAGCTAGTTTTTGCAACATGTGCTAGCATGTCTATTTTGTAAACATGATCTAATCCAATTAGACCCCTAAATAATTTTCTTTATGTGTGACCCATTGGGTTCCACATCTAATCAGTAGTGAGTTTAAGTGTATGTCGATCTGATTTGATTAAAATTTAATCTAAGCGATCTAGATCCAATCGAGCTAACCCAATTTCAGCAATTAGAACTCTTTCTAATTAACGATCAAATTAAACTCTTTAATTTGATCAAACCCACAAGACAAGATTGACGTATAGCAATGTATCATGTCTACCTAAAAGATATAAAATTTTGATTGAAATATCAAAAATATCCTTCAGTGGAAAGTTACCATGCAATTGGATCCTACGATCTCCCGACACCTCAAATATGACTTTGGATATGGAATGATGTCAAATCTAATATCATATCCATATATCTCTTAATCTTTAATGATGATTTAATTAATGAAATATTAGAAACTCTTTCTAATTTTCATTCTATTTTGATCAAAGGCTTCCTGAATTATCAATCGATCAGAGTAAGTAGGAAGCGATCTCCTCTTATCAGAAGTGATCGATTTTATGTTGACCTACTCACAATCTCTATATATATTCCATCATATCCAAAATATCCCGTACATGACTAAGTCATGAATGAGTATGAACCAAAATATGGATTCATGTATACGAGGTTCTATGGTAGTCTCAGGTTAAAGGATTACATGCACAACTCCCACTATAAGAAAATATCTTTTGATGGATAAATAAATTCCATAAGATGTTTCTTAAGTCGGATCAATTCAGTGAACTTATTTTCTAATGAGCACCCACTTTCTTGTATTAGTGTCTCACACAAGTGGCTTATGAGATCAGCCACTCTCTCCATCGAGTATATATAGGAAGTACTAGTCTTCCGAAATATTGATCTCCTACTCAATGCTCCTATGACTAGGAATATTTTAAATCAGAGTTTTTAGGATTTTAGGTCTCATAGATATGATCTCATCATAATCCTAAACCCATTGTCCTGATTTATGGAGTTCATCATAATCATTATAAAAGTAAGATACAGCATATGATGAAAAATATCTTTTATTTATAAAAAGTCAATGCATGAGTCTGGAAGATTATAAGAAAAATCTATCAAAATACAAATTTTGATTGACTTGTAAGGCATATTTCTTTCATCATCATTCTCAAATTTTCTACTAACTTGAAGTTCTTGCAATGAATTATCAATGTGAATGAAACTTTGGATATCCAATACCCAGATAGTAGTGTCACATATAGAAAAATTACAAGGTATTATCATATAAGCATCTTGACCAGCAACTAATTATTCATTTCTCTTTAGCCTATTTTGATCATAGTCTGTCTGACTCAATTCAGTCTTAGACTTCTCAACTGGATTGGGCTCAAGACCAATGTTCAACTTCTGATACAGACTATCAAAGTTGGATCCAATAAGCTCATCAATGTCAAATAATGAGTGGAGCAACTCGATACTGGCCATTTCTAAAAAGAAAGAAAAAATATAGACCTAATTAGTATATGAATTAATTAAACTTAAAGATATAGACTTTAGTCTAAAGGTTCTTCTACTATTTTATACGAATTATTATCCTCTACCTCTAATTTGAAGAATTACGTTAATTTCCTAGTGGGTACTAAAATCTACACAGACAGCATACGGATCCGAATATGGCTCAGCCAATCCATGTCTATCTATGGGTAGGTTCTCAACTAATTATTTCTTCAAATAATTTTTAGTAACTAGTTTCACCCCAGATTTTTTTTCAATAGGCTAAGGCCCTTTACTAAAAGCCCCGATTAGGTCCAACCATTAACATGAACCTACTTAGTGATTCTAACTAATGAATGATCAGGTCTGAGTATGACTTGGCTAACCCAATCATTCATCAGATAGTACAGTAGAGTCATCATATAATGAATGATAATTCCATCATTCAAAGAAACACCAGGCATAATGTGCCTGCAATGTCAATCTAAAATAATAAACCCATTACCATTCACCTGAATGGGAGGTTATGATCTAGCTATCTCCATAACCAGCTTCTTTTATGGATCTAATAATTTAGAAGATTTAGTTAACACAATAAAATTAAAGGCACAAACCAGTTAATCATAATTCTCTCATTAATTTCATCAAGTCAGATCATGTGAATTAAAAATAAGCTGATCCAACTGACAAGTCATCAATCTTCCCACTGACTTCACCAAGTCATGATGAGGACAAAGATAAGTCAAACTAGGAGCACCTAAATCAGTCAAACTGATTTTCTAGTAAGTGTGGGTCAACCCTAATCATTAAACGATCTGATCAAAATATGATTCACCATGTTGGCCAGGTAAGTGAGATCGGTGGAAAGCATATGCCATTAACTCATCATAGACTCAATCTATGCAAGTAGTTTCCAATTAATGACCATAGATCAAAACTGTCAAACTTATCTTAGACACCAACTGGTTGATCGGTTTCAACTAGGCTAACTTATAGATTTGGGTTCGACCACTGAACTAGACATCAAAGTCCATTTGAGTCTAATCAAAGACATGGACTCGACCAACTACAACTATTGTATTGGCTCTAGAAAAATCCTGATTTAATCTAATCCAATTTTTGGTTAGACTTGATCAATTTCTCTATTTAGTCCACTTAATCTTTGATTCTAACTCTAGGGTTTAACCCAATTAGGAGGACCTGATTAAGCTAACCCATAAACCCATCTCTCTATATTTTATGCGAATGATATTAGATCTTTAATTCATAATTCTAGATCTAATAGGTTCAATTTAATTCTTAATAAGTTTGGGGCTACAATGGATTAGGATTCGATATTTGAAAATAGTTTTTAATTTCATAAAATATTTTTATAAGTAAATTTATATATAAAATAATAGCTCTGAATGAATGAGTCAGCTCATCCCTGGATTGAGCCAACTCACTAAAATAGATCGACCAAGTTTTAAAATTTAGTCAGCTCATTGTGGTGATACATAAATCAAAATTTCTAATACAGAAGCTGGATCAGCTCTGTAAGAAACTAAGCTGACTCATCAGGGCATTGGGTCGACCCAAACAAGGATTGGGTCGACTAACTCCCGAATTGAGTCGACTCAAACAAGACTGAGTAGACTCAGCTTGACAGGACAGCAACAGATTGCTTAATTTTCAAAATTATTTTGCACATCAATGATTAAAATAATTTTAATCGTAAGATTAGATGTCACATCTTTTTATCGTTCATATTCATGGGTAAAAGGGCACCCCTACACGCCATAGGAGAATCCAATCGAAAAGGAAGAGGAGATCATGAAATCTTATTTTCTCCTATGACCGGACGACCGTAACAATCTACCCAATCTAACTACTACACTAGTTAGATCATCTAATCAAATTAATTTAGATCTAATCTAAATTATTTCAGATCTGATTATTACATTTTGATCGCATCAAAATTAGATAATAAACATCAAAATAAACATCACATGCTTCAATTTAAAATCAGATTTTAAACTATATGCATAAATATACATATTATAAAGAATCTAGTACTCTGATACTACTAATGGAAAAGCGTAGGGTTTCATGCATGCATTTCAAAATTTTTGCAGCAGAATAAGCTAGATTAAATCTTTAAATCTACAAATATATATATAAGATTAAATCTTAAAACACCTACAAAAGGATCTATGATATAGTATATAATGCATGAAAAATCTGAATTTAAAATCAATAAGCATGTGAAAAAATCAGCACAAGGAGTAGATCATATCTACAGCTACTAGGGTTTCGAACCCTATATCTAAGCGTGGGTTGATGAACACCACAACTAAAACTCATGGATTAGAGGCTATACTAGTCACTCACAGCTATATAAGGAGTTTGACCTCGATCTACGGATCATCCACACAAAGTCTTCGAATCGATCAGTCTTTTGCGGGAGTGCTAGCTTGCATAAATGGCTTCTGATGGCAGATCTGATTTGATCTCCTTTTTTAATCACTCCAGATCCTTCCGATGTTGAAGATGGATCAAAGAAGATGCTGGATGATAGAGAAAAAATCAGAGGAGAACTCTCTTCTCTCTAGTATTTTTCTCCATCCGAAAACCCTAGAACAATTCTAGGTCTCTCACCCAAAGAGGAGTTGGATCTCCTCCAACACTCATGCCAAAATGATAGCACCCACCCCAGATCCTCATGCCCCAAAGAGAGGTTTAGCTCCTCTCTTTCTCAGCACTCGCACATGGTGAAAAGCAGAGCATATGTGGCACACAAAAATTCATAACTTTTATGGTTGCCGAACACAAGGTGAAGAGGTTGGATAGGGATCAAATTAAGTTTGAATTCAAAATCATTTTGAATTCAAACTCTACCAGATTTGATCTGTACCCAAATCCATCCTAAGAATGGCTAAATAAGAGGTGTGAGGCATGGAGAAAATATCAAGAGCACTCTCCTTTTATCGCACAAAATGAGTCCTTCACAAGGTGGCCGGCGGGTGGTTTGAATAGGATAGGGATTAGGGTTTTGAACTAAAACCCTTTTGAATACAAATAAAAACCAACTCTTCCTTATCCATGGTAGGTGACAACAAGGGGCTCTTTTAGTGTTTTTCTTATGCACAAACTCATTTTGTGCAATGAGAAATGGCATGGAGAAGAGATGTGGTGCAAGGGAGGAAGTCCAACTAATTTGGACTCTAGGGTTTTGGTTATTTGCTTCTTAATTAGGTTTCATCCAAACCCAATTAGTTTAGATCTAAATAAAGATGAGTTAGCCTAATCTAATTAGGTACTCAAAATTTAAATCTAATTAAAAAAAGATTGAACCCAAATCCTAATCAAATCAGAGCTAATTCTTTCTTAGCAATTAGGTCATCGCATAATCTAATCAGGTTCGATCTAATTGAATCCAATTTAATTAGATTTGATCCAAACTTTAATACTCAATCAAATTGAGTTAATCAATGATCTAATTACTAATCAATCATCTAAAATTTCACTAACATTTATCAAATAATGTTATTGCAACTATTACACAGGATTAATCATTAATCATATTGATGATTTTACCCTCGAATGATTCTCAACCATCGATTTGCCAATTGATCGAAGAGAAACTTCTAATGTGTGTAATCCCATAGGTTTGAACCTAAGTCAGTAGTATAGGTATAGATTTTTGTACCAATTGAAGTAACCAACTAGCAATAGTATCCAATATCCGGATAGGCCGAATGTATGCAAAGCAACACTCAGAACCTTCTGGCATATGGTTACCGTATAATTCATCCCTTTGATCCTTGATACTCAGGATGACTTAGAGTTTAAATTGTCAACTCTTAACAGTACATCCCATATATATCTCAACCTAATAAATCCTGTGACTCCTCACAAGAATTGTCCTAGCCAAGATCTTACTAAATTGAAACACAAAGCATTCTTTCCAATCCTTGGAGTGATCAATCTCATCTTGACTTATGCACCGACTTCACAAGTACTTGACTGTGTTCAAAAATCTTTCAATTTTGAATTAGAAATTCAGGTAGTCTGGCACCAAAGCACAATGAGTTACTTAGAAGTCATTGTAGTGATCTCAGGTCAGAGGGACACTTATACCCATATCTCTTCGGAGTAACTCTTGATAATAGAGTACTCTGATGTGGGTCACATTCAGTAAAATATACTCCTACATTTCACCTGCATACTATACTAACGTCTCTAACTTCTTGATTAAGAGGACAATCAATCCACACTATAATAAAATAGGTTATCAGCGACGAAAGTTTTCATCGTTAATAACCTATTTTCGTCACTAATAGTTATTAGCGATAAAATTTTCATTCCTAATATTTCATCATAAATAATCGCATCGTTGATAATATTTTATGATGAAAAAAAAATTTCATCATAAATAATTATTTATTTACGATAAAAAAATTTGTCATTAAAAAAATTCAATTTTTTGAAAACTATTTATGATGAAAAATTTTAACCTAAAAAAAATATTTGTGATGAAATTTAACGTCACTAATAAATAATAGATTAATAGTGATAAAAATATTTTTGTTGCTATTAATTTAATTAAAATTTTTTATGAAGATCAAATTTTTAAAAACTTTTAGCGATGAAAAATTTTCATCACAAATAAGATTTTTTATGATGAAAATTTTTTATCGTTATTAATTTAATTAAAAATATTTATAAAAATTAAATTTATAAAAATATTAACGATAAAATTTTTTTTATCGTAAATGTGCTTCATCATTATTAATTTAAAATAAAATTTTAATATTTTTAAATTTATTAAAAATTCTATTTACAATCAATTTTTTATCGTAGTAAAATTTTTTTAACAGCCAATATTTCATCAGAAATAATTTCATTACTAATAATTTATAAATATTTTTTTAAAAAAATAATTTATGAATATATATTTTTAATTTATATTTATAATATTTTTTATAAATTAAAAATAAAAAATTTATACAATAAATCTATAAATAAATTTTATTATTTTATTATATTAAATTAAAATTATAAGAGATTTGAAATAAAAATAAAAAATTATATAAAGAGGTCATCAAGTGTCGGCATCTGGAGAACGAGCTGGGGAAGGTGAGCGCTCGAAAGAGCTCGAACCGACCTGCTGCTGCCTCATCAGCTGCATCATCTGCTCTATCTGCGCCATCCACTCCATCATCTGGATCTAGAGCTACTAATACTGATCGATGCATGCAGTCAACTCATGAGCTCACTGCTCAACCCGCTATCGATCCTTGGTAGCCTATCTCTGCATCTCCATCAGCCGAGTCTCACAGGCAGAATGGATGTCAGCCCTAGATGAACGTGAGGATGAGGGAGCAGTGATCCCATACCCTATACTTCTAATATAACAGAGTCTCATACCAAGCATCTGATCACAGATCTCATCATCTGTGGGTGCGATCAAGCTCTCAGGAGTAGGTTGGGATCTCATGTTTGTCATATGATCTTGAAAATTAAAGTTATAGCTATTTTAATTTTATAATAAAAATCAGACTGTGAATGAAAAAATAATTGAAAAAATTTATGAAGAGCTCCTGACTCTCCATCGTCCACTCCCCTGACCATCACTGGTGGATCCGTTGGTAGATATCAATCCTACCAGGAAGCTCACCACTTTCAGCATCTCTCTGTAATTTGAGAATAATTAATTTAAAAAAATTAAATAACTAGAGAATTATATGCTAATTAAAAATTAAAAATTACTTACCATCTATTCCATATGATGAGTGAACGACTTCAAAACTCCACAATGCGATACGATCTGTCTCGTCCGATTTGTGGCATTCTGAACGCATCTTCTCTGTACAGTTACCAGTCAAATTAGTAGATAATAAATTTAATTTAAGAATAAATAATTCAATCATTAAACTCTAAAAAAAATTTGGATGTGTAACCTGATATGTCAGATCCTCGTAATGCCGGTATATGACAGTCCAATCATCCATAATGATGCTGTCATAGGATTGCTGCCACGCTGCCTCCTCCCCATAATCCTGCACCATATGGTACCAATGCTGATACATGTGATAGCGATAATCCTTGAAATACAAAGATCAATGAGTGTCCATGGCTCACCGCATGCGATCCTCTTCAAAATTAATGATGTCGAATACACCCTGCCAATAACAAATATTAGAAGAATACCATGCAAATTAAATATTCATGGTATAATTTATTTTACCTATAAGTAGGTGTAGAAAATCTCTCTCTAAGTCGGTAGAACGTGACGCCAATCAAAAAGCATCACGGGGCCATAGCTGCGGCATATGATGCCCAGCTCGGTCTGTCATGGCTCACACCATCCTCTAATGGGCCTGGTGTAGTCGGATGGTACTCGATATGGAGATGCTATCCCGAGTGCTTGCGTCTCTAATGCTCTAGAGCGAGGTTCTTCGATGAACCTCACCCTCGCCTCACTACCGATGAAGACTGACCTGACACAACAATAAATAAATCATTAGTATGATAGCTATCCAAATAAAGAAATTAAATTTTATTATATAAAAAATATAATAATACCACTCGAACCTACCTCATTGGGACCCACCTCACTGGGACCCACCTCATTGGGACTTGCCAATACAGGACCCTCTGGCAATGGAGCCGGTGCAGCAATGAAGATCGATGAAAGCACCTCAGCCTCCATGATAGACTATGAATGCGAACGTCGTCGTCCGTCTTCTGGTGCCATATCTGTAATTTTTGATATATAAATGAATATAATATTGAATAATAATAACAAAAATAAATTATATTTTAATGAATAGAATTATATCGCATACCATTATTGCAAAAGAAGATTGAACAAAGAATATAGATCTACTCATCAATATTCGTATCTTCCTCGATGTGTAGATCCTCCTCTGAATCATAAAAATTGATATATATGTTGTCTTCTATCTCATCATCATTTATGAACTAATCATCGCCCTCCGACTCATCAAGATTAAATACAAAATCAGCTTCAACTTCGTTGGACAGTAGATTAGCCCTATTCAAAGATACCGTTACAAGTTCTTCATCAACAAAAAGGTCGGCTAATATTTGTTCTTCCTGTTAAAAAACTTCTTCTTCATATAAATCCAAATTTTTATCTATCTTTAATCGGGTTGGTATGTCATATACATCTCTAGATATTATTTTTTGTACGACATGCTAATTACCTCGATACTTTAGATTCTTCAAATATATTACTTGTTTCGCTTGAGTTGCTAATATATACGGCTTATTCTGATACCATGTTCGTGCAAAATTTATACTGATAAAATATAGATCGATATGAATACCGATCTTTTTATTACTAATATCCCACCATTCACACTAAAACAAGAATACAGAATTACTGAACTCATACTTCAGTTCTATGATATCTTTCAGCACACCATAATATTCAATCTCTTCTTCTCCTTCATATCTTATTGTAGTAATCTCACTATTCTGGGTTCGTCGTTGCATCTCAAGCTTCCTTGTGTGAAATCTCATTCCTCCAATGATACAGGATGCATAGTGATTAATCCTTCGATCGAGACCACATACTAAATCATACAACTCATCGATCGCACCCACTTTTTTATTGAAATACTTATGATTCATCTACACCATAACATAAAAAATTATGTTGATTCAAATAATATTATTTATAATTAAATAAATAATATATTACTAATGTAACTTATAAGATCATCAAATCATTTTGCAAATTTTCTCCTATGTCGATCATCAACATCCGTATTATTCTCTTTACATAGTATACTCTTGTGCTTACTGCAACAAATTATAATTTTTAATTTTACATCGACATAAAAAAATTACTTAGAACATTAAACAGTATGCTAAGATGGTACTTACTCAATGAAATCTTTAATTTCTTCATAATTATTTAGAACATAAAAGTGTGTCTTGGATAGCTCATTCACGTCTATAAATTCATATCTTCTTTCACCAATAGGTCGAACCATTTGTTTAAATATAGACAACATCGGTTCATTATCACCCCATTCACGGTCTGTATTACGATTTGTACGATTGAATCTTGTTTTGATATCGTCAAGATACATCGAGCAGAATGTGACACACTCCGTAGCTATATATGCTTCTGCTATAGATCCTTCAGGTCATACTTTATTACGTACATACTTTTTTAGGGTACACAAGAATCTATAAATAAAAATAAATTTAAATTTTAGAAATACATTTATATCTTATAATTAATATAATAAAGTGCGTATAATTTTTTTACTTTTCAATAGGATACATCCATCAATAATGTACTAGTCTGGCTTAAAGAGCTTCTTTTGGAAGATGAACAGCGAGATACATCATAACATCAAAAAATGATGGTAAAAAAATTTTTTCTAACTTATAAAGAATGAGTACGATATCTTTCTCAGATCTCTCAAGTAAGTTAATCTTCAATTTTTGACAACACAGTTCTTGAAAGAACATTCCCAACTCAATCAATGCAATTTGAACATCA
The DNA here is from genome assembly GCF_000442705.2 of Elaeis guineensis. Lineage (NCBI taxonomy): Eukaryota > Viridiplantae > Streptophyta > Magnoliopsida > Arecales > Arecaceae > Elaeis > Elaeis guineensis. Next base: position 34,304,991 of record NC_025999.2, on the reverse strand, counting down.
CCATCCAAATAGCCACGCATGATCACAGGAAGCAAACGTTACATTATCACATGGGAATCATAATTTTTCAAGCCAGAGATATTGCCATCGTTGTTTCTAACACATCGTGATACGTTTGAAGCGTATGCATCAAAAAACTTTACGATTTTGAACCATCCATAAAATTTTTTTTTCCTCATCAAACAGTGAATAATATGCAGGTGATATAAAAAATCTATCACCTCGATGAACTAAATGCAACTCCAATCGGATTTTCATTTTCTATAAATCAAGGCGAGCTTTTGTATCATATTTTGTTTTTCTTAGAATGTTCAATACAGTATCGATGATATTATCATAAATATTCTTCTTAATATGTATTACATCCAGATTATGATGAAGTAGTAGCTGCTTCCAATATGCTAGTTCGAAAAAGATGCTTCACTTCATCTAATTCAGCTCAGCTTCAGTATGCTTCTGCTTGCGAGTACCCGATATTTTTTTAGATTGAACATTTTCAATGACTTCAAGTTATTCTAAAATTTTTATTCTATTTAACTCTTTAGGTGATAGACATCGATCGGACTTACCATCAAAATATTAGTTATAATGGGTCCTCCAAGAATGATTACCAGGGAGAAACCATCGATGACCCATGAAGCATATTTTTCATCCATGCTTTAAATGTAAGGAGGATGCATCCTTATTACATATTGGATATACTAGATATCTTTTGATGCTCCATCCAGATAAGTTTTCATATGCAAAAAAATCATTTATGGTCCATAGAATCGAAGCATGCAACTTAAAATTACTTCGACTCACGGAATCATATGTCTGTACCCTATTTTTCCATAGCTCCTTCAAATCATCGATTGAAGATCGTAGATATACATCAATTTCATTATCTAGTGCTTTCGGATCTGAAATCAACAGTGACATAAAAATAAATGATTCTTTTATGCACTTTCAAAGTGACACATTATATACAACTAGCATCACAAGCCACATACTATAAGAGGTACTCAGATTGCCAAAGGGATTAAATCTATCTGTCGCTAGATCAAGTCGGATATTGTGCGGGTCACTCGCAAAGTGCGAATGCTTTGCATCGAAATCTTTTCACACTAAAGAGTTGGTCGGGTGGCTAAGTATATTCTCCTCCAGAACTCGCTGCTCATAATGCTATCTTATTTCTTTAGCTGTCTTTGTGGACATATGCAACCTTTAAAGTCTTGGAATCAAAGGAAAATATCTCAAAATCTTTTGAAGTATCTTCTTTGCTTTCTTATTATCATTTTTGTATTTAGACTCACCACATTTTAGAGAATCAGTTGCCTGTTCGTTATCCTTATAAAATAATATACAGTCATTTTTGCAGGCATGGATAGAAATATAGTCAAGTTTCAATTTCTTTATGTATATTTTTGCTTCAGAATATGATTTCAGAAGTCTCTCTCCATCGGGAAGAGCTGCTTTAATCAATGTCAAATTTTGATCAAATGACTTCTAACTCCATCAGTTCATAGTTTTAATATGAAGCAATTTTATCAAAAACTCTAACTTAGAGAATTTTATACAATTTGGATAGAGTGGCTCTCATGCATCCCTTACAAGCTTTGCAAACTATTCAAAAAAATTTTCTACCTCAAGCCGGATATTGTGTTCATGATCAGAATTACTTTTAAATGCAGTAGTACTCATGCGTACATTTGAACAAGTATCCTAATGTAAATCATCTAATAGTTCTCCTATATCACTATGTTTGATAGGTCCAACAGCATCACTATCATCTTCAGTATCGTCATCGTCGCACACCATTTCATTCGGATCACCCTCTCCATGCCATATCTAACAAGTATACTTCTTATCCATACTATAATGTAGCAGATGCTCCTCAACAAGTGTTATGTGATGATATACCATATTGACACATCTCTTGCATGGACACTTTATCTGACTAGCACTGTCAGCCTTATGCCGTGCAAACTCAATAAAATCTCGAACTCTTTTTCAATATTCAAGCAAAAAAATATCTCTAGCATTCATCCAACTTTTGTTAATATCCATCTAACAATAAATAGAAAATCATTAACAACAAAAAAAAATTCAGTGGTATTCATCCGAATTGGATCTCGATCTGAATTTTGGATTGAATCACGATCCAAATTTCGGCCAAAATCCCAATCTGGATCCAGACACGGATCATTTTATACAAAACAACACATATTAAAAAATACAAACTGAACAATAATACAAAAAATCTCCTTCCACTAATTTAATAAAGCAAAAATACATGATCCTATCCATTTCAAATTATTATTAACAGGTGTGGTCCAATCCCTTTAAAAAAAGTAATAATTTTATTATTATTAGTAGTAGATATTTCATCTCATTATTGTGAAAATTTTGACAACATCTCTCCATGGTTCTCCAAGTATACGATGTGAATATGGTGCCTACGCATCCTATCCACCATATATCCGGATAACAGGGGATAGATTACTACTGAATACTATTTAATAAAATAAAATATCAACTATTAACAATAATAAGATTATTATTTTTTTAAAAAGCCCAAATACGGGATATTCAAGAATCGATCTCGATGAAGATCGACTCTTGAATAGGAATCTACAGCTCAATATAATTTAACTACTATCTTTGAACATACATTCAAAGATAGATTTCTAATTTATCAAAAAAGAGTAACTCTGTATTGAAATTTTTTTCATCAAAAATTTTAATAAATTTTTTTTTAAAATAAAAATATTTTTTATATTTAATTATAATAAATAAAAATATACAAAACAGTACATAAAATAATTAAATTGTAATAAGTAACATGTATTGTGTTAGTGAAATAAAAAATAATTAATCAAATAATTAAATAATTTTAGCAGTAATACCAAAAAATATAATAAATATAATTAATTAAATAATTAAATAACTTTATTAATCAAATAATTTTTTCTTTCTTTTTTTTTCTTTTTCCACCCTCCTTTCTCTCTTCCCTTCCTCTCTCCCGACCCCGTTTCCGTCGGCCAACACCCTCCCCAACCTTGTCTCCCCTGACCGCGGCCGCCCCTTCCCCGATCCCATCTCCACCGACCGACACCCTCCCTGACCCCGTCTCCCCCGACCGCCAGCCGCCCCCTCCCCGACCCAGTCTCTGTCGACCGACACCCTCCCCAGCTCCATCTCCCCCGATCGCTCCCTCCCCGACCCCGTCTCCACCGGCCAACACCCTCCCCCGACCGTCGGCTACCCCCTCCTCGGCCCCATCTTCGTCGGCTGACACCCTCCCCAGCCCCGTCTCCCTCAACCGCTGGCCGCCCCCTCCCCAGCCCCGTCTCCGCCAGCCGACACCCTCCCTGGCCTCGTCTCTGTTGCCACCGACCGCCACCTCCCCAACCCTGTCTTCTCTTTTTTTTCTTTTTTTTCTTTTTTTTTTTCTTTTTCCCTTTTTCTTTTTTCTCCTTTTTTTCTTTCTTTTTTTCTTTTTTTTTCTTTTCTTTTTTTCTTTTTCCCCCCTCCTTTCTCTCTTCCCTACCTCTCTCCCCACCACCGCCCCCTCCCCGACCCTGTCTCCCACGGCCACCGATCACCCCCTCCCCGGCCCCATCTCCGTCGGTCGACACCATCCTCGGCCCCATCTCCGTCGCCACCGACTGGCCCCTCCCCGGCCCCATCCTCCACCAGCCACATCCGACCCCAGACCCCCTCCCCGTCGGCCCTATCTCTGTCGCCGTCGGCCTCATCTCCATCACCGCCGACCGACCCCTCTCTCGGCCCCCGGTGGCCAGATCAACACCAAAAAAAAAAGGGATGGTTGAAATCCTTACCTCCGACGAACGACAGGCAGCACGGATAATGGACGATGATGGTGGAAAGCTGCTCGCGACAGGAAGTGATGAGGGGAGAGAGAGAGAGATCGGGAAAGCAGAGAAGGGGAGGGGGAAAAATGGGTTTCACGCGAAACGAGAGGGGGGAGAAGAAGGGTTTCGCGTGAAGAGACGTGGATATGACGTGAACTATTAGCGATGAAAATTTTCATCGCTAATAAGGTTATTAGAGATGAAAACTGAATTTTCATCGCTAATAATTCAGAAAAAAATTATCTGATAAAATGATTTTCCCATCAAAAAAAATTATTTACTATGAAAAAAGATTTTCATCGTTAATAAATTTATTAGCGATAAAAAAATAATTTTCATCACTAATAATTCTCATCAAAAAATTCCTCATTTTCTCGCTAAAAAAATTTTTCCATCAAAAAAAATTATTTGCAATGAAAATAGTTTCATCGTTAATTAAGTTATTAGTGAAGGAAAAAAGATTTTCATCTTTAATAATTCTCGTGAAAGAAAAAATTGTCCTAATTTTTCAAAAAATTTGCGATGAAAATGAAATATTTCATCATTAACTATCTTATTAGCAACAACAAATAATTTTTGTCGCTAATTATTTACCACGAAAAAAATTCATCGTCAATAATGCTATTAGCAACGAAAACTAAAATTTTATCATTAATAATTCTACCAAAATAATAAAAAATTCTAGACTCAAATTTTTTTCTTCTTAAGAAATTTTGTAAAAAAAATTATTTATGATAAAAACTAAATTTTATTTTAAATTTTTTATTAAGAAAATTTTCTATCCAAAAAATTTAACAATAAAAAATGATATTAAAAAAATATTCATGATGAAAAATAAAATATTAATAAAAAATTATATAAATAATTAATTTATTATTTTTTTCTAAAAAAATTACGTACATAAAAAAATTACATACGCAAAAAAAATTTTGAATCAGGTACCATTGGATGAGAATCATTTTTCTGCTGATATATTGCAGATGTTAACTAACAATCAAATATAATTTATAATTAAAAAAATCTAACTAATTAGATTTATTTTTTTGATGGTGACACTGTCATGAGTTGATCGAAAGGATTGAATGGACATCCAAACTCAAATTTAATCTGCAAGTAGCTAAGACCCTTGAGATCCAATGCAAAAGGAGCATAGTGGAAAGGATAATACCTTCTCAAGAGTATGTTAATCTTAGGATAAATCTTGATCTAGATAGTAATAATAAGAGTTTAACTAGTTAGAGAGTATTGTGACAAACAATCCTCGTATACCAATTAAGACCATGAATGCACTTTTAAAAAATAATACTAAAGGACTCAACAAAGGCCTTTCGCATATGGTTCAGAAGTAAATGACACAATTTAGTCCATCGATCAGTTGATAAAGTTTTGTTCTTTATACAGTTGAAAGTTGATATTTTTTCGGAATCAAATTTCTTGCATTTAATTTTTTGAGGCGGTTTGCTCTTGGATCTTACAGACAGTTGATTTAATTATGGGTGAAGAATTTTATTACATTATCCAACAAAATCTAAATACTAAGATAATGATTTCTTTTCAATGTCAAAAATTATTTTTTTAAATTTATGATTTTTAATTATTAGCGATGAAATTATTTTATCATAAATAATGAAGTATTTACAACGTTTCTAGCATTTCAACATAAAAAATTTATAATTTTTATATTTTTTAATTTTTTTTTGAAAATATTAATGATAAAAATTTAGTTTTCATCGTAAATAATCAATAATTTTTGAAATTTTTATTTTTTTAAATATTAGTAATAAAAAAATTTATCATAAATAATTGAGATCCAGTATCATATTTTAACATATAAAGATCAAGTACCACATGAATAACTTTTTTATGGATCATATTTTAACATATAAATAATTAATAATCTATAGTTTTTGAATTTTTAAATTTTTTATTTAGTTTTATATATTAGCGATAAAAAAGTTTTATTATAAATAATTAAGTATTTATGACAAAAATATACTTTTAGTTGTAAATACTCAATTATTTACGACGTAATATTGTCATTACAAATAATCTATAATTTTTAAATTTTTAAAAATTTTTATTTTTTTCAAATATTAGTAATAAAAATTTTTCATCATAAATAAAAGAGTATTGGCAACGAAAAGCAGCTTTTCATTGCAAATACTCTACTATTTATGATGAAAAATATTTCGTCACTAATAATCTATAGTTTTTGAATTTTTAAAATTTTTTATTTTTTTCATATATTAGCAATAAAAAAATTTATCATAAATAGTTAAGTATTTACAACATAAATATACTTTTTATCATAAATACTCTATTATTTATGATGTAATATTTTTATCACCAATAATCTATAATTTTTAAATTTTTAAAATTTTTTATTTTTTATTTTTTCAAATATTAATGATAAAAAAATTTATCATAAATAATAACTATTTATGATGGAAAATTAGTATTTACGATGTAATAGTTTCATCATAAATAATTTGTAATCTTTAAATTTTTAAAATTTTTTATATTTTTTAAATATTAGTGATGAAAAAGTTTCATCATAAATAACATAGTATTTATGATGAAAATTTAATTTTTATCATCAATACTCTATTATTTATGATGTAATAGTTTCATCATAAATAATCTATAATTTTTGAATTTTTAAATTTTTTATTTTTTTAAATATTAGTGATGAAAAGTTTTCATCATAAATAACATGTATTTATGATAGAAAATATATTTTTATCACAAATACTTATCTTATTTATGATGAAACTATTTTCATCATGAATATTTGAAAATTTAAAATTAAAATAAATAGTTTAATATTTATGATAAAAATAATCATCGTAAATAATAGGTATTTACGATGAAATTTTTTTTCATCGTAAATATGAACCTATTTGTGATAAAAATTTCTTTTCATCGTAAATATTTTATTATTAGCGATGAATTTATTTTTTCATCATAAATAATCATATTTATGATAAAAATATTTCCATCGTAAATAAATTCATCGCAAAAACTCTCTTTTCTTATAGTATCATATGGCATACAATAATCTACACTTGATATAGCTATCATCCTAGTAATAGCATATCGTTAGGTTGCAAACTCATTTAAAGACTAAATGATAAATCCTCCTTTATCAATTTAAAATAATCTTAAGGACTTTTATCATAACACAAGAGTTCGATATAGAAGATGTACAAGCTTATGATGAAAAACTATCAAATAATATTTAATTAATGATTAATTCATATACAATTACATCAATTAGCTCAACTATTAATAGACTGATGATTGGCTTTGGGATACATTCTCAACAGTCGTATCCTGGGAGAGACTCACGATCACCTCCACAATCCCGGCCACCATAATGACTGCTCCTTCCTGACCTCCTTTTCAGCTTCTATCAAGCTTACTAAACCGTTGGAGTCACCTGTACAAGCTGACCTCTAGCACCTTCGCCAGCAATCCAAGATGGCCTATGCACCGCATCCGAGGCTTTGATAATGGTGATAGATGAAGACTCCACTATGGCACCTTGGCTCATGATCTTCACCATGTCCCAAGGAGTTGCCTCAAGATCAGTCATCTCCAGCTCTAGCTCGACAAGTAGTTCAAAGGCCTCAGCCCGGACTCCAGCATTGATAGGCTAGCCCTGATGCAATCGAAAGTGACTCTACGTCGGATGGGTCTCCCATGGTCATTGGTAGACTCGGCTTAACAGCCTTGTCATCAGCCTCTATCCTAACTTTCAGCATGTCCCTAACCATGCCTAAAGAATGCTCGATCGGGAAAGCCTCATCAGGAATGTCGAGAGCAGCCAAGTGCTGCCCTCCCATTCCTCAATCTAGCTCGACACTTGAAACAACCTCTACACAGCCCAGTTCAGTGGCCCCAACAAGCTAGATACCGATCTCTGCTCTAACTTTCAGGACATCTTCAACTATGCCTAAGGAAGGCTCGATTGGAAGTGTTGGGATTTGACGCCTCGAATTCGACCCATAAGAGTGAAAATCCAGATGCAGAGATATCCAACTCGAAGAGTATGTCGTGAGGAGCCCAGTAGTTTGACTACACCATAACTTGATCTCTTAGCCATTGGCTGTAGTATGTTCATTGTAAGAATAAGGTACACACCAGATAGGATCTATCAACCTCAATAGATGAGGAGTAGTCCTATGTAGATCATGACACTGAGTCCTAAAGCCCATGGCCAAGGTAGTGAAAATGATGAAAAGTTATTTTCATAAAGTTTCACAACGACCTCGAGTCGATTGAATCCAACATATGACAAGAATCAGGTTTGACGAGTTATCTTTTATCTATATCTTATCGAAACTCACGATAGAAGAACTGAATCATACGATAACTGCATCTAGAGGTTCAACCATTCGATTTTAATGGATTGCTACTACATACTGTTGGATGTTACTAATGGATCATGAGACAAATTAGAATTATCTCGATGATTGATAATTCTAAATTGACTGAATTAGGAGTTTCAATCTATCAAAAAGAGTTTCGATAGTATTAATGATAGAGATCACAATATATCCCATTATCAAATAGAATTAAACCTATGGGGTCAAACAAATAAAGATATTGATCTAGGATTGCACAATTGGGCTAGCATAGTCTGATTGGGTTAGGATTAATTAAATCTTAATTTTGGATTTAAAAAAATTATGCTAGTACATGATTAAATCCAATTTCTCCCTGATTTGGGTTTTCCATTGGATAGAGCTTGATCAAATCAAAGTAATCTCATTTGGACACTGTTGCCCCAAGAATTGATTTTGATGACTATAAAATATTTGAGGAGAGTACTAATAATTTTTTTATCTTTGAAAAAAATTTAAATATGTATTTTAGGATGTTCAAGATTTTTGAATTAATAAAGATGCTTGGAGTAAGGCAAAATAGTAATTTCATCAAGTTGGAGCTTAAGGCTATTTTTCGGAAGTCTCAAGAACATTAGAGAAGAATTTGAAACTTTTTGAGGCAATTTGAAAAGCTTCAGAAGTCAAAAATTGAAGAAAAATTAGGTTGGACAAAAAGGGACGACCCCTAGGTCATCTCCTTTTGAAAAGGGCAGTCTAGCACACCTATTTTTGTGTGGCACACAAAAAGGTCGACCTATGGGTCACCTCTATTGTCCTTGAAGGAAAACTGACAGTTCAAAGCATGTATTTTAAAATTTTTCATAGTGAAAGATAGTAAATTAAATATTTTAATCTCCTACACATACTTTAGATCAGATCTAAACTACCTATAAAAAATCTATGATATGAAATTTTCATACAAAATTATCTGATATAAAGGAAAAAATTGCATCGATCACATCGATGCCCTATATCAGATCTAATCAGATGAGTTTAGAACTCATTATCTTTATGTAGATCGATGATCGTCACTATTGATAGACATGGTATGAGATTCTTTCTGATGCCAAGCAGCCGCACAACTCATCCGGCCTCTACAATTTGTCTACTCAAAGTCTTGATCGGATCATCCTCCCGAGAGTGCTAGCTCATGCGGAAGGCACTGGATGGCTGCAATAAGCTTCTTTCTTTGGATCACCCAGACTCTTTTAGATCAAAAATTGAGCTACATGAGGAGATAGTAGTGTGAGAGATTGGAACAAGACCCTCTTATATTTTTTCTCACACAAAAATTTAGAGCGAAAACCCTAGAACCCACCCTAGACCTCACGCCCAAAGAGGTAGGTCTCTATCTCTGTTTCTCATGCACAAAAGCCCACCCCCTCTCTGTTTCATGCCCCCTCTCTCTTAGAAGAGATTTTTCACAATAAAATTCAATCTTTCTGTCACACAAAATGAGAGGAGATTTTAAGGTGGCATGGAGAGGTGAAGGGATAAGGATAAAGTGGTTAGATGTAGTTCAAATTCAAGCTAATTTGAATTCGAAACTCAACCACTTATCCTTATCCAAGTGGGGTGCCACAAGAGCTGAGGCCTGAGATATTTTTCATGCCAATCACTTCGCAATTTGTCGCACAAACTTCAGCCTTCCAAAGGTGATGGCGCCAAGGTATGGATAAGGATAAGTGCAAGGTTGTTTCAAGTCAAATTTCAAATGATTTGAATTTGAATGAAGAACCAACTTATCCTCATCCAAAAGGAACTAGAGAAGGGGGCAACAAAGCACTTCTGGGCATAGAAAAAATTCACATAAGAATCTTTCTTGCATGAAGAAAAGATGGGTGCAAAGAAGAGATGGCGCATGAGTTGGTTCAATTTGAATTTGAATTCGAATTTGAATTCTTATCCAATTAGATTCTTAACCCAACTAAATTAAGTTAGACCCAATTAGACAATTGAACCAAATCTAATTAGATAATAAATAGCTTTGATTAAATTTTAATCAAATCAAAAATTAATCAAGTTCAAGTTTCAATCAAATCAGAAATCGAACATCCTTAGTCATTAGGTCATTTCATAACCTAATCGGATCAAATCAAATTGAACCTAATTCAATTAAATTTGATCCAAATCTTAATGCTCAATCAAATTGAGCTAATTAACAATCTAATCACTAATCAATCCTTCTATAATTTATTAATAATTAATAAATTAATTTATTATAATTTTTATACAAGATTAATCATCAATCGAATTAACGATTATATCCTAGAATGATTCTTAATCATCGATTAGCCATATGATCTATCAGAAACTTCTTTTGAGTGTGACCTCATAGGTTCAAACTTAAATTGATAGCATAAAAATTATCTTTTTATACTAATTAAAGTAACCATCTAGTAATGATACCCGACGTTCAGATAGGTCGAAAGATTGCAAAATAACATTCAAGAATTTATTAGCATATGGTTACCATATAATTCATCCCTTTGATCCTAATACTCAAGGTGATCAAAGATTTAACTATCAACCCTAAAAAGATCATCCACATTACGTTTCAACTTTCAAATCCATCATATGAATTATCTCGATCGAGATTTTATTGAATTCAAACACACTGATGTATTAACTCCTACTTATTCGGAGGGATCAATTCTATCTTGATTCATACACTGACTTCGTAAGTACTTGATTGTGCTAAAAAATCTTTCATTACTGAATTAAAAATTTAGATAGTCCAGCACCAAAGCACAGTGAGTTGCTTGTAAGTAACCGTGGTGATCTCAGATCGGAAGAACACTTATACCCATATCCTTTATGAGCTACTCTCAACAGTAGAGTACTTAGTAATTGATCATGTTCAGTAAATGTACCCCCACGTCTCACTTGCATACCATATCAGGGTCTCCACACTCTTTGGTTAAGAGGACAACCAGCCCATATGGTACATAATGACCTATATTTGAAATAGCTATTGTCTTAATAATAGCATATCATTTGGCCTTGAACTAGATTTAAGGACTAAATGATATATCTTCCTATATTGATTCAAATAGTCTTAAGGACTTCATCACGAAATAAAAGTTCAAATAAGATATACACAAAGTGATGAGAAAATCAAATAATATTTATTACTTTAATAATTCATATACAATTACAATAATTAGCTCAACCATCAACAGACTGACGATTGGCTTCGGGATACAATTCCTACAGATATCTTGAATTCAACCCACAGGAGCAAAAATCTAGATGCAGAGAAATCCAACTCAAAGAGCACATCACGAGGAGCCTAGAGGTATGAACCAAGCCATTTTCCCCATGCATTTCGCATAGTTCATGGTGGATCGACAGCATTTCATGGGGCATTTCTTACAATTTATAGATGTTCTCATGGACAGGTGCACGATTAGATGGTTTAAGATTGATTTAAGGGTTGATCCAAGGGCCAGGGATGGTGCCAATCTGGATCTGATGCTCAAGAAGCTTGATCGGGGTGCAATAAAGTGGCTGAGATGGCTTACAACATAGATCGAACAGCCAAAAACCTATTAAAGTCCGATCAAGAGTCTCTCTTCGATCAGGTTTGGGTTTTGAGGCTATAAACAGCCCTATGGGCAATAAAATCGTGAAGCTGAAGGAGGCTCAGACAGCAATGAGAGAAGTTCGACGAGCATCGAGTGTGTGCAGCAGGCAGAGCAGATGCAGGCAGAGCACTGACAGGGGATCGGAGGTAGAGCAAAGCATCAGACAGAGTAGCTACGGTGAGGCATGATGTAGTGGCTTTCATAGGAAGCATCCAGGGTGTCGAGGATCCTAGTATTGGCAGGCCTATGAGAGGGACTCCTTGGGGGATTTTGAGAGAACTTTTGTGAGGGTAGCTTTTAGTTGAGAGAGGTTTGTGTATGGAGAGTTGAGAGTGGGTGTTCTCCTCGTGTACTTGTTTTCTCTTTCATAATGAAGGTTGCATACCCCATGGATGTAGTACTTGGGCTATTCCACATACTTGATTATGTATTTTCTATTTTATTTCTTATTTTTTTTTGCTACAATGAATGGTATCGGATCCTATCAAACAAGTGGCATCAGATCAAGTGATACCGTGCACAATAATTGGTATCCGAAATAGGTGATACCAGCACCAAGTTGCGGTGGTAATGATCAAAATTGAAGATGGAGAAAACAAGCATAATCAAGAAGGAGATCAACTGTAAAAGGTTGATCGATGCTCTCTTATGCAAGGAGAAGCCATCTACATGGAGGATGCCAACGGGAGCTCAATGCGAGGTGGAGCTTCAGTTGGAGATGGATCGAAAACGAGATGAGAGACTCAGGAGGATGATGAGCGACATCGCCAAGAGGCTACCCCGAGTAGGCCTCAGGTCAGAGAATATGATGAAGATGGGATCAAACGGCCTGGCTAGACTCCTATATTTGTCCATTCATGAGTAGCAGGTGATTGCCTCAAGGTATGGGGGTGAGAAGATCCAAAAGCTCTCAAAATTAAGTGGAGATCGAATGTCAAGTCAAGATGGAGATTGTTGAAATTTGATACCTCAAATTCGACATATAGGAGCAAAAACCCATATGCGAAGAAATCCAGCTCAAAAAGCACGTCGTGAGGAGCTCGAAGGTGTAGACCAAGTTGTTTCCCCCATGCATTTCATAAGGTGCATGATGGATCGACGGCATTTCATGGGGCATTTCTCATTGTTTATAAATGTTCTCATGGATCGGTATGTGATTGGACAATTCAGGATTGACCTAAGGATTGATCCAAGGGCCAAGGATGGTGCTGATCTTGATTTGATGCTCAGGAAGCTTGATCGGGGCACGATCAAGCACGATCAAGTTGTTGAGATGGCTTGCAACATGGATTGGATGGCCAGAGACTTGTTAGAGTCTGATCAGGAGTCTCTCTTTAACCAGGTTTGGGTTTTGAGGCTATAAATAGCCCTGTGGGCAGCAAAATCGTGAAGTCAAATGAGGCTCAGGTAGCAGCTGAGAGGAGTTCGATGAGTGTCGAGTGTGTGTAGCAGGCAGAGCAAATGCAGGTAGAGCACTGATAGGGGGTCGAGGTAGAGCAGAGCATCAGCCAGAGCAGCTGCGGTGAGGCATGATGTAGTGGCTTTCATAGGAAGCGTCCAAGGCCATTGAGGATCCTAATACTGGTAGGCCTGTGAGAGAGACCCCTTAGGGGGCTTTGAGAGAGCTTTTATGGGGGTAACTTCTAGTTAAGAGAGATTTGTGTATGGAGAGTTGAGAGTGGGTGTTCTCCTCTTGTACTTATTTTCTCTTTCATAGTAAAGCTTACATATCCATGGAGGTAGCACTTGGGCTATTCTACATACTTGATTACTATTGAGTTCTGACCACGCAGTGAAAAGTAATTTTTAAAATTTTTTAAAATACTCAAATCAATAGCTTTATCAAATAAAACTATCGAGCCGAACCCAAAACCCTAGAATCATCTTGCCGAACACGATCAAAGCAAATTTAAGTAAGCAAAGAGATAGAATACTATACTTTAACCAAAATAAAAAAGTAACATATTGGTGTTCACCACAAGATCCCAAGGTAGAAGTCCTCCAATGGTGATCCACATGGAAGTTGGCCCGGGTCCTTCCCAACCGATGCACAGCCACAGCCTTGTCTTCTCAAGAACACTGTTGGCTTCTAACTTGTGTCACGATCACACCAAAGCCCAGATGCTTTTGATATTGCCACCAAAATGATACCAAGAAGACACTCTTCAGATGTCATATAGCTTAGGATTTAATTTTTGGCTCTAACATATGGAAAAATCAAATCTTAGGACACTCCAGCAACACTTGCTGAAAATCTCACCACCCTTATAGCAACTTTTGCCACTCAAATTCTCCTCCTTTTTTTCTCAAAATTTTTTCAAATTTTTTTATATGATTTTCATATCCCTTCTCTCTGGCTCATCTAAAAATCTCAACTAGAAATCATCTGGGGCATCCCCTATAAATAGGGGACCAGGAGACGTTACATTGGATGAAGGGGTGCCAACTTTTGGTGCTCCAACAATAAATTTACTAGTAAATTTTTAATAATTTAGATACTTGGAGTATAAGGACTCTTCCTTCTCTATGTACCATAAAAATTTTATTAATTTTTGGCATCACAACATAGGATTTCTGATTTATCTTCTAAGGCAACGTGTTTAATAAAGAACCTTCTTTAAGAATAACTCTTTATTTCTCACGCTGATTTGAGGTGGGCAGCAATTATATTTTTGCATAACTTTTAGTGAACATGGAGGAGTCCTTATCCACTTGAAATTAGTTTAAGTTGGATAAGATCCAATCCAAATTGACCCAATCCCATTAGGTCAAAGCCAACTGGTTTAGGTTTGCTCAAATACTTTGAACCAAAAAATTAGGGAACTTGGGTAAATACAATGTGCTAGCATATCAAATTAACCCGTACAATTTATATTAAACTCTAACTAAATTAGATCAAAGCTAAATCCAAAGTGTGTGACCCATTGGGTTCCAAATCTAGCCAGCAGTGGATCCGAACTTTCGATGTAACCCTAATCCGATGAGATTAGGTCACCCGAAGAGTTCCAATCAACTTGGACTCTTCCAAATTGATTTCAAAATCAAATTCTTTTAATTTTTGTCAGATTGATGTCTAGTAATATATCATGACTATCCAAAAGATCTAAAATTTTGATGGAAAATTATCAAAATACCCTTCAGTGGCAAGTTCCTATGTAATTCAATCCTTCAATCAAACAATATCTCAGATGAGCTGTGGATATGAAAATATATCAAACTCAATCACTTATATTTATGTATCTCGATCTGAAGGCGATGATTCAGTTAATGATATATTAGAAATCCTTTTCTAATTATCACCTGGCTTTGGCCAAAGACTTACAGAATCACCGTCCTATGAGATCACATAAGATGTTCGCTCTCCTTATTAGGAGTGACTGATCCCTTATTGATCACTCACAATCTCCATACATACTTCACCATATTCAGAATATCTCACATAAGGATCAGAGAATCAAGTTAGGTAGTGAACCAAAATATGGATCCATATACACAAAGTACAATGGTGACCTCAAGTCAAAGGATCACTTACACAACTCCCACTAGAGAATTATCAGTTGACATATGAATAAGACTCCATCTGATTATTCTCTCATAGATCAATTTAGTGAACTCATTCTCTATTGAGCACTCATATTCTTGTATTAGTGTCACCATACAAGTAGTTGTGAGATCAACCACCTTCATTTCTGAGCATACATAAGACATGCCAGTCTTACCAGTATCATTGATCCCCAACTTAATATACCAATGACTAGAAATATTTTAGATCAGGACTATCAAAGATTTAGATCTCACTGGCGTGATCTCATCATGGTTCTAAAACTATTGTCCAGACCTATGGGGTTCATTATAATCTTAAAATTAATAAGATGCAATATATAATGAATCAAAAATATCAATTTTATTAATAATATTAATATCAATTATATGAGTTTGGAAGATAAATTAAAATAAATATCCTATCGTATTCCATATACAATTGATTTGTAGGGTATAATTCTTTCAATCTCCCACTTACACTAAAGCCAATCGCTCATATACTTGATACCCATGCTATCAAAGTGGCAATCAAACTGCTGCATTGACAAGCCTTAGTGAACGGGTCTGCTATATTGTTCTTGGTGTCAACTCGCTCCACGATCACATCGCGTCTTCCGACCATCTCCCGAAAAAAGTGAAACCATCTTATGGTGTGCTTGGATTTATAATAAGATCTTTGTTCTTTGGCTTAAGCAACTGCCCCAGTGTTATCACAATAAAGAGCCACTGGTTGTTCAATCCCTGGAACCACACCCAACTTCGTGATGAATTTTTTCATGCAGACGGCCTCTTTAGCAGCCTCACTTGCAGCAATAAACTCAGCCTCAGTGATCGAGTCAGCAACAGTTTACTGTTTAGAATTTTTCCAACTTACTGCACCATCATACAAGGTGAACACATATCCAAATATCGATTTGCTATCATCCAAATCAGATTGAAAACTAGAATCGGTATAACCTTCCAATTTTAAATCAGATCCACTATATATTAAAAAAATATCTCTAGTTCTTCTCAAGTACTTGAGTATGTTTTTCACAGCTTTTCAATGATCCTCTCCGAAATCAGCCTGAAATCTGCTTACAATGCTCAAGGCATAAGCCATATTAGGTATGGTATATAACATAGCATACATTATTAATCCTACTGTCGAAGCATAAGAAATAAAATTCATTCTATTTCTCCCTTTAGGTGTCTTAGGAGACATCTTCTTAGAGAGTTGTATACCATGACCTATGGGCAAATAACCTCTTTTATTTTTCTCCATATTGAACCTCTTCAATACAAAGTCAATGTACCTAGACTGGGATAAGCTTAGCATCCTTTCGATCTATCCCTATAAATTTTATATCAAGTATATAGGATGCTTCACCCAAGTCTTTCATGAAAAATTTTTGTGATAGTCAAGTTTTGACTGATTGCAACATCGAGATACCATTCTCAATGAGCAATATGTCATCCACATACAAGACTAAAAAAATAATAGCACTCTCACTACTCTTCTTGTACACACAAGATTCATCTACATTTTTTATGAAGCCAAATGATTTGACTGTCTCATCAAAATGGATGTTCTAACTCTTCGATGCTTGCTTTAATCCATATATAGATCTATTCAGCTTGCATACCTAATTTGCTTTTTCATTTAAGATAAATCTCTCTGGCTGAGTCATATAGATTTTTTCCTTAAGATTTTCATTGAGAAAGGCAGTCTTGACATTCATTTACTAGATCTCATAGTCATGGTATGCTGCAATAGCAAGCATTATCTGAATAAACTTGAGTATGACTATCGATGAAAAGTTTCTTTATAATCAACACCTTATTTTTATCTGAAACTTTTTGCCATAAGTCTGACCTTATAGATCTCTACCTAGCCATCTACTCCAATCTTCTTTTTGAAGACCCATTTGCAGCTTATTGGGGTCACACCCTCAGGTGCATCAACCAACATCCAAACTTGATTGGCATACATGGAGTCTATTTTGGATTTTATGGCATTGAACCACTTGTCAGAGTCACTACTTATGATAGCTTCCGAATAGGTCGTAGGCTCATCATTCTCTATAATGTGGGTTGTATTGTCATTCTCAATAACAAATCCATACTTGAGTGGTACACTACGCACTCTACTCGACCTTCGGAGAGGAGGTGTGTGCAGTGGCTGTGCCTCAACAATGGGCACATCTGGTTGAGAACCATCTAGTGAATCCTGGATGGATTGTAGGTTTTAAACTTTCTCAAGTTCAACAGACCTCCCACTGCCTCCTTCTTGGATAAACTCTTTCTCCAAGAAAATGGTATGCCTACCAACAAACACCTTTTGTTGAGTAGGGTTATAGAAGTAATATCCTATACTTTTTTTGGAATAACCTACAAATATATATTTTTCTGATCCAACATCCAGCTTATGTCCATCAATATTTTTCACATAAGCTGGGCAGCCGCAAATCTTAAGTTGCTTAAGATTGGATCTTTTTCCTTTCTATATTTTATATGGAATGCTAGAAATAGATTTCGAATGTACTTTATTTAAAATATATGATGTAGCCTCGAGGGCATATCTCCAAAAGGATAATGGAAGATCTATGAAACACATCATGGACCGCATCATATATAATAAGATGTGATTCCTCTTTTTCGTAATTTCATTTAATTGTGGAGTATAAGGAGGTGTCCATTGAGAGAGTATACCATTTTGTTTCAAATAATCGAGGAACCCACTAGACAAGTATTCTCCTCCTTGTTCGATCGAAGATCTTTAATACTTTTACCAGTTTATTTCTCGATCATTCTTTAATACTCTTTAAATTTGTCAAAGACTTCAAATTTGTATTTCATTAAATACAGATATTCAAATCTAGATATATCATCAGTAAATGTGATAAAGTAAGAGTATCCATCTCTAGCTTGAATCGATATTGGACCACACACATCAGTATATACAAGGTCCAAAATGTCACTCGCCCGATGTTCATGTCCAGTAAATAAAGTCTTGATTATTTTTTCTATGAGCAAGATTCACAAGTTTCATATGATTCATAATCATAAGGATCAAAGAAATTATCTTTGTATAACTTGTTAATCCTTGACTCATTTATATGGCCAAGTCGGCAGTGCCAGAGGTACGTGACATTCACATCCTCTCTCTTTTTTTCTTTATATTATCAACATGAAGCATATTATCTTTAAGTGAAAGAAACATAAGATCATTATCAATAAAAATACTTCCAAAATATTTATTAAAAAAATATATAGAACAACCATTATTCTTTACAATTATTTTAAAATTTTGTTCCAATAACAATGGTACAGAAATAATATTTCTAACAATATTTGGAATGTAATAATAGGTCTTTAGTTTCAAAACTTTTTTCGAAGGTAACTTCAAAACTCTGATTCCTATGGCTTCAGCTTGAATAGACTATCCACTTGCACTGATTAGTTCGAAGTTACCTTTATTCAGATTCTTTATTTCTTGTAGACCCTGCAATGATTTGCAAAGGTATGAACCACTGACGGTATCCAATACCCAAAAATCTAATATTAAAGTACTTAATGATAAATTAGTTTGTATCACATACAAATCTTTAGCAACGTTTACTGATTTCACGGTTATAAGGTACTCCTTGCAATTTTTGTTCCAGTGATCCTCCTTGCCACAGTGATAACAAGTACCTTTGGTGGAGACCTTCTTGATCTTCTTCTTGGAGATGCCAGCCTTAGGGTTCAACTTTTTCATAGAACCCTTCTTCGCGTTCTTCTTACTGATCTTATCAACATGAAAAATCTGAGCCTTTTCATCCTTGAAATGGCTCTCTGCTGTTTTTAACATATTCAGCAGCTCAGACAAGCTGATGTTCAGTTTGTTCATATGATAATTAATGACAAACTGAGAAAAAAAGTCAAAGAGAGATTGCAAGATCAAATCCTGGCTTAATTCATCATCCATGGCAAAACCCAGCTATCTCAAATGAGTGATCAAATCAATCATCTTTAGGACATGCATTTGCACGGAAGAGCCTTCAGTCATACGGCATGGAACAACTGCTTTGATATCTTATATCGAGCAGTTCGACTTTGCTCCCTATATAACTGTTGGGAATTATGTTTCAAAGCCAATCGTCAGTCTGTTGATGGTTGTGCTTGTCATTATAATTATATATGAATTGTTAAATTAACAAATATTATTTAGTTTTTCATCACTATGTACATCTCATTTTGAACTCCTGTTATGTGATAAAGTCCTTAGACTATTTGATTCGATATAGAAGGATATATCGTTTAGTCTTTAAATGAGTTCGCGACCAAATGATATGCCATTACTAGGATGATAAACATATCGTGTAGGACACTGTGTGCCATATAGGTTGATTGTCCTCTTAACCAAAGAGTGTAGAGATGCTAATATGGCATGTAGGTGAAATATAGGAGTACATTTCACTGAACGTGATCAATTCTGAAGTATTCTGCTGTCAAGAGTTACTCTGAAAGGATATAGGTATAAGTATCCCTCCGACTTGAGATCACCACGGTGACTTACAAGCAACTCACTATGCTTTGGTACCGAACTACCTGAATTTTTAATTCAGCGATGAAAGATTTTTGGACATAGTCGAGTACTTGTGAAGTTGGTATGTGAATCAAGATGGAATGGATCCCTCCAAATAAGTAGGAGTTAATATATCAGTATGTTTCAATTTAGTAAAATCTTGATCGGAGTCATCCATTTGATAGATTTTGAAAATTAAAATACAATGTGGATGACCATATCAGGATTGGTAGTTAAATCCTAGGTCACCTTGAGCATGTAGGTCAAAAAGAAGAATTATACGGTAACTATATTCAAATAGGTTCTTGAGTGTTGTTTAGCATACATTCGGCCTATCCGGACGTCGGGTATCATTGCTAGATGGTTACTCCGATTGCTACAAGAATCAATTTCTGTGCTACCGGCTTACGTTCGAACATATGGGGTCACACACATTAGAAGTTTTTCTCTGATTATATGACTAATCTAAAGAGTCTCAGTCAACAGAGACTCTAGTGAAGAGTCCCACTTGATGGGGACTCTGCTGAAGACTCCCACTGGATGAGGACTCTAGAGAAGAGTCCACTAGACTTGAAATCTATCATTTATAGAGAACTAATTAGTAATTAGATTACTAATTAGCTCAATTTGATTGAGCATTAAAGTTTGGATCAAGTCTGATTGAATTTGATTCAATCAGGTCAAGTCTGATTAGGTTATGAGATGACCCAATCGGTAAGAGAGAAATGATCCTGATTTGATCGGATCTATAGCTCAATTAATTTATTGATTTGATCAAATTTAATTGAGATTATAAGAGCTTAATAAGATTAGGTTCACCATAACTATTTGGGTCTAATTAGATTAGGTTTGAAAGAAATCCAATTGGTTAAACCCTAGAGCTCCAAATGAGTAGGACTCTATCCCTTACGCCACCTAAATTGTCTCATGTCTTTTCTCACCGTACAAAATCAATTTGTATATGAGAAAATTAGAAAATAATCTTCTTTTGTCACCCATTAAGGATAGGAATTGATTGGTTTTGATTTGAATTCAAATTAATTTGAATTTTAACTTAAAACTTTATCCATATCCTTCCATACGTTGGCTGCTTTTGAAGGGATCTATTGTGTGTGAGATAAGGAGGTCTTCCAACTGATTTTCATATCCAATTTTCTTTGATAAGTCTCTCTTTAAGTCTGATAAGGGTGAGAAAAAGTTGGAGTTGAATTGAAATTCAAAAGAGTTTGAATTATAACAAACTCTAGCCCTTATCCTGTTTTATCAGGTTTGTGCGACAACCATAAAAAGGCCATAAATTCATGGCCAAAAAGAGGAGAGCCTTTTTTTACAATATACCAGAGAAAAAAGGGTCAAAAACACTCCTTTAAGATATGAGGATTGGGTGGGTTTCATTCCTCTTTGGTGTGAACAAAAGAGGAGACCGTTCTCCTCTTGGGTGAGAGACCTAGAACTGTTCTAGGATTTTGGGTGAGGAAAAAACTAAAGACAAGAGAGTCTTCATCTGATTTTTCCATCATCCAGTATCGTTCTCTGATCCATCTTCGATATCAAAAAGATTCAAGATGATCGAAGAAGGAGATCAAGTCAAATCTGTCAATAGAAACCGACTGTGCGAGCTAGCACTCCCATAGAGGGCTGATTGGTCTGAGGGGCTTCGTTTGAACTATCCATAGAGATCGAATGCTTATGCGGCTGCTTGGCATCAGTGAAAGCTTCAACCATACTTACCAATAGCAAAGATCATCAATCCATGAAAAGGTGATGAGTTCTGAACTCTACCGATATAATCTAAAGGTTAGATCAAATTCAGGACATCGATGTGATCGATGCAGTTTTTGATTTTATTTCAGATTTTTATGTAAATTTTTCATGTCATAGATCCTTAAAGGTAGTTTAAATTTGATCTAAGATATATTTAGAAGATTAAAATATTTATTTTTTTATTATTTTACTGTAAAAAAAATTAAAATACATGCTTTGAATGACCCATTTTTCCTTCAATTGGTATCAGAGCCAGTTTTCTTATGACATGAATTTTTATATATAATCTGATTTTAATTATTTAGATTAGATCTAAATAGTTAATTTTGAATCTGAGTAGTATAGTAATTTACTGGATAGATCTTCATAGCCATCCGGTTATAGGAGAAATCAGGATTTCACTATCCTATTTACCCATTCGATGGAATCTCCTATGGCGTGTAGGGGTGCTGCGCAATCTTTTTCATGATGATGAACAATGAAAAAAAATTTAAAATTTTATTTTAGATCTGCAATAATGTATATTAGATCTGAAATTAAAATTTTGATCATTAGATGATTGATTGTAAAAATATTTTATAAAATTAAAAATTTTTTCAAACATCAAATCCGAACCCATATCAGCCCAAAACTTAATTAAGAATTAAGCGATCTAGATTTGAGAATCAAAGATCTAAGGCATTAATTTCATAACTCATGGGTTAATGGGTTAGCTTGAGTCAAGTCCATTTAACTGAGTTAGACCTAGGATTAGAAATCATTGATAATGGACCATGTTAGTAATTGATCAAATTTAATTAAAAATTAATTCTGATTGGATCAATTTCTTCTCTTGATCAATTTCAATAGTTGTAGTTGATCAAGTCCATATCTTTATTAGACCAATATGGACTTTGATCATAGCTTCGTGGTCAAATCCAAGTCTATAAGTTGATCAAATTGAAAATGACTAATCAGTTGGTGTCTAAGGTAAATTTGGCAGCTTTGATCGATAGTCATTAATTGAGAGCTACTCGTATAGATTGAGTCTATGTCAAGTTAATGACATATCCCTCCCATCGATCTCACTTATCTAGCCAACATGATGAATCATGTTTTGATTAGATCACTTAATGATTAGAGTTGACCCATGCTAACTAGAAAATCAGTATGACTGATTTAGGTATCCCTAGTTCAACTTATCTTGAGTCTTCTTTGTGACTTGGTGAAGCCAGTAAGAAGATTCATGATTGGTTAGCTGGACCAGCTTATGCCTGATCTTCTTAAATCTGACTTTGTGAAGTCATTGGAAGGATTAAGATTAACTGGTCATGTCTCGTCTCATCTCTCAATTCAACTAATTAAATCTTCTAAAATTGTTAGGTCCCTAAAATGAAATAGTTATGGCGATAACTAGATCATAGCCTCCCATTAAGTTGGATGATAATGAGTCCAATAGTTTAGATGATCATTGGAGGTGCCACACGCCTGGTGCTCATCTGGCTATCGAAATTATCATTCATAATATGTTGTTTTAGTTGTGTCTTTCTGATGATGGTCAGATTGGCCGAGCCACACTCAGGTCTGGTCACTCATTTGTTAAATACACTAAATTCTGGCATGTTAATAGTTAGACCTAACCAAAACCTTCAATGGAGGTGCCATACGCCTGCTGAAGAGGTGTCTGGGGTAAAATTGAACACTAGAAATTGTTTGGTGAAACACTTGGTTAAGAACCTACCCGTGGGTATACAAGGGTTGGCCGAGCCATACTCAGGCCTATGTGCAGTCCATGTGGATTCTAGTACCTACTAAAGAATTAGTGAAATTTCTCAAACTGAACGTAGAGGCTATCAATTCGAATAAAATAGTGAGAGAACCTTTAGACTAAAATCCATGTCTTTAGAGTTAATCAATTCATATACTAATTAGGTTCTAATTTTTCTTTTGCAGTTATGGTCACCACCTTATCGCTCCGATCACTATTAGATAGTGATAAATTGATGAGACCAAATTTCGATGGCTGGTATTGAAAGCTCAAAATAGTCCTAGAACATGAACGAATCTTGTATGTATTGACAGATCCGACACCCGAGGAGCCAGCTTCGAATACGCATAGCATGGTCAGAGACACTTATCAGAAGTGGCTCAATGATCAAACTACAGTTCGTTGTATTATGCTGGCGATGATGAATGATGAGTTTAGCTGTCATTTCGAGAATGCTCAGCCATAGGATATGTTGCAAATATTGAACGAGTCCTTTGGCACACCCGATGATATTGAGAGGCACAAGACTAGTTGTGCCATCTTCAATGCTCGAATGAGGAAGGAGCATCAGTCACTGATCATGTATTGTACATGATCGAGATGAATGAATGCCTAAGCAAGCTCGACTTTTTCCTGCATGAGCAATTGGCGAAAGATGCTATTCTGAACTCTCTGCCCAAGTTCTATCTCTCTTTTCTTATTCATTTTTGAATGACAAAGCCTGCAGTTAACTACCACGGTTTGCTGGGGTTACTGCAAAATTTTGAGAAGGATCACTAGCTCCAAAAGGAGTCAGTGAATGTCATGGGAGGGTCTTCTTCTGGACATCGATCCTTTAAGAAAGGAAAGAAAAACAAGAAGAATAAGAAAAAGGTGCAAAGTGCTGGGCTAACCAAGCTTAGTCAGATCAAGAAACCCAAGTCTGACCAGAGTCAGGTGGAATGCTTCTACTGTAAGAAGTAGGGGCACTGAAAAAGGAATTATCCTCAATACATTGCCTCTTTGGATCCGAACAGACCGAGAAAGTCGCAAGTCATTGATGGACAAGGTAATTATATGATAACACCTTGTAATTTCTCAATTTAATATTCTACTACCTAGGTATTAGATACCGAAAATCTTTTTAATATTTGCAATTCATTACACGATCTGCAGGTCAGTAGGAGATTTGAAGAAGGTGAAAGGTTCCTTAATGTTGGAGATGGATGATCAGTTCCAGTTCTAGCATTGGGAACTATTGACCTTGTATTCAAGTCTAATGTAATTATTCTAAGTGAATGTCACTTTTATCTTTTTTTTTATTAAATATTATTTTTGTAGGCCTTTTGGCCATGTATGGTTATGAAATTTTAATAAAAAGAAATAATTTTAATATCATATGAATGTTGTTGATGTGTTGAATGGACAACTGAACAATAGTATTTACATATTATCGCAACCTGTTAATATAATGTACACATCTAACAAACGCCCTAAAATTAGTGATGTCTCCGATATCTATCTTTGGCATTGTAGGTTAGATCTTGTTAACAAGAACAGAATAAACAGGTAGACACAAAAGAGAGTCCTCGAAGTCAGTGATTGTGAATCACTCCCAACCTGTGAGTCCTATCTTCTTAGAAAAATGACCAAATCACTTTTTATTGGAAAACATAAGCGAGCCAGTGAAGTTCTAAGTCTGATGCATACTGATGTATATAGACCTATGAACACTAGTGCCAGAGGTAGATATTATTATTTCATTACATTTACAGACGATCTATCGAGGTATGGGCACGTCTACTTAATGACACATAAGTCAGAATCATTGGAAATGTTCAAATGATTTTATAATGAAGTAGAAAAACAAATTGAAAAGAGTATTAAAACTCTTCGATCCGATCGAGGAGAAGAATACCTCTCTAGTGAGTTTCTGACATACTTAGAAGAGAATGGAATTCTCTCACAACGGATCCCTCCTGAAACACCACAGCATAATGGTGTATCAGAAAGAAAGAATCGAACCCTGTTAGATATGGTTCGGTCCATGATGGGCTTTGCAAGTTTGCAGATTTCTTTTGGGGATACGCAGTTGAGTCGGCTTGTTATATTTTAAATAAAATTTTAAGTAAGTTAGTAAGAAAAATACCACATGAGATGTGGATAGGACATAAGCCAACATTCTCTCACCTGAGGGTTTGGAGAAGTCCGGCTTATGTTAAACGTTTGAAAACCGACAAGCTTGGATCTAGGTCTGACAAATATTTATTTGTAGGATATCCAAAAGAGATCAAGGGATATTACTTCTATCTTGCTGACAAACAGAAGGTGTTCGTCAGCAATAGAACTATCTTTTTAGAAAAAGAGTTTCTTGATGAAGGAACTAATGCCTCAAAGATTGAACTTGATGAAGTTCTATCGGTAGAAGAACCGACATAATCTAGTAAACCCATAAAGTTAGACTTGATTAGATCAAATTCAGAATCCATTATAGAAATATCTTTAAGAAGATCTGGTAGAGTACTGCATCAACCAGATAGATACTATAGTTTCTTAGTCCGAGATGGAGATCCAGTGAAACTCAACGAGAATAATGAGGATCTGATCACCTACATGGATGCGATGCAGAGGTCTGACTCCGATAAGTGGCTGGAGCCATAAAATCTGAAATAGAGTCCATGAAAATCAACAATGTATGGACATTGGTTGATCCATCTGAAAGGATAAAACTCATAGGGTGTAAGTGGATCTTCAAAAATAAGAGAGGCACAGACAGAAAGGTGGAGACTTATAAAGTCCGTCTGATTGCCAAGAGTTACCGTCAGCGTTATGGTATTGACTATGACGAGACATTTTCTCCTATGGTAATGCTCAACTCTATTCGGATTATACTTGCGATAGCAGCATATTTAGACTATGAAATCTGGCAAATGGATGTGAAAATAGTCTTCCTAAATTGAGAGCTAGAAGAAGAGGTGTATATGATACAACCTGAAGATTTTACATCCATAGATGAGTCTAAGGTGTGCAAGCTTCAAAGGTCCATCTATGGACTTAAGCAAGCATCTCGGAGTTAGAACATGTGTTTTGATAGAGTGATCAGAATGTATGGCTTCATTAAGAATGGAGAGGAATTCTGCATATACAAATGGGTTAATAACTCTGTGGTTGTATTTTTTATTTTGTATGTCGATGATATTCTCTTAATCGAAAATGACATCCCTACATTACAGAGAATAAAAGTTTGGTTGTCATCACAGTTCTCTATGAAAGATTTAGGAGAAGCATCCTTTATCCATGGGATGAAGATCTGTAGAGATAGATCTAAAAGATTGCTTGGATTATTTTAGTCGATGTACATTGATACTGTGCTAAAAAAGTTTAGCATGGAGAATTCCAAGAAAATCTATCTTCTAATAGGCCAAGAAATTTCTCTCTCGAAGAGTGATTGTCCGATAACTTCTCAAGAGAAAGAGTGTATGAGTAGAATTTCATATAATTCGACAATGAGATCTATTATGTATGCCATGATATGTACACGATCGGATGTGGCATACTCTTAGGAGTAGTGAGCAGATACCTGTCCGATTCAGGTGAGAATCACTGGAAGGTCGTAAAGACCATCCTTAACTATTTGAGAAATACTAGGATCAATGGCTTATCTATGGAGAATCCGACCTAAAACTTATGAAATTTACAGACTTCAGTTTTCAGTCAAATCATGACGACAGCAAAAGCATGTCGGGATATATTTATACCTTGAACGGTGGAGCAATCTGTTGGAAAAGTTTCAAGCAGCACACCGTGGTCAACTCTACTTGTGAAGCGAAATATATCGCGATATCCGATACTGCGAAGAAAGTTGTGTGGCTGCAAAAGTTTATCAATGAGCTCGGAGTGGCACCCTCCATTGATGGTCCTGTCTTGTTGTACTGCGACAGTATTGGTGCCATTGCTCAAGCGAAAGAATCGAAGTCACGTCAGCGGACAAAGCACATTCTGCACCGCTACCATCTGGTCTGAGAGATCATGGATCAAGGTGACGTCGAGTTTCAGAAGATTGACGGAAAGGAGAACCTGACCGACCCATTTACTAAAACCCTCGGTGTCAAGGAGTTCGAAGACTATAAATCAAAGATGGGTATACGATATTGCACCGATTGATTTTAGTTCAAGTGAGAGTTGTTGAAAATTGTGTCCCAAAGCCAATCGTCAGCTTGTTGACGGTTGTGTTTATCATTGTAATTGTATATGAATTATTAAATTAATAAATATTATTTAATTTTTCATCACTGTGTACATCTCATTTCGAACTCCTGTTATGTGATGAAGTCCTTAGGACTATTTGATTCGATATAGGAGGATATATCGTTTAGTCCTTAAATGAGTTCACGATCAAATGATATGCTATTACTAAGATGATAGACATATCAAGTATAGGTCGCTATGTGCCATATAGGTTGGTTGTCCTCTTAACCAAAGAGCGTGGAGACACTGGTATGGCATGCAGGTGAAATATAGGAGTAGATTTTACTGAACGTGATCAATTTTGGAGTACTCTACTGTCAAGAGTCACTCTGAAGGGATATAGGTATAAGTATCCTCCAATCTGAGATCACCACGGTGACTTACAAGCAACTCACTATGCTTTGGTATCGGACTACTTGAATTTCTAATTCAGTAATAAAAGATTTTTGGGTATAGTCAAGTACTTGTGAAGTCAGTATGTGAATCAAGATGGAATGGATCCCTCTGAATAAATAGGAGTTAATGTATCAGTGTATTTCAATTTAGTAAAATCTTGATCAGAGTAATCCATGTGATAGATTTTAAAAATTGAAATACAATGTGGATGATCATATCAGGGTTGGTAGTTAAATCCTTAGTCATCTTGAGCATTTGGGTCAAAGAAATGAATTATATGGTAACTATATTTAAATAGGCTCTTGAGTGTTGCTTAGCATACATTCGGCCTATCCGGACGTCGGGTACCATTGCTAGATGGTTACTCCGATTGGTACAAGTTTCTGTGCTACCGACTTAGGTTCGAACATATAGAGTCATACATATTAGAAGTTTCTCTTCGATCATATGGCTAATCTAAAGAGTCTCAGCCAATGAGGACTCTGGTGAAGAGTCCCACTGGATAGGGACCCTGCTGAAGAGTTTCACTGGATAAGGACTCTAGAGAAGAGTCCCACTAGACTTGGACTCTATCATTTATAGAGAATTAATTAGTAATTATATTACTAATTAACTTAATTTGATTGAATATTAAAGTCTGGATCAAGTCTGATTGAATTTGATTCAATCAGGTCATGTCTGATTAGGTTATGAGATGACCCAATCGGTAAGAGAGAAATGATCCTGATTTAATTGGATCTATGGCTCAATTAATTTATTGATTTGGTCAAATTTAATTGAAATTATAAGAGCCTAATTAGATTCGATTCATCATATTTTATTTGGATCTAAGTGGATTAGGTTTGAAAGAAATCCAATTGGATAAATCCTAGAGTCCCAAATGAGTAGGACTCTATCTCTTGCACCATCTAAATTGTCTCATGCCTTTTCTCACCATATAAAATTAGTTTATACATGAGAAAACTAGAAAATAATTCTTCTTTTGTCACCCACTAAAGATAGGAATTGGTTGGTTGTGATTTGAATTTAAATTAGTTTGAATTTCAACTTAAAACCTTATCCATATCCTTCCACACGTTGGCTGCTTTTGAAGGGGTCTATTGTGTATGAGATAAGGAGGTCTTCCCAAATAATTTTTATGTCCAAGTTTCTCTGGTAAGTCTCTCTTTAAGTTTGATAAGGGTGAGAAAAAGTTGGAGTTGAATTGAAATTTAAAAGAGTTTAAATTGCAACAAACTCCAGCCCTTATCCTGTTTTATCAGATTTGTGCAACAACCATAAAAAGACCATAAATTCGTGGCCAAAAAGAGGAGATCCTTTTTCCACGAGATACCAAACAAAAAGAGGGTCAAAAATACTCTTTTGAGATGTGAGGATTGGATGGGTTTCATTCCTCTTTGGCATGAACAAAAGAGGAGACCGTTCTCCTCTTGGGTGAGAGACCTAGAACTGTTCTAGGTTTTTGGATGAGGAAAAAACTAAAGAGAAGAGAGTCTTCATCTGATTTTCTTTACCATCCAGCATCCTTCTCTAATCCATCTTCGACATCAGAAAGGTTCAAGGTGATCGAAGAAGGAGATCAAGTCGGATCTGCCAACAGAAGCCGACCGCATGAGCTAGCACTCCTGCGGAGGGCTGATCGGTCCGAGGGGCTTCATGTGAACTATCCGTAGAGGTCGGATGCTTGTGCGGCTGCTCAAAATCAGTGAGAGCTTCATACCATACTTACCAATAGTGAAGATCATCAACCCATGAAAAGTGATGAGTTCTGAACTCTATCGATATAATCTAAAGGTTAGATCAAATTCAGGGCATCGATGTGATCGATGCAGTTTTTGTTTTTATTTCAAATTTTTATGTAAATTTTTCATATCATAGATCCTTAAAGGTAGTTTAGATCTAATCTAAAATATGTTTAGAAGATTAAAATATTTAATCTTTTATTATTCTGCTGTAAAAAAAAAGTTAAAATACATGCTTTGAACTACCCATTTTTCCTTCAATAAGTCCTTAAGATTAAGGAGAATAAAGGGAACGTCCATGTCCTCATGCTATCTCTGAAGCTCATTATTCATGGAGGCAAGAATGATACATTTAACAGTCACACTGTCATCTTTTCACATCTTGTATATGGTCCTTTCCTCCTCGGAAGCATCTTTCCCAAGGAAAACTGGAGCAGGTGTATCCAGAATATAGGAGACTTTCTCCTGAGTGAGAACAATTCTCTTGTTCCTTAACCAGTTGACATAGTTTGGTCCGATCAACTTGTTAGTATTTAGGATACCTCTAAGAGGCAGTGAGGATGCCATAAGTGTAGTTAATCTACAATGACAAGAATATATTATAAGCGGACAACTCATGAAGACATTCATAACTAGACTAGGACTTTTATCTAATTGTGTCTTCCATTATTTTATCGAACTTCATAGCCCTCAAATATAAAAATTGAGAAATATACTAATATTTTTTAGTAGGGTTGAGATCTCTATTCCTCACAAACACCTTATGGATAGCACAACAAGTATTCATGAGTTCAAGAGTAGGTAACTCTTTACCAATTATACCTCTACAATTATCAACATCTTTCATTCTGGCCTCTAGATCATATATAGTCTTGTAGATAGCACAACAAACTATAGTATTCTAGTTAAGTTGACCCTTCAATCTATATGGTCACACTTAAACAATGTTGTCCTTGTGGATAGCACAACAAAGTAACACTATTCAAATATGCCATAAGCATCAATATGCACCTGATCAATATCATGTTAATTTCTATAATAAGCCTTGTGGATAGCATAACAAGCTCACTAAGATCTTGACATACTCTATCAACCAAGTTTGAAGGAAGGCCCTTATAGTGTCTACATCACTAATCAATCTAAGTCCAAAATTCAAGAAAATCAAATTGGCCAGGTAAGTAGGTGGAAGGCTCCCCATAGCTTTTCTAGACACTAACAAAGTTGGTCAGGACAGCATACGGACCTAATTAGAAAATCATCTTTCACACTTTTTTTGACACCAATTGATCTTAAGAATTTGACTTTTGATTTAAAAATGAATCCTAACATTACAACTTAATATAATTTTATGAGGAACTTTAAACTTATCTCGACACATCCTAACTATATAAGTATATAAAATGTACACCATAAATTATGCAAATTTGCATGCTTCTACTATTCAAAATAGCAATCACATTATCATGCCAAAAATATATAAGGGTGCAATCAAAGTCATAACATATGACTAACAAATTTATATAATATAACATACTCTAATCTAATTAGACATGCATAACACCCTTATTAGCTATACATCGATTTAATCATCATGCAACCACGATAATAAAATTTTAAATTATCATAAATTTATAATTTAATAATTAAAATTTAGAATCATAGTTCACAAAAAGTTAAAAATATTTTTTTTGAGTTTGAAGAATCGATGTAAAAATAATGCTACATTTTTGGCAGGATATGAACAAGAACAATTCTAAGCTACTATATAACACATGTTTGATCGAATCAGACAAGGATGGCTCTGATACCATTGTTGAATTCTGATCATATAGTGAAAAATAATTTTTAATTTTTTTTAAAAATACTCAAATCAATAGTTTTATCAAATAAAACTATTGAGCCGAATCCAAGACCCTAGAATCACCTTGCCGAACATGATCAAAGCAAATTCAAGCATGCAAAGAGATAGAATATTATACTTTAACCAAAATAGAATAGTGGTATGTTGGTATTCTCCATAACATATCCCAAGATATAAGTCCTCCAAAGATGATCCACATGAAAATTGGCCAAGGTCCTTCTCAATCGGTGCGCAGCCACAGCCTTGTCTTCTCAAGAATACTACCGACTTCTAACTTGCGTCACGATCGCACCAAAGTACAGATACTTTTAATATTAATATCAAAATGATACCAAGAAGATACTCTTCAGATATCACATGGCTTAGAATTTAATTTTTAGCTTCAATATATGAAAAAACCAAATCCTAGGACACTCCAGCAACACTTACTGAAAATCTCACCACCCTTATAGCAACTTTTGCCACTCAAATTTCTATCTTTTTTTTCTCAAAATTTTTTTAGATTTTTTCTTATGATTTTTACATCCCTTCTCTCTAGCTCATCCAAAAATCTCAGTTAGAAGCCATTTGGGGCATCCCCTATAAATAGGAGACCAGGGGATGTTACATGAGATGAAGGGGTGCCAACTTTTGGTGCTCCAACTTCCCACACATCAAATAAATTCACTGAGTAAATTTTTAGTGATTAAGATACTTGGAGTAGAAGGACTTTTCCTTCTCTATGTGCCATAAAAATTTCATATCAAAACATAGGATTTCTGATTTATCTTCTAAGACAAAGCGTTTAATAAAGAGCCTTCTTTAAGAAGGACTCTTTATTTCTCATGCTGATTTGAGGTGGGCGGCAATTATATTTTTGTATGGATTTTGGTGAACATGGAGAAGTCCTTCTCCACTTGAAATTGGTTTAAGTTGGATAAAGATCTAATCCAAATTGACCCAATCCCATTAGGTCAAAGCCAACTGGTCTAAGTTAGCTCAAATACTTTGAACCAAACTAATTTGGAAACTTGGGTTAATACAATGTGCTAACATATCAAATTAATCCATAGAATTTATATTAAACTCTAATTAAATTAGATCAAGGCTAAATTCCAAAGTATGTGACCCATTGAATTCTATATCTAGCCAACAGTGGATTCGAACTTTCGACGTAATCCTAATATGATGAGATTAGATCACTCGAAGAGTCCCAATCAACTTGGACTTTTCCAAATTGATTCCAAATCAAATTCTTTCAATTTTTATCAAGCCCATAAGTCAAGATTGACATCTAGCAATATGTTATGACTATCTGAAAGATTTAAAATTTTGATAAAATTATCAAAATATCCTTCAGTAGCAAGTTTCCGTGTAATTCAATCCTTTAGTCAAACAACATCTCAGATGAGCTGTGGACATAGAAATATGTCAAATCTAATCACCTATCTTCATGTATCTCGATCTGAAGATGATGATTCAGTCGATGATATATTAAAAAAAATTTTCTAATTATCATCCTACTTTGGCCAAAGACTTCCAGAATCACCATCCTATGAGATCACATAGGATATTTGCTCCCCTTATTAGGAGTGACTGATCCTTATTGATCACTCACAACCTCCATGCATACTTCATTATATCCAAAACACCCCACATAAGGATCAAAGAATCAAGTTAGGTAGTGAACCAAAACATGGATCCATGTACACAAGATATCATGGTGATCTCAGGTCAAAGGATCACTTACACAACTCCCACTAGAGAATTATCAGTTGATATATAAATAAAATTCTATCTAATTATTTTTTTGCAAGTTAATTTAATGAACTCATTCTCTAATGAGCATCCATATCCTTGTATTAGTGTCACCACACAAGTGGTTATGAGATCAACCATCCTCATTTCTGAGCATACATAGAACATGCAGTCTTACCGGTATCATTGATCCCTACTCAATATGCCAATGACTAAGAATATTTTAGATCAGGGCTATGAAAGATTTAGGTCTCACTGGCATGATCTCATTACAGCCCTAAAATCATTGCCCAAACCTATAAGGTTCATTATAATCTTAAAATTAATAAGATGCAGCATATAATGAATCAAAAATACTAATTTTATTAATAATATTAATATCAATTACATGAATTTAGAAGATAAATTACAATAAACATCCTATCACATCCCATATGTGATTGGTTTGTCGGGTATAATTCTTTCAATGTGTTCCTTATTTTATTTTTTCTTTCTTCCTACTGGAACAAATGGTATCGGATCTTATCAAACAAGTGGTATCAGAGCAAGTGATACCGTGCACAATAGGAAGAACCTCATCGAGAACATCAGAAACAGTTGAATTTTGTCCTCGACTCAGCCTAATGTGACCAATTTTCCTCTTCTTTGCTCTTAACAAGCTAGCCAGCAACTTCTCCATGGTGAACTTCATCTCTACCCAAGCCAAGACTCACAAGATAAGGATATACACAAGAAGGAAGAGAGACAAGACTGACACTCTAAAAGGTTCCATTTATTTCCAATGGCTTCTCTTAAATTTCAAAATTCTATCAGTCAAGTTACAAAAAGAAAGAGCAAACTCGTTGAGGGTGTAACTCAGCATTGCCCTCCACATTCTCATCTCCTTCTACATTGGCCAAACTACTGCTGGAGGAAGATGAAGCCAACACCAACATGGGACTCAAATTGATTATTGAAAACCATGCCGCTATCTTTTTCTTGCACTAGTCAAAGCCAATAAAGAAGGTCTCCCGACATGACGTTAGCAGCTCCTCGTAGAAGGCCTCGCTTCGCTTAAAGTCTCTCATGCCATTAGTGATAGCTTCTGTGAGATAATGCTCGACAGCCGCAACCTCATCCACCAATCGAGATTGAGCCTCCCTTGCCTGAGTCACCTCTTCTCTAACTTGGTGCACAGTTCTCTCAATTCTCACCAACTGGTCCTGCATGTATGCAGCCTTAATTTCACTCTCTTGGAGCTGGGTGGCCCTAATTTTAAGGGATCCTTTAGCCTCTTCCACCAAGATCTTGGCTTCGCCCAAGGTTACCTCCATGGCGTCAATGTGAGACTGTGCCAAGGCGGAATGCAACCTCTCCTTGACCCTACCTCATTCCTTTTCCACCACCAGAAGAGAGCAACAAGACCGACGAACTTCTTCTAGGTGTTGGCACCACTGCAAAAGGCTCCACGTTGTGAAGGCTTTTTAAAGATTTCCATCAAGTTAGGGGAAAGATATACTAAGAAAAGAATCAAAAATGAGATTTTATCTCAATAGCATCTTGAAGATAGTCCCTAAGAGATCATGCCAGTAGCCTCTCCATCTCGGCTGGTGGCACCAGCTCTCCTAGCAGCCTTGCATAGGTCTTGACAATCGATGCAGAGTTGTTGGTGGAAGGCTGTAAAATGCTTGGGAGAGATAGGGCACCTCCTCCTGCTACATCAAGAGGGCTTCTGCTACCTCGGCCAAGGGGGTAGCAAGCTTCTTCTTCAACTGCTTCTTCCTCTGTAGATCCGTGACCTCAACTATTTCAGATTCGATAGCTTTAGCTCTGGTTGCCTCAGCCTTGATAGCAGTAGCCTCGACCATAACGGTCTTGGGAGAGGGAAGCAGGATAGTCCTCTTCTTCTTCTTCTTTTTCTTCCATGGAGGACCAACCCCAGATAGCTCTTCCCGAGACAATATCAAACCTATGCAAACATAGAAAAGTTAATAAGCTTGGGCCCATGGCTAGGGGGTCGAACAAATAAGCACCAACATTGACCTTCGGGATTTGAACCTCCAGAGTATAATTTTTAGATGAGATCCTTGCATAAGAGCTCCGAGTATGGTGGCACCTCGAGTTGCCTCAATTCCCTCGCCATCACCTCCTTCACTTCAGTCAACTTCAGAAGCTTCATCGATGCTACCCACTCAGTCAGAAATCCCCATGGAGTAGGAGAGGATGTAAAGAAGAACTAGCATTTCCACTTATGAATAGAGGAATGACCGAAAGGAAAGTTAATGACACCCTGGAGAGAAGTGTACCACTAGTCTCTACTTCAGGAATCCATTTTTACTTGAAAAAGGATCCGAAACATCTTCGCTTGGAGAGGTACTCTTGGACACAAAAGGAAATAAAAAAAATCTAACTATCATCTGTCAAGCATTGGGATAAGTTGGTCAGTAGTTTAGCAAAGACCTTGGGAATCGAAAGGAAGTAACCCTATCAAAAAGATTGGATACTTCAAGGACTATGTCCTCTAGGATCCTGTACTCCCTCCAAATTTGCTCGAGATCACCATCCTCCAGAGCAGACTTAATCATGTTCAGAGTTTGATGAGCCCTAAGCACCTTCATGGTGGAACCCTCAGAAATCTAGGCAGGTGACCTCGGATCAATGGGTCCTTGCTTTATCTATTTTCCTAAAGCTGAAGTCATGGAAACAAATGCAAAACCAAGGAAAAAATTTAGGAGAAGAAGGACTTAAGACAGAGAGGAAGACCAACCCACCAAAAATCTTAGGCAAGATGAAGACGATGATTGTGGCCACCACAATGCCCCTCTCTGGCTCTGCAAATGGAAAACAAGGTGGGCAACACCCGCCTCTCCATGCCATTAATAGCATGGCCCGATAATGATAGGAATCTAAATGGACGGTCTGATTGTCTTACACATGTCGGTACCCCCTGGATGCCATTACACTGCCTAGATTGACACCTCCGAAACATCCAATCATCTCATTGGAAAGCCTGCATGCCATGGTGTCTTCTTGAAAAGAAAGGATGGTGCACGTCTCATGATAAATGTGTCCATCAAGTTGCTTGCCCAAATTATGATCTCCCACGGTGGTAGGATGTCAGGTCTCCTTACTACATCTGGCATGCTACTCAAGGCACTCCTTGATGTGATCGATGCCCTAAAGAGGCCTTCCCAGCATCGACATTAGGAGGTCTGCCCGAAGCTTCGATGTCAGCTCTGACTGCCAATGCTACGGCGAGTATAGAAGGACTTTCTACTTCCTTTGCCTGAGGCAAGGAGACCCCTCAATCTTAGAAGTGGGGAACAACTAATACACCCAAGAATGACCCATTCACCATAGCGATGGTAATTCAACAGCAACTCGATGTATATCTTCGAGAGGAAGTGACAAAGCAACTACCCAGCCTATGCCACCTAGACTTTTATGACTACATCAAGGGGTTCCAAAATCTCTCATTCGCTAGATGACAAGTGGCATACCATCTCGCTACTTTACTTTCTCCACTTAGTGAGATCCATAATCTCAATAATTTTCGGACATGTAACTGTTATCCTCTAACAACCAGAGCACATCACGTCTCCATGGCTTTGTAGAGAAAAAAATGGCAAATACTTCCTCAGACTACAAGTACCCTTTTTCATCTATAAAACCTAACTCCTCAGGACCCTCCAAAAAAAAAGAGAGAAAGTAAGTGAACACTTGCTCCACCTGTCTTCTCTTTGAGATAGATCTAATATAAACTAGAATCTAGCTCCTCCACAAGACTCTGAGCAATTTCAATGCTACTTCTGAACTCTACCTTTTACAAGACCTTCTATGAACTATCATCCTCCACTCTCTCACAACAAAATCCTTTCCACCTCATACTCAACTTGACCCCGAAATCCTGTAAGAAAGTTCAGACCTCTTCAGTTTGCTTCTATGAGAGACTGACTTAGGCATCGATGGGTCCACCATTAGGGATCCTCCCAACGTGAGGACTTTTTTATCATTGATGGTGTTACAAGATTTGGTTTGACTTATTGACCACGAATCCAGAGCCAACGTACAACTCAGAGGTCTTGACTCCTGTGACCAGCTTTTCCACTCTTTTGACTCTAGTTCATCGACCTGAGCCAAATCGAGTCCCTGATAGCAACAATATTTAATAAATATTTAATACTATTTAGAAATATACTTATACCAAATTTATACATGGTATATATTTGGAACATTTATATATGGTATATGCATAATAAATGTAAAGGTTACTTTTTTTTTTAATAAAGAAGGTTAATTTATAACATAGGATAAATATGAAAGAGATATCTTCCTTATTTTATTCTGGGATTCTGAGAGGAAAAATTTAAAAATTAGATAAAATTTTTGATGATTTAAAACTTTAAAAAAAGATAGATATTATATTAATTAGGACACTTAAAATGTGGAAAACTTTTTGGGGCACTCCCATAACGCATGCATTATAAGATATATATGGAAGAAAAACTACAAATGTCCACAAAATTATTAGAAATTTAAAATTCTAAAATATATGTAAGATTTGTTAAAATTTGAAGTCATAGAGTCTCCATTTGCCCCATTGGTGCACTAGTTTTGAACCCGCATGTTGTGTGCGGGTTCTAGGTCATATCATTGATTATTTTTTAAAATTAATTATTTCTTAGACTAATAAATCAATATGGCAAAATAATGTCCATCTAAATTCTTGATATTAATCTATATTTTCGATTACATACATGAGTGGATTTTAATTGCAAAGATGCAATAATATCATGCTTTAATCACATCATTTAATTCGCATACATGGGCTTCAATTCAGCCATTTAATTTATAATTTTTTTTATTTAATTTAATAATATTTTATATATTTCTTTTGATCCACATGGCATCCATAGGTGATAAGTTGATACTTACATGGACAGCTTAATTCACTAATATAGTTTCTCTCAATCTCTGCTTTCTAATATATAAGATACTTTCTCTCAATTTTTGCTTCCATATATATATATATTAGATTTACACCCCCCCCCCTCACACACACATATACGTATGTATATGTATATGGATATGCATATATGTGTATATGTATATGTATAGACATATACATATATAACGTATACATATATATGCATATCCATATATATATAATATATATATATATATGCAAATCCATATACATATACATCACTACAAGAAATTTAATTTTTTGCGATAAAATTTTTCATCGCTAAAAATCATATTTTCATCGCTAAAAGTATTTATGACGAAAGATATCGTCGCTAAAAATTTATAGAGAAAGGCTCGTAGCAAAAGATCTTAGCGACGAAAAGATTTTATTTCATCGCAAAAAATAGTCAACTTAGACGATGAAGTATTCGCTGTATTAGCGATGAAAAAATTTTATCGCAAGAGCTTAAATTTCATCGCTAAAATTACAATGAAAAATATTTTCATCGTAAAAAATAATTTTTTAATTTTTTAATTTTTTAATTTTTTTTTTTATTTTAATGATAAAAATTGAATTTCATCACAAAGATTAGCGAAGAAAATAATTTTGTCGCTAAATATAGAGATTAAAAAAAATACTACTTATTTTTTGCGATGAAATTTTTTTTCATCATAATTTTTTGCGACAAAAAAAATTCATCATAAAAAATTGTGATGAAATTTTATTTTATCGTAAAATTATGATAAAAAATTTATTTCATTGCAATAATTGTGATGAAATAAAATTTCATCGTAATTTTTTCAACAAAATAAAAATTTCATCACAATAATTGAGATAAAATAAAAATTTCATCCCAAATAATTATGATAAAAAAATTTTCATCGTAAAAAATTGTAATGAAAAAAATTTTTGTCGCAAAAAATTACGAATACTTTTTAGTGATGAAATTCATATTTATCACAAAATTAGCAACGAAATAAAAAATTTCATCACAATGTATAATAAAAATTTTATTTTTGAGTTCACAAAATTTTTTGTAATGAAATTAATATTTCATCGCTAAATTAAATTTTGGATAAAAAACTTAATTTTTATTTTTTTTATCAAAAAAAATCTGCTCAAATATAAATTATCAGATCAAACATATTTTACATAACAATATATTAACATAATAGAAATATTTTAATTCAAAATATCAATTTCAAGTAACAAAAAGTTTCATAACCATCATTGTCATATACAAAAATATAAGTCCATACACTATTTTAAATTTAAAAAAACTACAAACTAGGTATGATCTAACTTGTTGGCCTCGTTTCCTTCTCCAGGCATCGATCCCTGACCCGATATGTGTCGCGATGGAGGTGCAGAGGCAGTGTCATGTGACTGTAGAGGTGCTAACTCAAAGTATCAATATCGAGCCATCCAGCCATCGCAGCCACTATCCTCTCGAGCGTCTGACTATGATTCATCCAGTAACTAATCTGATCTTGCATCATGCTCATGGATGTCCTAATTGCCTCTGACACCAATGCATCATCAGATCGATTGGATGACGAACTGCATGATTTTTTGGACCGCATGCTATGACCAGATCCTAACTACCGTCTGAGGATAGTATCCAGAATCGTATCATCTGTCATCAAACAAATCTACTGCGATCCAGTATCACCGTCAGATCCAACCTCCCTCGTCGCCTGCTCTCTCAATTGTAATATTTTTTTCTTCATAATAAATCAAATAAAATCATAATTTTTTTCAAACTCTTTAAAAGTATTCAAAATGTAGAGTAATGATACTTACATAATGCTGCCTCGCCTCCTCGGTCACGAACTCGCCACTCTTATTTTGATAGAATTTAGCATAGGCATCAACTCCGGATAGTCCCTATTCAAACAAAAGAAAAGAAGAAAAAAGATATCAAAATAATATAAATATTAAATAAGAAGTTACAAAGTATGATTACAAATGTAGTTACGTACCATCCTCTTCATTTCCTGTGCAAAAGAGGCACTTCCTTGCATCTGAATAGAATCAATCTTACTCCTATTCACCTTATTCGCCTTCGATCGTCATTACAAAATATATACAATTATAATCAATAAAGGATATAACAAAATTAAAATAATTTGAAATACTAAACATACCTAAAATGTCTCACTTTCAAAATGCTCACATAACCATCGTCAATCGTCACTAGACCCAGCCCAATTTCTGTATGGCTGGGTCATAGGATCAATCTCTTCGCTTGCAGCTCATTACAGTATTTATGAAGCCTACATTGCCGATCTCTGTATCTATTTACAGCCATTTTGAGAATACATACCGTCACTTCTTCGTCGGTGCAATCCTCGAAGTTAATATTATCCTACATAGTCATCATACCAAAAAGCAAATATATGAAATTATTCATATAATAAAAAATTTATTTATATAACCAAAAATAATATGGATCATATAATGATATGTAAGACATCCAAATTTAATTCTTATCTTGATGTGAGAGACTAGAGCATCACGGTATCGAGGAGCTACATGCTTGAAACTTTCAGCGACCCACAAAAAATGATTCCACATATACAAACTGATCTCATTTGCGACGATACTAGCCTCTGTGCCATCGGATGATCTCGAAATATATGTACCTTCGACTTTTTATTATGCATATACACATATTTTTCTAAAGCAAGACCCCTGTTAGGACCATGCACTGCACGTCGATGCTGTGTTCCTGCATGTAAAAATTAGTGAAATGAACATATATCATGTATCACTAAATGCATATAACAAAAAAATATATATGGTTTATAAATTGATAGAGATGTATCTGTAAGGGAATGATGCTGCGGTGCCATGACCTCCGGCTGGGCAAGCTCTGGCTGAGCACTAGTCTGCTCTGTGGACTCGGACAACTGAGTCTCATCTAAATCCTCTGACTCATCATGCAAAATACTAAAGTGAGGATGTGTATCATCAAGCGGAGCCTGTGTCTACCCCATGAACGTCTACGTCCAGGATCAATCATGATGCTGCAATGATTAAAATAATTTAAATCAGCATGTAATCAAAAAAACTCAAGTATTACATGATGTAACAAAAAAAATAAATTAAATTACTTATTCATATTAATTATTATTCTCAGATTCTGAACTTGTGTCCATATAGTCATTTTCGACGGAGTCATAGAAGACTTCGACCCTGAAGTGCTATCATCATCGTCGTTAATGAAGTCATCATCCACATGTGATTGTAATCCTAAATTATTATTGGATCGTGCTCATGCCCGTGCCCTTATCGATGATCCAACAATAGGAACATCCTCAAGTTCATGGTCATCTCTTTGTAATTGTCCTATGTCAACCGTATCATCTGGTACTAATATGTTATCAGTGCTTGTATTTGATATGCTTCATTTTCAATAATTACACGGACTTCATTCTCTAAATTTTCATCATTCGAACATGTGAAAAGTGCGGGATCAAACAAATGCCTATGCTGAGCCCTTATTGCAAGTCGCCAAGGCTCTTTCATTTTGTTATCATCAATATACCACACTAGTCTCGCTTGCTTTGCAAAAATATAAAGATCACTTTCGTACCATATGTGACCAGTGTGGATACTGACGAGTTGAGGATCTATAACAATTGACATGTGTCGTCCTAAGTCATACCATCGACACTTGAATAACACAATCCGTCAAAGACCACTATATCTCAACTCTATAACCTCATGCAGAACACCAAAAAATCTATTATTTCACCCTTGTGCTCGCCCTCCATGCTTATTCCATAATTCTGTGGTTCGATCGCGATTGCAATTTTTTGTTAAGAACCGCACATCATTGACTATGCATGCTGAATATACTGATACACGTCTATCAGGTTTTCGTGCAAGTACGGCTAAGCCATTACTGATACAGTTAGGATTGTCTATATGTAGCTGAGCTATCTACAATTAAAAGAACAATAAGCAGGTTAAATTTAACAAAATAAATACTATATAAACAAACTTTTAATCATGGATGAACATTAACATAACTTACCCATTCGTCAAATCATAATACGAATTGATTCCTATATCGTGCCGCTGCTAATGTAGGATTGATTCTTCTGAGCTCACTTTCGTGCTCACTGAAGTGATACAGTAATACCATATATATTTTAATTTAGAGTCCACGTACATTCATTGATATATCAATAAATAAAAATTAAATGTATATACTCACATCACGTACGCTTCTACCTCCTCGTAATTGTTTAGCACATACCAATGCATGTCATCCATTTCTTGTGGTGTCAACATTCAAAAATTTTTTTACCATATGGTCAGGCAACATTAGAGAACACGAACAATCCATCAGTCAGAATCTCGTCAACATCGATATTCCATTGTGGCCTTGTAAATTTGATCTCCACTCTCCGAAGGTACATAGAGCAGAATGTCAGACATTCATTCATAACATGTGCCTCTGCTATTGAACCTTCGGACCATGCTTTGTTAGTGACGCACTCTTGTATTCTCGCATCTCCCTATTCAATAAATTATCAATTGATATCACATACCATAAGAATACAATAATGAATAATAAATATTACAATATCATGCAATTACCTTTCAATTGGGTATATCCATCTTGTATGTACTGGCCCACCCAATCTAGCCTCATGTGAAAGATGAATAGAAAGATGCACCATGATTTCAAAGAAGGCGGGAGGGAATATCATCTCGAGCTTACAGAGAGTAATGATAATCTTCTTCTCCAATATATCGATCTGACTTCATTTCAATGTCTTCGCACATAAGTCCCGAAAATAAGTTTTCAGATCAAGTAACGCATCACACACATTATCTGGCAATAATCCACGCAAACCAACTGGGAGCACATGTTGTAGAAGCACATGACAGTCATGACTTTTCGTCTCGACGATCTTCCCATCTTTCGACTTGATGCACCATTTCAAGTTTGAGGCGTATCCATCAGGAAACCTCATTGATCTCAAATATGAAAGAAATTGATTTCTTTCTCTTCGGTTTAGTACATAACATACCAATGGCTTCACCAGCCTATCCTCCTATCGAATCAAATGTAATTCCTTTCTAATCTGCATATCCTCTAAGTCAAGACGAGTCTTCACGGTATCCTTCGTTCTTCCTTCGATATTGAGAATGGTATAAAATACATTATCAAATATGTTCTTTTCAATATGTATGACGTCAAGATTATGTCAAAGAAGAAGCATTTTCTCATATGGAAGATCAAACAACTTGCTCCTTTTTCTTCAATTTCTGATACTTGTTCGCACCCCTACTTGGCTGGCCAGATCCTTACCAAATATGACATCCTGTGGGTTGGATAACTGATTTAAAATATTATCCGTAGAATAGAACCTTGGTTGCGCACATCATTCATGCTTGCCATTGAACTTAAGACTTCTCCTCCATCTATGATCATCTGGCAAGAAACGTCGATGGCCGGTGAAACAAATCTTTCCATGAATACGGTCCGATGTAATATCATCGTTACAAGTTGGGCATGCTTTATACCCTTTTGTACACCATCCAAAAATATCATCATATGCAGAAAAATCGTTAATTATCCAAAGCAGTGCTGCATGCATGCAAAAGATATCTCCTGCAATATGATCATACGTTTCACATCCTTCTTCCCACAAATATTGTAACTCTTCGATCAACGGCTCTAAAAATATGTCCATGTCTCTTCCAGGGGCATGGAGACCCGGGATCAATAAGGCCAATAGATTAAAAGGTGATTTCATGCACTTCTATGGTGGTAAATTATAAGGAAATACCATAACAGGCCACATACTATAAGTAGTACTAAGATTATCATATGAATTAAATCCGTCTGTTGCCAATCCTAGCCTGAGATTTCGTGAATCAGCTGCAAACCATGGATGTTCATGATCAAAATATTTCCATGCATCTCCATCTGATGGATGTCTCATGACATCGTCGATATTGTTTTCTTCCTTATGCCATCGCATGTCACAAGCAACATGCCTCGATATGAACAATCGACGCAATCGTGGTGTAATCGAAAAGTACCGCAAAATCTTGCATGGTATTTTTTTTTCTTCTTATCTTTACCATGACTTTCTTTCTATCTACTTAAATGATAAATCGGACATACTTGAAGATCTTTTTTATCCTTTCGAAACAGAACACAATCATTCGGACATGCATGTATCTTTTCGCAGCGTAGGCCCAAGTCATCGACTCCCAAACCGAGTCCTTTCAATAATTTTTTAGCTTCATAATGACTTGACAGAAGTAACTCTCCCTTTGGCAGTAGGTCCTTCAAAAATTTGAGCAACCAATTAAACGAGTTGTTTGACCACTTACC
Source organism: Elaeis guineensis (assembly GCF_000442705.2). Lineage (NCBI taxonomy): Eukaryota > Viridiplantae > Streptophyta > Magnoliopsida > Arecales > Arecaceae > Elaeis > Elaeis guineensis. Next base: position 34,260,281 of record NC_025999.2, on the reverse strand, counting down.
AAGTGTCTTCATGTATAATAACTTTATTACGGCGGACAACAGAGAGTACTTCTTACAACCAGGATAAATATCACTTTGTGCATCTCTTAATAGATGCTCGAATCTATCATTTACAGATATGTTACTGTCCTCTTCAGCTTCTTGTCTCGGAATGGGATGCTGATGTTCTACTCTCACTTCTACATTTACTTCAAATAACTTCGGATGGAGATCCTCTAAAATTTCTCTATCTTCTGCACCGAATTTTTGTCATTCACGACTGCAAGATCCACCGACTGACGATGGATTTATGGGACTCCTGGACAATATACTCGAGCTAGTCGGCAAATCTTCACCATGACAAGTCCATCTCTTGTAAGTTACATCTATACCGTATTCATATAAATGATTTTGAATGTCTGATAAGGTACACCAAAATAAATTCCTACATCGATGACATGGACAACGAGCTTTTCCATCTTCTCTAGTATGATTGGATGCTACATTCATAAAAGACATCACACCGGCAATATACTTGGGACAAAACTTATCATGCAATGACATCCAACCATGATCCATACCTACATATTTATGATGCAAACTATACAATCAATTTTATGTAATAATAGTTGACTAACGCCTTATATCTCTTACCTATAGGGTGATGGTCCTATCCCATTCAAGAACATAAGAATTTAATATTGCAATACATATCTTCTATACCAAAAAAATTTCGACAATATTTCGACGCAGTTTTCCAGATACACAAGTATTAAAGTTGTGCTATGTATCCAAAGAACATGATCGAAAATACTGACAAAACTCTACGATGTAGAAGCACATGTGTTGCAATATTAAATTCATTCACGTGCCCAAACTGTCCACGAGGATAATTCGAGAATAGTGTGTAAAGCATCAATATTTTTTTCATAAAAAATAAATATTGGTTTATGCATGCTATCCTCAAACAAAAATTCTAAGGCTTATAAATTTGTTATGCTACAATTAATATATTATTATTATAATTATTTTTATTTTTAAAATATTTTTAAATCATGACTAAAATTAATTATATCTAACAAATAATTATATCTAACATTATATCTAATTACTAAAATAACAAATAATTATTTCTAATGACTAAAATTAATTGAGAAAAAAAAGAGTAAAAATTAAAAAATATAAAAATTAAAAAAATTACTCTCACCTTTAACTCTCCCATGAATTCGACAGCTGTGCAGTGACGGTGACGGCAGCCGCGATGGTGGTGGCGGCGGCCCCTACGAAACCATACAAGCCAGGTGTAAGAGAGGGAGACAGGGAGAGTGACAAAGAAAGTGAGGGAGGGAGAGTGAGAAAGAAAATGAGGGAGTGAGACAGGGGAGGGAGAGGTCGACCGACGGTGGGAGGGAGGGGTCGATCGACGATGGGGAGGGAGGGCTCGATCGGTAGTGGGGAGGGAGGAAGATTGAGAAAGAGAGGGAGGGAGAGTAAGAAAGAAAGTGAGGGAGGGCTCGACTGGTGGGGGGAGGGAGGCCTCGACCGATGACAGTGGCGGGGAGGGAGGACTCGACCGACGGTGACACAGTGGAGATCGAGAGGGAGAGAGAGAAAGAGGACGGTGCGTGGAGGAGAGGGTGGCGAGGTGGGAGGGAGATGGCGCGTTGGGGGTGGGCTCGATCGGCGACGGGGGGTGGGCTTGAGAAGTGACGGTGGCGAGGAGGGAGGGCTCGACGGTGACGGGAGGGAGAGAGAGAGAGGATGGTGGCAGGGAGGGAGAGTACTTATCGGAAGGATGACCAAAATCGGGGAGGGAGAACTGTCATCGGTGATCGGGGAAGGAGAAAGTGCTTTGGCGACCGCGACAGCATGGAGAAAGGAGAGAACAGGGAGGTTTATTTTGAATTAGGGCAAAATTTTGCCCCAATTCAAAGAGCTCCTTTTTTTTAATTAAAAAATATTTAGTGATAAAATTAATTCATTATGAAAAGTAAACATTTTGTCACCAAAAAATATATTTTTTGCAACAAAAATTTTTTTATCGCAAATGATTAATTTTTTGCAACAAAAATTTAATTTCATGCAAATATAAAAAAATTATCATAAAAATCAAGTTTTTTGCAACGAAAAAAATATTTCATTGCCAAAAATCAATTTTTTGTGATGAAATTTTTTTCATCATAAAAAAATTAATTTTTAGCAATGAAAAAAAATTTTATCGTCAAAAAAAAATGATTTTTTACGATGAAAAAAATTTCATTGCTAAAGATTAATTTCTAACAATAAAAATTAAAATTTTATCGCAAAATATTCAATTTTTTCAACAAAATAAAATTTAGCAATGAAATAGTTTTATCATTAAATATAAATAAAATTGGTCAAAAAAGCCCTTATTTTTTGCAATGAAATCTAAATTTTATCATAAAAAATATAATTTTTTTGCGATAAAATTTTTTTCATCGTAGAAAAATATTTTTTTGCTATGAAAAAATATTTTATTATAAAAAAATTATTTTTTGCAATGAAAAAAAAATATCATCACTAAAGATTAACTTCTAGCATTAAAAATAAAATTTTCTTTACAAAAGATATAACTTTTTACAACAAAATTTTTTTCATGCAAATACGTGATTTTTGGGGACGAAATTTACATTTCGTTGCAAAAGCTTAATTATTTGTGATGAAATAAATTTTATCACTAAAATTTCATCGTTAAAAGTCAAATTCCTTGTAGTGCATATACATATACATATACATACATGTACATATACATATACATATATATATATATATATATGGATATGCATATACATATATATACATATACATATACATATATATATATACATATACATATATATATATAGTATAATATTATATATATGTGTGTGTGTGTACATATGTATATATGTATGTATGTGTATACGTGTGTATATATATATATACATGCGGCTTGTTTCTGGTTGACGTCGGAAGACAAGGAGGTACAATGTTGGAGCAACCTACAAAAAAATTTGAGCCGGAGGATTATGCTCCGACGAGGATCCTCTGATGCTCAAGTCAGAATGTGTAAACAAAGAAGCAGAGTTTTTATCTCTCTGAGATAGATTACTTATCTGAATCCTTAGGATTTGAGTATTTATAGAGGAGATGGCTGTGTCACCATTTCTGCAAGATAGACTGGTCGAATCTGGTATGATTATTTGGTTGTGATTTTCAAGATCAAGTAGTTGCACCTGCAAGATTCTCAGGATCAGACGGTTGCATCCAGATAGGATTGATAGCTATGGTTTGTTAATGCCTGCCTTTTGAACTTGAGCCTGATCAATCTGCTTTCGAGGAGAGATCAAAGAGTATGGTGTGCCAACTAGGGCTCGGAGTCAATTGTCGATCGATTAAAAGTTGAAACTGATAATTTTTCGATCAAGACTCGGTTAGATGGATTGATCTGGAAGACTAGAAGACTCATAGTTGTTATACTGATTAGAGATTGTTTCGATATGCAAGCTGAATAGGGATCAGATATGACTGAAGATTGACCAACAAGTTCTCCAACCAATGGTCAGATCAAACCTTTTCTATCCAGGATTCGGACAAAAAACCATCCAATTAGGATTCAGATCAAAGATTGATCGATTAGGGGTCAGATCAGGCACACACCGACTAGAGGTCAGACGAGTCATAATCAATCATGCGACTGCACTACTTAAGATGTGTACTCCGACTAGCTCTTTAAGATCAGAAATTAGATCAAGAACATGTCGATAAGAGATTAGACAGAATAGTCTCAGACTAAGGATCGAGATAGATATTTGTCGACCAAGGGTTGGACAAATCACAATAATTAGGCCACTTAGCAGGCATTGATATGGATCCGATAGGTTATAATGGTCTTGAATCTTCATACATCATCAACCTATGTCACATTACTCCTAACAGATACCCCCTACTCCCTAGTCCGAGCTCTGATCGAACTATGGGAGTATTTATTTTGGCATTCTAAATTATCAAGGATGTGAAAAGCTCTCTTAAAATCAAATGTCTGCATGTGATTTTCAGGCAAAAAATTATCAAACTAATGATGAAATTTTTGAAATCTGCATAGACATCACTATTCTAAGATCAATCAAAAATCAATCAAAGGCGAGTGTCAATATAAGCTGATCAAAGATTTTAACATCTTAAGATCGATCAAAAATTGAGTTTCAATATAAGTCGATCAAAGATTTTTAACATCTCAAGATCGATCAAAAATCGAGTTTAAATATAAAATGAGCAAAAATTTTTAACATCTCAAGATCGATCAAAGGTCGAGTTTAAATATAAGTCGATCAAAAATTTTTAACATCTCAAGACCGATTAAAAGTCGAGTTTCAAAATAAGCCGATAAAAGATTTTTAACATCTCAAGGCTGATCAAAGATCGAGTTTAAATATAAACCAATCAAAGACTTTTAGCATCTCAAGATCGATCAAAGGTCAGATTTCAATATAAGCCGATCAAAGACTTTTAATATCTCAAGACTAATCAAAGATCGAGTTTAAATATAAGCTGATCAAAAGCTTTTAACCTCTCAAGGCCGATCAAAGGCTAAGTTTAAATATAAATCGATCAAAGACTTTTAACATCTCAAGATCGATCAAAGGTCGAGTTTCAATATAAGTCGATCAAAGATTTTTAACATCTCAAGATCGATCAAAGGTCTAGTTTCAATATAAACCAATTAAAGACTTTTAACATCTCAAGGCCGATCAAAGGCTGAGTTTAAATATAAGTCGATCAAAGTCTTTTAACATCTCAAGACTGATCAAAGATTGAGTTTTAATATAAGCCGATCAAAAATTTTTAGCATCTCAAGACCGATCAAAGATCGAGTTTCAATATAAATTGGTCAATGACTTTTCGCATCTCAAGATTAATCAAAGATCAAATTTCAATATAAATCGATCAAAGACTTTTAACATCTCAAAATCAATCAAAGGTCGAGTTTCAATATAAAATGATCAAAGATTTTTAACATCTCAAGGCCGATCAAAGGTCGTGTTTCAATATAAGCCAATCAAAAATTTTTACCATCTCAAGACTGATCAAAAGCTGAGTTTTAATATAAGCCGATCAAAAGCTTTGAGCATCTCAAGGCCAATCAAAGATCGAGTTTCAATATAAGTCGATTAAAAATTTTTAACATCTCAAGATCGATCAAAGACTTTTAACATCTCAAGGCCGATCAAAGGCTTAGTTTAAATATAAACCAATCAAAAGCTTTTAATATCTCAAGGCCGATTAAAGGCTGAGTTTCAATATAAGTCAATCAAAGATTTTTAACATCTCAAGACAATCAAAGATCGAGTTTCAATATAAATCGATCAAAAACTTTTAAAATATCGAGGTCGATCAAAGATCAAGTTTAAATATAAGTCGATCAAAGATTTTTAACATCTCAAGACCGAGCAAAGGCCGAGTTTAAATATAAGCCGATCAAAGATTTTTAACATCTCAAGACCGATCAAAGATCGAGTTTAAACATAAACCGATCAAACACTTTTAACATCTCAAGGTCGATCAAAGGTTGAGTTTAAATATAAGCCGATCAAAGGTTTTTAACATCTCAAGGCCAATCAAAGATGAATTTCAATATATCTATTGGACAGCAAGAGGTTCTTCCAGGCTTGAGGTTCTCAATATCTCAATGTAAGTTCTTTTTCGAAATTCGGACGGTAGAGAGGCTACTAGCTTTGACAGTGTATCTGCCCATGTATTTGTGTCCAAGGTATCTATTGGATATTAAAGCTTAGAAAAGATGTAGTTAGTTCTTTCATCTTTTCGAGGTACCTTTTTATGTTTTTCTTCCAAACTTCATATTCATCCTTGACTTGTCCTGTCATCAGTTGAGAGTCACTGAAGATCTTCAAGTGTTTGGCTCTTACATCCTTTGCAAGTCTGAGCCCGATAATTAAAGCCTCATACTCTGCTTCATTGTTGATGGCTGAAAATTCAAACTGCAGAGCATACTCCGCTACATCACCTTCCAGCTCGGTTAAGATGATCCCAGCTCCTGATCCCAATGAATTGAAAAATCTATCCACATGAAGAATCCATTGATCTTCAGGATCAGGGTTCATATCTATTTGTTCCTCTAATGCCATTGAGCTATCCTCCGTAGCCTCCAAGCCCTCCTCGTCAAGAATGGTATACTCAAGGATGAAGTCTGTCAAGACCTAAGCTTTAATTAAAGACCTTGGGCGGGGCTTAATGTCGAACTCGGAGAGCTACAAGGCCCATTTTGCAATGCATCCCAACATGTCTGGATGGTGGAGGACTGCTTTGATCGCATTTTCCATGAGCAATACTATTGTATGAGCTTGAAAATAGGATCGGAGCTTCTTTGCCATAACGACTAAGCGAATATTAATTTTTTCAACTTTTTGTACCTAGTATCTACATCTTGAAGGATCTTACTTGAGTAATCACTGATTTTTGGATTCATCCTTCTTCTCGGATGAGAACCGAACTAATTGCTACCAGAGATACGACAAGGTAGAGTAGCAATTCTTCTCGAAGTTGGGGCTTTGTAAGCAAGGGTGCCGAGCTAAGGTACTGTTTCAACTCCTCAAATACTTTCTAATACTCAATTGTCCATTGGAAGCCCCTTGGCTATTTTAGGGTTTGGAAGAAAGCCAAACATCTCTCAGTTGATCTGAAACAAAATGATTGAGTGAGGCGATTCTTCTGGTGAGTTGCTGGACTTCTTTTACATTTCTTGATGGGAACATCTCTCGAATCATTTTAATCTTCATCGAGAGACCATAAATCCGAGAAATTTTTCAGAGCTAACTCCGAAGGCACATTTTATGAGATTCAACCGCATTTGGAATCGACGCAGGGTGCTGAAGATTTCTTGGAGGTCGGCTATGTAATCTAGGGTGGCTCGGCTTTTTACCAACATATTATCTATATAAATCTCCATGTTGTGACCAATTTGATCTTTGAATACCTTATTCACTAGTCGTGATATGTTGTCCCGACATTTTTTAGCCCAAAGGGCATCACCCTGTAACAGTAGAGCCTAGAGTCAGTAATAAAGGCTATTTTCTCCTCATTCTCAGGTGCCGTTTTCAGTTTGATGGAGATTTTCTTTCCTCAAAGGGACCTCCATTAGATCTTCGGATGGCCGAGCATGCTCTCCAACCAGATCATCGCGAGCATCCAAATCTATTGGGAGTTCAGGTTGGGGCACCGCCAGCTGTTCCTCTGCCCGCAGCTTAGCAGCGAAACATTATCGAGCCATAGCTTGATTGCCTTGGACTTGCCCCGCTCTAGCTTCCGTCGGGAACTTCATCATCAAGTAGTAGCTCGACACCATTTCCTTCAGCGCCCCTAGACTTGGTCGGCCAAGTATTGCATTATAGGCTGACGGTAGGTTAAGCACAAGAAAATCAATGTGGATGGTCATCTGCCTGGGTTTGATTCCCACCATAAAGGGCAGTCCGATCGTTCCCTCTAAAATTACCGAACTCTCGAAGAAACTTTGAATCAGAGTACTGAATTTATTTAACTGTTTTGGAACAAACCCCATTGCAGTGAAAGTAGCAAAGTACAAAATATCGATAGAACTTCCATTATCAATAAAAATATGGTGTACATTCTAGTCAACGATATTAGCAGTAATAACCACCGCATCATTGTGTGGAGTTTGTACACCTTCAGCATCTTGTTCGGTGAAGATTATTGGCTCCTCGAGCCGAGGCCTCTTCACCGTATGCAGCTCCATAGATCCAAACGATCCTCCAATTATCATATGAATTTCATCCCGCAAGGGTCGATCTTCTGTTACCGCCTGTCTCTCCGCTTGTGGTATCGACGAAGGTTGGATCATTGCTTGAATGATAGTCGTGAGTTATTACACCTGCTCGAAAAGTAGGTTGAATTGCTCTACAGTCACCATCACGGGTTGCTATACCGACGCAGGAACTTCTGCCGTCGCTGGAGGTGTAGGAGCAGAGTGGTTTACTTCATTCTGCACCTGCCAGAAGGTGGAGGCGTTGGTTCGCTTGGAGGAAATCCTGCGTGGAGCTATCATTAAGAGTTTCTAACTTGTTTGCCTCTTTTTATAGGACCTGAGATTCGCCCTTCCTTTATCTGTTGTGGTTTATTTCTGGTTGACGCTGGAAGATAAGGAGATGCAGTGCTGGAGCAACTTGTAAAAAAATCTGGACCAGAAGATTGTGCTCCGACAAGGACCCTCCGACGCTCAAGTTAGAATGTGCAAACAAAAAAGCATAGTTTTTAGCTCTCTGAGATGGATTACTTACATGGATCCTCAGGATTTGAATATTGATAGAGAAGATGGCTATGTAACCATTCTTAAAAGACAGGCTGTTTGAATCTGGTGCGATTATTTGGTTGTGATTCTCAGGATCAAGCGATTGCACCTGTAAGATTTTCAGAATCAAACGATTGCACCCAAATAGGATTGACAGTCGTGGTCAGTTGGTGCCTGCCTTTTGAACCTAAGCCTGGTCAATCTGCTTTCGAGGAGAGATCAGAGAGTGTGGTGTGCTGACTAGGGCTCGGAGCTAGTTACCGATCGACTAAGAGTTGGGACTGATAGTTTTTCAATCAAGATTCGGTTAGATGGATTGGTCCGGAAGACTAGCCGACTCGCAGTTGTTATGCTGACTAGAGATTGTTCCAATATGCAAGCTAAGTAGGAATCGGATGCGACTGGAGATCGACCAGCAGGTTCTTTGACCAATGATCGGACCCAACCTTTTCCGTCTAGGATTCGGACAAAAAATCATTCGATTAAAGATCGGATCAAAGACTGGCTGACTAGGGGTCGGACCAGACATACGTCGACTAGAGGTCGAACTAGTCATAATCAATTATGTGACTGCACTGCTTAAGGTATGCATTCCGACTAGTTTTTTTAGATCAGAAGCCGGATCAAGAACATGCTGACGAGGGGTTGGATAGAATAGCCTCCGATCAAGGGTCGGGACAGATATTTGCCGACTAGGAGTCGAGCAAACCATAATAATTAGATCGCTTGAGAGATGTTGATATGGACACGATGAGTCATAATGGGCTTGAATCTTCATACATCATCAATCCATTATAAATTACTTCTAACAATATGTATGTATATACACACATATATACACATATGTATATATGTGTATATATATATATATAAAAATAACTAATAATATTTAAATATATATTTTAAAAAATAAATAATATTTAATAAATATTAAATAATATTTAGAAATGTATTTATATCATATTTATATGGGGCACGGAAATCTCCACCATATATGTGACAACATATTATCATATGTACATAGAAATCGTAAATAATATTTAAATATATATTTTAAAATAATAAATAATATTCAATGAATATTAAATAATATTGAAAAAATTATTTATATCATATTTATGTATGACATATTTTTTGAACTTATACATGATATCCGTGTGCTGGCGCGGGCTTCATGCCAGTAATACGGTAAACGAGAGTCCAGCAGCAGCCTTTTTTTTTTTTTTTTGTTTTGTTTTGTTTTGCTTTTTTTTCTTTGTTGCATTCTCGAACCCTTTCCGAGCCCTCGCGGACGCCCACCTACCGCCGGTCTCCGCCGTCGCCTTCCTCCCATCATTACCGGCGGCGGCCTTCCCCCTCCAATCTCGCTTAGGTGCTTTCCTTCCCACAGATCTCCGAAAAAAAGAGACGCCGACCTCCTCCCTCCTTTCCTCGCTACCTCCCAGCGGTTTCTGCCGTCGTCTTCCTCCCCATCGTTACCGGCGTCGGCCATACCCTCCGATCTTCCTCAGGTGCTTTGCTTCCCACAGATCTCCGAAAAAGAGAAAGAAATGAAAAGAAAAAGAAGGGAAAAGGAAAAAAAATGATCAATTGACCTTGTCTTTCAATTTTTTTTCCTTTCCTTTATTTTCGTTGATTTTTCCTATGTTTTTTCCTGATATATTAGCGACCTTGTCTTTACGTCAGACCCGATCTACGCCATCGTCAACCATCCCATTCTTCCACGGTGTTTTAGCGAACTGCGCTCGAGAGTTGGGGCCGAGCGAGCGAGCGAGCGAGCGGGGGAGAGAGATGCATTGGGTTAAAGCCGATTCCTCGGATTTCAGTGGAAATCTCCCCCTCCCTAGAAGGTAATCGCCTCTCCTCTCCGTTCCTGCTTGCGACTTTTTCTCTCCCGTTTTAGTTTTATAAATTTATACGAATTTCCTAAAAAATTTCGAAATTGCAGTGGCCACACAGCCGTGAATGTTGGTAAATCGAAAGTGGTTATCTTCGGAGGCTTTGCGGACCGACGATTCCTCGACGATATCTCTGTCTATGACATCGGTATTTTGCCTTCCATCCCGATCGATCTTATGGCCTCTCATCAATCTGTTTGTCGAATTGCATGCTCAGTTCGCATTTGATTGATGCTGATTTCAGTTTTGGGAATTTTCTTTTTTCCCTGATATGAATGATGTTAGTACCATGGCAACCTAGCTCGCTGTCTTCTTTACCTTGCTTTTTGAGCATTTGTAAGTGTCGCATATATGTTTGAGGTTCAAAATAAGATAGGTTGTTCATTCTTTGAATTATCAGACAAGAGTAGCCATTTTGAAAATTTCATCTAAATATTCAAAGGAAAGGAAAGGGAAACTCAATATTATTTCGGCCAAAGGAAGCAAACTCATTTGGGTGTCTTGTCTAGTTTTTGCTGGAAAAACTACATCTTGGGCATGGTTAAGCTGAAAAAGAATGGAATATTGATTTGGTTTTTGTGCAGGACTATGTCCAAGTGCTCAGTCTAAAATCATCACATGATAGAAATGGAAGGATGCTCTTTGATAGCACGGACAAGCTCCTATTGAATAGTCTACTGAAATGCTTACTGATGTGTAATTTGCAGAATTTAATAGATGAGGAATTGGATATGTTAGATGTTGTCAAGAAAAGAAAACTTGGTATGTCATATCTAGTTTTCTCTAAGTGAAGGGATGTGCATCTGGATAAATATAACAAAACCCTATAAGCTTTCCTCCAAAAAAAAAAAAAAAAAAAAAAAAGAAGAAAAGAAAACAATGCCCCATAAGCCAAAATCCCTAATTTGGTGTATAACTATGTAGTTGTCTAGTGGAGAAATTAGACCTTTACTAGCGGTGAGAACTAGTATCATTATTCTGATGGTTAGAACAGCAGTGAAGTGTTATTTAATTAGCACATATTCTCATCCCTGTACCTATTTTGCATGACAGAAATATTTGTCCTTAACCATGTTTGCTATAGATGCACCCAAGTGTTTATGCATGAAAATTGGCATAGATCAAGACTATGGCATGAACATTCCAAATTAAAGGAATGATTGTTTTGGCAGAAGCATGTCTACATTCAAAATATTGCATGAAGAATATTTACACAAACATGGGAATTTTTGAAGATGGCATGCATTGGAGTTTGGGGAAAACAGAGGAACAAAGTATTGATCAAATGATTCCTTTTTAAGAGTTGGGGCTGAAATAGGTGTCATTTGCAGCAATGGCAGTGTACATTCATATAGAGCTATTATGCCATTTCATGCATGTATTTGACATGTTCTGTCCATTATGGGTTTTAGATGAAAATATTTGCATGAAGAAGGTCATTATAGTGCCTCTATGCATGTTCATGTGTGTGTGATCCCGGGCCTGACTTGCATTGATCTTTTCTTTTCTGGATTTCAGTGTGCTGGGCGCACTTAAATACATGTATAGCTCTGAATCCATACTATAACTTGTATCTTATTTACAGGCACTTATCTGTGATTGGGACTTTCCTAAATGACTGTTGTTTATTTTTATGTTGCAGAAAATAAATTATGGTTCACTCCTTATTGTACTGGCAGTGGCTCTGATGGGCAAGCCGGTCCAAGTCCTAGAGCATTCCATGTAGCTGTTGCAATCGATTGCAACATGTTTATCTTTGGGGGACGTACTGGCAGTAAGAGGTTGGTACATTGTCCTTGTATTTTTGTAGCTGTGACCAAATAACATGTCTTCACTGGCTTTTTTACGAAGCAATATTTGCTTTTCAGGTTGGGTGACTTTTGGATGCTCGATACAGGTAAACTTATCTTAGCTGTTTTGGATAACTTGCAATCTCATTGTGTAGGTTTGTTTATCCCTTTGAAACCAAAATTTAATTGGTTAATGCACCGGGAAGTTCTTGTCTTCTGGTCTACAGGTAGAATATAAGCAACGTATTTCACTATCAACATCTTTGTCCATTTACTTTGCAATTCTTGTGATTGCATATATTCTATGCATGTTGTCACATCTTGTAGTGCCTTCTTGAATTCTCTTTCATTTGTGGTATCGTATAAGTCTGCTGATAACTTGTTCTTGTGACTTCATGCCATTGCTGGCTGTTACACCCAAACCATTCTTTTTTGTCTTTTATCTATTTTTCCGTCAGCTACATAATTCGTTCCCATAAACATATAGTATTTGTCTATGGTATTTTTGTTTCTCTGATTTGTACATGTTGTACAGTCGAAGACGTAGTCATGTGATGTGGAACATGCTTATGTGTTGAAACTACTACACGTTATTTGATCTTATGCTCCACACATTATTTCATCTGATGCTCTAAAATATATGCATTTTACTTTTCCTCTTTTTTGATACATAATTTACTCTTCAGCTACATTGCAAAATTATTCCATCTTGATGCTTCTATTTTTAAAAATCCAGTTATAATTCTATCTTTTTATCCCTTTCAATTTCTTCTTCTATGACTAGCTACATTTATGATGTTTTATTTCTAGATATATGGCAGTGGTCTGAGCTAACCAGCTATGGTGATTTGCCATCACCACGGGAGTTTGCAGCTGCTTCAGCTATCGGAAATCGTAAAATTGTCATGTGTATATCTGTGCAGTGATTCTAGACATGTCTGTTAAGATTGTTGCAAATTTTTCCACCCATAACTTCATTAATTTTCAAATGAAATGCAGGCATGGTGGTTGGGATGGTAAAAAATGGCTCTCAGATGTGTATATCTTAGATACAAGTAATTCAACTTGTCTTTCCTCCTAAGCTTTTACTGTGTCAGTGCCACATCTTGTTGTATAAAATATAGAATCTAGAAGAGGTGTTTTAACAACCATTTCTCTACTTATTATCCGGAACAGTATCACTTGAGTGGATGGAATTGTCAATTTCTGGGTCAGCTCCACCACCTAGGTGTGGACATTCTGCCACCATGGTTGAGAAGCGCTTGCTCATTTTTGGTGGAAGAGGTAGACTGTTATGTCATGCTCTAATTAGCTTGTCAGTTTGAGATCTAATAGTCCTAGATTTTTCTCTATCATGGTCGTAGCATTTTAATAAGATTTTCTGTTTGCTTTTAAAAATAATTTCTCTGGTTCAGAAATTATGTTTTAGGTATCCCTTATTTGAAATTTCTTACCATCTGCCTTTCTGTAGATGCCGTATATTTTTACCTCCAAAATATATTACCAACTATCACAAAGATTATAATGAGAATTTGTTACACTTGATTCTTCACTGTTCAAAATTTGCTCTTGTTTATAATGCCTTAAAACTGTTCTTGTGTGTCAGTCCAATCTCCCCTTGATATAGGAACACCAATAGATGCAACATATGTGAGAAATTGTTGGCTGATTTTTGTTTCATTTTGTTGCACGTTAATTTTTTTTTTTCAAAAACATTGACTCTAGTGACCTGGCACTTTCTTGAAGGTTCTTGCATTACTAATTTCTCTAGTGGGTTTATTATTCATAGCATTATTAGTTAAACAATTCTATATATATATATATATATATATTGTTTTGTTTTGCTTGTAGATATGTACATATTGTGCTTATTGAATTTATTTAGAAGCAAGATTAGAAGTTATGTAATATAAAATTATTTTCTATTGTGTTGGAGGTCTTCACAAGAAAGTGCTTGCATGGTAGAGGAACCTTGCATACTAGGCTTACTTGGTTGCATCTCATTTTTGGTAGGTGGTGGTGGACCCATCATGGGTGATCTGTGGGCTTTGAAGGGTCTTATTGAAGAAGGTGATGGTTTTGGCATTTATGATTTAAATCACTAATCAGTTGCATTTTTACATTGTAGAAATGCAAAGTTGTATGCATACACAAACTCTCTGTGCAAATCACAGAATATTATCCCAAGACACCTCAATTGAAGAAAAGCATCTCCTTATATAGCAAACCCAACTTTCTATTTGTATTTATTTAATCTTTAAATATATACATCACATGCTCATATCATATTAATTTGCTGCAAGCTCATCTATAAACTAGCCAAACCTATTTCTTTTACTCATGTTGATATGGAAATACCATTGCATGTATATAACTTCATGGGATTCTCTTTCATTTTTGGGTCATTAATATATCTTGTCATCTTGTGAGGATATTTTTGCACTTGAATTAACTAATATACGATATTATAATTCTATAATTGATGTCCACCAAGGTTTAAAGACCTGGTTCCAATGCCGATAGCAATTGCTGACAAGGTTGGTATGGTTATAGGATGCTGGTGTACTAATAAACAGTATGTTGTGGCGTCTTGTTATTGTCAAGAATCAAGATCCATGATTTTTCTTCTTTTTTTTTTTGTTCTTTTTTGCCTTTGTTTTGATTGTTTATGGTTGTTGACTCTTGTTTATGATTTATTTATGCTTGATGTTATGGTTATATGAGGTTTTATGGTCTGTTATTTATGCTTGATATTATGGTTATATGAGGTTTTGTGGTCCATGATTGGGCTTTTGGTGCTAGTATCTACACCAATCCATTAGGGTTTTTTGATGTTTTCTTTAGTTTGCTTTAGTTTTGAGAAAATTTCTCCATGAAAGCATATTCATAATCCATGCATAAAACAATTTGCTTTTTTTCCTTATATAGTAATAATCAGAAATAATAATAAACTATTATTATTGTTGTTGTCGTTGTTGTAGCCTTTTCCCAATTCGGTTTTACCGATCCTCATTCACCAAATATTCCCATTAAGTGCCACTCCTGATGTTAGTCCAAGTTTCACCATATTGTTCCTCACAACCTCCATCCATGTTAATTTAAGTCTTCCTCTTTCTTTCTTAGAACATTCAATATAAACTTAAGTTCTTTTTCTTATGGGAGCCTCCTCAAATCTTTATTGTAATTGATCTTTCATCACTTTGTTCTTAATTTATACACTCCTACAACTTCTCTAATATATTCGATCGATCCTTCTTAGTTTTCCCACACATCCATCTTAACATTTTTGTTTATGTCACACTCAATTTGTTTTCATGTACTTTCTTTATTGCTTAGCACTCTGAGCTATACAACATTGCGGACCTTATTGTTTTTGTATAAAATTTTTTCTTAAATCTCCAAGGTATGCACTTATCACATAATATTGCAGATGCACCTCTGCACATCATTCAAGCAAGTCTAATTCTAGTGGATGTGTCTTCATCTATTTTTTCATTATTTTGTAAAATAGATCCTAAATAATGAAATTGATCACTCTATGGTATCTCTTATCCATCAATATTAATTGATGTTATATCTTTATTTCGTTATTTTGAAATGTTTTTACAACCAGCTGTCAACTTGACATCAACCCTCCATCTTTCTCATCCAGGCTTGGGATCAACAACAGTGATATTTGCATCTTCTTTCTTAAACAAATAAAAAATTAAAGCAGAAAACACAACTTACTCAACTAGATAATAGGAGCTTTAGTTTCGTGCAGAGTACATGACATCCTTTGAATACATTTGGGTCATCTTTATTATGAAACCATGCAAAACCCATCCTGGATATTGATCCTAATGGTTATGATAATATTCCTGCTACTAGTGCTTCTATTGACTCGAGTATCTGCTTTGATATTGCTGTTGAAATTGCTTGACTGTTGGTAGGATGGTGGTGACTGAGGTGGATACCAAATACTAATGTGGAGATGGAAGGATCTGGAAGGTGGGGTGGGATTGGAAATACATGTCCAGTGAGGGTAGTCATGTCTATAGTTGTAAATCTCAAACCCTGAATGAGTGTCCATAATTGTGCATCCCAGAATTTGTTTGTCCATACCTGTGCATTTCAGAACATAATTGGCCATAGGTGTAGGTTGTATTCTGCAATGATTCCTATGTGCTCGCTTTGACTGTATGACATGCTGGTGAATTCGGCATAACCACATGAGACCAAGCATCTTCCTTACAGAATCTATTCTGGTTTAATGGTTGTGAAAAAAGGTCCGCTCCACTGTGAATGAGGGATCCATGCACATACAGGCTGGCTACTCCTTACACAATGCCATTGACCATGCTAGTAGCTCCCTGCTTGAGCCGTTGCTTCTCTTATGATATGGCCTTGCACCATGGTCAGAATCCAAGTAGCATGGTCGAAGCCCTGCTTGTAGGTAAGTGAATGGATTGACCTTTGCAGCTCTATGTGTGACACTTGCATCACTCTGCCACCAGTAGCCCCATCACCACTCGATTTTTTTTATTATTGTCATAGTTATTGTAATCTCATGATGACTGAGGGCAGCCCCTGGATCTGAGGGTTCGGGAGTGTCACTACAGTTATCTTGTACTAATACATGTCAACTTCTTTATCCAAATCTTGTAATAAAACAATACATTGTCAACTTGTTTCACTGAATCAACTATTGGCTTGGACTTCTTTCTCCTAGCCTGTTCACCTCTTTAGTTGATTCCAGCTCTCTGGTTCCCCTTGGAGGCCTAGTTAGTGTCCCCATGTTGACTCCCCCTGGTTCCCTTGTTGGCCCTAAAGGCTCATTTGTCGTGGCCATCATATGCTCCAAATATTTGATAATTGAATTGCTGCTCACAACTCTCATCCTTAGCTGGTACATAATCTTCCGTTCTTTGTCCATGGTTAGCCTGACGGCAGGCATATTTTGATTTGCCCCCTGATCCATGTCCTGCATCCTTGCCTTCTCTACTAGGAACTATTAGGATTTGACGCTTCGAGATTCAGCCCACATTGAGCCTACAGCGAGGTTCGCGGCGAAAAACGGAGTCCAACGAGACCAAGATCACCTGAAACGGAGCTTGGATGGAGGAGATACGAGCTTTTGAAGTCGGCACAAGATTCGAGGCGGCGGAGGACCGTCGGCGACCGGCGGCGGGCGGCAGCGGCGCGGCGCAGGCGGCGGCGTGCGGGACGCGCGACCCACGCGGGCGGGCGGCCCAAGGGGCACGCGGCCCAACCTGGCGCGCGGCCCAGCCGGGTGAGCGGCCCAGGCCGCGCAGGCCCGCGCATGGGAGCGGGCCGGCCTAGGCGGCCTGTTGGCCCTGTTCTCCGGTCCACCGTGGACCGGGCGGTCCACGGCTGGGCCTGTGGACCGTGTGGGCGTTTCCCACGCGTTTCTCGCGGTCCACGGCACTATTCCATGGACCGAAGCGCGATCTGAGGGCGTGGGTGGCTCTCGGTCTTGATCCAACGGTCCAGGGGTTATCTGGCTTTGTTTAAGACTCCTAATCCTTCTCTAATCAAGTTTTTAACCTTTTAAAAGGGTCTGTACGTGAAACAGAGGGAGGATCGGTTTTTTGCACCGTACGAAGTTCGTACGGAGCCCAAGAGAAGAGAGAGGCGGAAGCGCTGAGAGAGAAGGAGCAGGAGGCTCCTGGACAGCGGTCGCCAGATACTTCAGGGGTTCAGGGGGTCTTCCAAGAGAGAGAGAGCTTTTGTGAGGGGAACTTCTAGTGAGAGAGAATTGGGTGTACAAGGATTGAGGGTGAGGTCTCCTCTTGTAAATTTTTTTTTCATAGTGAAGTTTGCATGCCCCATGGAGGCGAGCCCTTTGTGGCTGATCCACGTATTTTGATTGTTTTTCTTTTGTTTTGTTTCTTCTTTCTTCCTGCTGCATCGCGTGGTACTGAAAAGATCTTGGGAGGTGGTGTCCTGGTCAGACATCCACCCAACAAGTGGTATTAGAGCAAGGCGGTACAAGGACGTAGATTGCAGTGGTGGTGAGCAAGACTGAAGATGGAGAAGACAAGAACAATCAAGATGGAGATCAATAAGTTCGATGGTAAGAGCAATTTTTTCTTGTGGCAGGCAAGGGTGAAGGACGTGCTCATCCAACAGGGGTTGATCGATGCTCTCTTGTGCGATGAGAAGCCGACCACCATGGAGGTGCGGGATTGGAAACGGTTATAGATGCAGGCGGTGAGTACCATCCGCATGTACCTGGCGGATGAGGTGGTGATCCATGTGCTGAGCGAGACTTCCCGACGGTGCTGTGGTCGAAGCTTGAGGAGTTGTACATGGCGAAGTCTCTTACCAACACTCTTTTCCTTTGGAGGTAGTTTTACCAACTACGGATGACTGAGGGACAGAGCATGCAGGAGCATCTAAGCCACTTCCAGAAGATCCTCACCAACCTTCTCAGTGTTGGCGAGAACGTTGAGGAGAAGACTAGGATGCTGATTTTGCTGGCGTCACTTCATCCTTCGTACGAGTCCTTGGTGACTGCTCTTCTAGTGGGGAAGAGCACTATCAAGATGGACGAGGTCACCGCGGCGATACTCCAGAACGAGGTTCTTAGGAGGGAGAATCCAGCTTCGAGCTTAGGTGGCGGTAGCTCAGCTTTGGTGGCTTCTGGAGGAGTAGGAGGCAGTAGACGGAGCGACAGGAGATCGCAACGAGGGCGGTCTAAGTCCAGGAGGGACTTGAGCAAAACCAGGTGTTACCGGTGTGAAGAGTTGGGGCATCTAGCCAGAGATTGCCATCAACTTAAAAATCGGACGGTGGCTGCTGTAGCGACGGCCGGCAGCGATTTAGATGGAGATGTCTTGGAGATATCTGACGAGGTATCTACTTCTTCCCAGCAGTGGATATTAGATTCTGCATGTCCCTATCATGTATGTTGCAGAGAGGAACAGTTTGACTCCCTGGAGAACAGTGAGGGCACTGTATATCTGCCGGATGGATCGAGCTGTGCGATCAGAGGCATTGGGACGGTCAGCTGGAGGACACATGACGGTGCAGTGAGGAGATTGGGGGAGGTCCGATACATACCGATTTCAAGCGGAATCTTATCTCACTTAGCAGACTGGATTCGAGAGGCTACAGGATGGTAGTTGGTGGAGGAATCCTGAGGGTGCTACGCCGCGATAGGATTGTGCTGGAGGAGAAGAAAGGGAGCAGAGGACATTATTACCTGATAGGGAGCCCAGTGAGAGGTGGAGCTTCGGGAGCCAGGTGGAGTCCAGAGCGAGGTGGAGCTCCAGGAGGCGGATCGGACACGAGACAGGAGACTCGGGAGGACGAGAGGCGACGTCGCAAGGTGAGATTCCTATTGCCGTAGGACGATGCCCCGAGCAGGTCTTAGGTCAGGAGGAGCACAGCATACGACGGAGATGGGATCGAGCAGCCTGGCTCGACTCCCATGTTTGCCCATCCATGATCAGCAGGTGATTGCCCCAGGGCATGGGGGCGAGGAGATCCAAAGCTCTCGGAGTTTGGAGGAGGCCGAATATCGAGTCGAGGTGGAGATTGTTAGGATTTGACGTCTCGAGATTCAGCCCACAGCGAGGTTCGCGGCGAAAAACGGAGTCCAACGAGACCAAGATCATTTGAAACGGAGCTCGGATGGAGGAGATACGAGCTTTTGAAGTCGGCACAAGATTCGAGGCGGCGGAGGACCGCCGGCGACCGGCAGCGTGCGGCAGCGGCGCGGCCGCAGGCGGCGGCGCGCGGGACGCGCGACCTATGCCCGCGCGGGACGTGCGACCCACGCGGGCGGGGCGGCCCAAGCGGGCGCGCGGCCCAGGCGCGCGGGAGCGGGCCGGTCCAGGCGGCCTGCTGGCCCTGTTCTCCAGTCCACCGTGGACTGGGCGGTCCACGGCTAGGCCTGTGGACTGCGTGGGCGTTTCCCACGCGTTTCTCGCGGTCCACGGCACTATTCCGTGGACCGGAGCGCGATCTGAGGGCGTGGGTGGTCCCGTCTTGATCCGACGGTCCAGGGGTTATCTGGCTTTGTTTAGGACTCCTAATCTTTCTCTAATCAAGTTTTTAACTCTTTAAAAGGGCTTGTACGTGAAACAGAGGGAGGAGGTTCGGTTTTTTGCGCCGTACGAAGCCCGTACGGAACCCAAGAGAAGAGAGAGGCGGAAGCGCTGAGAGAGAAGGAGCAGGAGGCTCCTGGACAGCGGTCGCCAGGCACTTCAGGGGTTCAGGGGGTCTTCCAAGAGAGAGAGAGCTTTTGTGAGGGGAACTTCTAGTGAGAGAGAATTGGGTGTACAAGGGTTGAGGGTGAGGTCTCCTCTTGTAAAATTTTCTTTTTCATAGTGAAGTTTGCATGCCCCGTGGAGACGAGCCCTTTTGTGGCTGATCCACGTATTTTGATTGTTTTTCTTTTGTTTTATTTCTTCTTTCTTCCTGCTGCATCGCGTGGTACTGAAAAGATCTTGGGAGGTGGTGTCCTGGCCAGACATCCACCCAACAGGAACCTGGTTGCTCATGGAGAATCTTCCATCTTATCGAACTCTAGCACCTTCTACTGGTCTGCAAGTTGTCATTTTATATTTGACACATCGTTATTTGCCTTCATTGAATGACTGCCAACTTTGATTTCATGTTCCCACCTCTTTGGTTGATCCGACCTATCTGCCTCCCCTTAGAGTTCTGGTTGGTCCTCACTTGCTGATTGGCCCTAATCCCTTTGCTGGTCTTGAAGGCTCATGTGTTGCATCCACCATGTCCGAACATCAGATGATTGTAATGCTGCTCTGAGTCCTTTTCCTAAGTTCACACATGATCATATGATCTTTAGCTGTGGTTTGCCTGATCTGCAGAAATGTTCTACTTTGCCTACTGATCCACATCTTGCACCCATTCCTCCTCTAATAGGAGTCTACTTGATCATGGAGGATCCCCTATCTTATCCAACTTCGGCATCTCTTACCGGTCTGTGATCCACTCGTGGATCCTCCAATATCTAAGTTTCATTTTGTAATGGTTGTACACCAATATCTTCAACAATTTGTAGGTGTGCAATTTTTTTACTTTGGGGTATATGTGTTTTAGTTCTTTTCACAGTTAATGCATAAGATGTTTTCTGAGAGGATCTTGGAAGCCTTTCCCCTGCTTGACATCATAAAGTTAATCATGTTTTAATCTTCATCGGATACACATTGACATTAATATTAAATGCCTCTTTCCTTATTACCCCACTAATGGCAAGTGCAGTGATGGTCTTATAGCCTCCAAATCATCCTTTAAGGCCAAATCATATCGATATTGGTATCTTGGGTTGCAGCAAGAGTCTACAGAGAAAACAATATAGAATGCAATTAGTAAAAGCCAAAGACGGTTATCCGTAAATGAAATGGTTGGGACTTGGATTTCATTTACTTGCTAAGTGGAAGTTTCTGTCATCTGGTTGCCCCACCTTTCTTCAAAATGGCCAATTATGCTGCAACTTTCTTATCACCTATTGGTTCAAAGAGCATTTACTTGGGTTTTTGCATCTTGTGGTACAAATAGCCCATCTATAGACAATTCTCACTGTCTTCTTTCCACAGCACAATTGCAGGGGTTCATTGTCTTCACCATGTAGGCATACACTCAGAACACCCTGCTTGGGATGATCCTCTCAAGTCTCAACTTTGCTATCTTCTTTGGTCCTAATATGCTTGGACTTTCACCATTCCTGACCACTGAACATTGCCCTGAACCTTACCTTCTTATCAATAAGGCTCTTAAATGGTCTTAGTTGGTGGCAAACCAGGTTACACCAGTCCTCAGCAGGAGGACTAGTACCTAGTGATGGTTGGTAGAGGTATTTAGATTTGACTAACCTACTCGCCAACATTGATGACATTTGTGGCAAGTTGCCGATCTACTTAAGCATAAGGTCTATGCAATGCACTGCATTTAGGATTGAAAATAGATGTGTTCTCTTCTCCATCATGCCCCCCCCAACACTGTAATAGGAGTGATTGTTAATAATCCCCTCAATGATGTACCTATCACAAATCTCATAGATAATCATCATTATTAGTCTTAAAATATGTGGTATCATGAACCCTGGTAGCAGCATCCATATGACTTGTGGATGAATATGCACCCACCATAGTAAACTAAGAAGTTGATGATGCTCCTTGTAGTTGGCCTAGGCAATCCATCACCACATCAGTAACACCCTATACATGTCCTGGTTTTTAATCTTCTTCATTTGGTCCTCCATATTTTTCTGGATTTCTGCATGTGCTGATCATAGATCAGATGTGCTCGCCACTACAAATGCTGGAATGCGGCTAAAGTGGAACCATTTACTGATTGCGCTCTGTGTGTGTGTGTGTGTGATTGTCTTCCCTTATGTAATCGTTCTGTAGATCTGGATATGTAGCTGGATCCAAGACAGAGATGTTAGGACCCCCAAATTGCTTCTTGGACTTATTTTTGAAAGTGCTGAATGTGAACTTGATTGAGCTGAATCTGACAGCTTGGCTCCTAGGCAACTTGGCAAATGACTAATTTATACATCTCCCTGAGGCTGCCTGAGAGTCATCACTCTATCATATTGAGAGGGCCCAAATAAACCTCTGCGTCTCATGACCTGCTCAGTCTATCATTGCTTTTGTTGACTTCAATAGCTATCCACATCTCAGCTTCCTTCATGTCATCTGGATTAGATTCCATACCATCATGGTGACTACTAATTGGCCCGATAATTGAAGTTTGCCTGCTTTGCACAGGCCTTCTTTTCCTCCTTCAAAATGTTTGGGTGCTGTCATTATTTGTTGGATCTCTGGTGGTGCATTTTGGACCTCACATCATTTGTGCAATTACAATTGAGGTGTTGCTTATAGAAGCATGACCCTGTACCCCTTACTGGTGGTAGCACTTCCATGGTGCTGATTCTCTTGCCTCTGTCCATGCATTGGCCCAATATCTGGATCTTTAATTCTTGTGAGGCTCCATCTGGCCACAACAAACTTGTGATCCTTGTACTTTTAACAATAGATAGTTAAATACACATGCATGAGCTGGATATATTATATTTAAATCAATTTGTTCTTGTTTTTTATTTAGCATGTGTTGCGGCAGATTCCCGGCTTGAGTCGGACTAGTTGGAGTGAGATGGCGATCGGCGTGGTGGGAGCGACCAGACTTGCAACATAAGTCCCTGGTAGGGGATGGCTCGGCAGGAACTCTCTAATGTTGAAGTCAGGAACCAGTTGAGCAGATAGGAAGGAGCGTGCGAGAGAATTGCGTATCTTGGGGGTTCCCTGATTACTTCTCTTTATAGAGGTGAGAGCCATAGGAGAAAAGAATTGGAAGCCGCTCTGACTCCTTTGGATGTGCTATCCCGAGATCTTCTGCCTAATTTCTCGGTATTGAACGGTCGTAGTTGTCTTATCTGGTCGATAGCCAGCTGCTCTCAGTGGTCATATGATTTGATGAGATTGTATGGGGTTTTTCTGTAAACCTTTTCGAAAGTGGTGATCGAAGCAGGGGTTGGATGGAATGTGGCTCGATAGTCTGCCATGCGTACTGTTGGAGATGAGGATCGGCGGTTGATACCTGGGTCAGAGCCGATGTGGGGGTCAGAACTCGAGACCTGATCGGAGATTACTTTGATGATGGGAGAGACGGTCGATGTGTAGGTCGGCAATCTGATGTGTGTGGAGATGGCGGTCGGCTGTCAATAGAGGGCTCGACGGTCGAAGTGTGGATTATTGGCTTATGCATGAGAATGTTGACAATGAAGTCGGAAACCTGTATATCGATCAGTGGCTGATGTGAGGGTCAGTGGCCGATGTATGGGTCGGCCACGACCAGAGTCCGTCCGCATCTTTTGGTCGGGCACTAGGGTTTCAGCTGTAACATATGCCTCCCTACTTTTTAGTCTGAGCTAGGGTTAGGCAGAGGGAGTATGCATTATTTTATATCCATTGAAGACACGTGTCAAGCCTCCATTTCTTGTGTGGTGTATCTATCTAATCCATAACCATGTAAATGTCAATAAAAGTAATACGAAAGTGAAACTACACTTGGATATGAATTGGAGCTTCAACCTTGCGAATGCTCTCACCTAGTGTTGGGGAGGTGGATGGGTCTAGATTCTTTTGGCTTCTTTTCTTGATAAAGACTTTTATAAACCCAAAAATAAAACTTACAGCTCAAAAAGTTAACTTTTCTTTATTTTTTGGAATTGAAAATATTCTTAAAATTTCCAAATATCAAGAAATAGTTCTTGTAGGCTCGATTTGTCAGTCATAAGTTAATGTCAGCAATCCTATGAGACCAAATGTCTAAATATTGCATAAGATAGGATAGATTTCCATTCCATACTTAATATAGCAATGAAAGCAATTATATGTGGAATTTCATGGGCTTTATTTTGTTCTGTTCTATCCCGGATATTTGTATTATTTAGGAAATAAAATTTATTGGAGTAGACTTTAATCATCTCTTTGTATCAAGGTCTGCCATCTTAGTATTGGACCCAGTGTCGATACCATTCTAGTATAGTGTTGGTATGCCCATTATGATGGTTGGTTTGGCGTGCTTAGGTCTGATACGGCTCCCATACAGTCTCCATTCGGTGAGAGTATGAGATGTGCGCCGATACCGCAAACCTTGCTTTGTATTTTGTTAAACTTTGGAGGATATATCTATTATCCTTTAGATATACTAGCTATAAACAATTGATCAGATTTGGATTTTTTGGAAAACTACTTCAACAAATAATTTACAATGTAAATGTTACATTAAGATTTAATCTGCCTTAAAAATGAAAGACCAAAATTAATCATGAAGCCAAGGTTTTGAGTACCAACTTGTATTTAGCCATATGGGACATACCATATTGGCCCAATATCATATCAATACGGTATGGAGGTTTAGTATGCCCTTGCAATGACATATGGTATATAGGTGCTATGTTGACTCTAGTAGCATATTATGCAAGGTTTTAAGAATAGGTATTGGGCCTAGTATTGATTTTTGGCCGGACCCATATGGCATCAAGCTGTCCTGTTCTAACACGATGTGGTTTTCTACCACTACCATGCTGGGATGGCTAGAAATCATTATTTTTGCTTATCATTATGTTTTAGATTTTTATGCATGATCAAGATATTTAGGCCAGCTTTTTATTTTAATATTTAAAAAATGTTTTTAAAGGCTATATGATAATTGAGTGTCAATATTGGTATAGACACTCAATTATTAATTAACTAATAACATTTATGAGTCGAATAGCAAACACAATGTAGTTTTGAAAAAAGGAGTAAGAATAACTCACTTTAATAGTCTAATCTTATATAGAATGTCAATGTCTCATCTGGGTCTTGCTTGTAATTTGAACATAGAATATTATACTGGCCTGGAGATTGTCCCCATTGCTGCTGGTCATAAGATGTTGGATAATGACCTGGCCATGGCTCCTGATGCTGTGGATGTGTCTACATCTGGGACTCATTGGAGTCTAGCCATCTTTGCTTAGGGTAGTAGGAAGTAGCATTGTGCTCCGATCCTTAAATATAGTCATATCCACATATGCAGGGATAATGTGCAGAGTTGGATACCATCCCCTCACCCATTGTACTAATAATTTGCTTCTTGGTTCCCAGCATCTTTGGGTAAAGAAGGGCCGCCTATGAAAACCTCTCTTGGTCAACCATTCGCGGCATTGTATACAATGGCTTCACTACATTTACCAAATCTTCATATCACTCCAAGAATGTATAATTCAAAATGATTTCCTCGATTCTCATGTCTTTGCTGACTTGCTAAACTGATTATCCATTCATTACATGTAAACATAGTTAAGAGACCAGCTTTATTATCGAGGTGGCTCTTCAAAGCTACATAATGCATTGAAACTGAGTCATGCTTGACCTTAGGAATTATCAAATGCATGCACCATATTTTAATTGATGAGCAAAATGCAAGATAATTAGTGTAGAATTGTTTTTAACTCAAACACATGTTCCATGTTTTTAACAATTAAATCATTTTTTACGATTTTTAAGTAATTTTCCTAAAAATAACTAGGAAATTAGAAAATTACATGTTAATAATAAATACAAGACGGCAATTTTAGAATTCATCTTTTTAATTATCAATGTATTTTCCTTATTTATTACATTTAGCTAACATTTTAAAATTTTTATTTATTTTTTGGTTAAAAAATAATCTGAAAATTAGGAAAATCAATAAACTACTGAAATGCATGACAATAAATTTAAAAATTTCATTTATACTTTAGGACATCTGTTGATAATTTTTGAGATTTTTAAGGAAGTTGGGCATTTTTAATTATTTTCTTGACTAAAACATTAGTTATGGTTACAAATATTTTCAAGAAGATGTGCAGCCATAAAAATTATAGCAATGCAATTGTGCATACTAAAAATGCAAGTATGTTACAATTTTTTTGACTAAAAATATTATATATTGGTTGGACAAGTCACCATGTTGTGGGATGCTCTCCACCCTACAACATATCCAAAATTCAAATAAAAAAATTGACATGGGTCTTCCCTCTTTTTTCTGATTTTCACTAACTTTGGGTCAAAAAAGGGAGATCGGAGGGCCTCACCCAAATGGATTGCCCTTCCTTGCTGCTGAGTTGGCGACCTCTCCTTGGTGAGAGGAAAAAAGTGCTATCCTTCTCCCCTTCTTCCTCTTCACTTGGCGTCTCTCTCCCTCTCCCTTTCCTTCTCTCTTCTCTTCTCCTCACATTATGAGGTCAGGAGGGTCTTATGCGATGCCTAATAGCATATTTGAACCCAACTCCCCATTTCCTTTTAAAAAGGAATCACGAGGTGTCTGGTCAGGATGGTCTAATACCGATAATATCGGCATAGATACAGGTCGATACCGATCATATCACTTAGGGCGATTGATACAAGTGTTGTCCCAGCTGGTAAGGACCCATCTTGATTGGGATGACCCATTTGGGGTTGGATTCGGCTATCCAGGCCCTGTCTCGTTGCTAGAATCCTAGTAGCAGCGTAGTGGTATTTCAAACAATGGTATTGTGTGTTTGTCAGTATAAGAGTATATTGTGCTGATAAGGTGCTAGTATGATAGCCTATATGTCAATACCTAGCGTTAAACCTTGATTAATACTAATAAACATATTCAAATAAATGGTGACATGCCCTAAAATGGCACTAAAAGGAAAAACAATTTATAAAAGTTTTATCCATGATTGTTTTGGTCAATTTTGGTTGAAACTAGTGCAAAACTCGATTTCGGTTAAAACTAGTGAGAACTAGCTGGAATACTAAATTAGGAGTTAGTTTCATCTTAGTCTCATTCAAAACACAAAACTTTTATTCAAACCAATTGTTTACTCTTCAAGTGCATATTTTTTTTGTTCTCTTCAGTATTTTTCTTGATAGTGCTTTGACTTTCCTCTATACTAGTTCTCCTCAACCTGCCACCCTTTTTTTTCAAATTCAAGCATCTGGCAAGCATGATATACTAAATTCTGCATATCCCAAAGCATATATGTTTTTTGGCAATTCTTGTTGATTGTTTAAGACTTTAAGTACATATTTCTGTAATTTGGCACCTAAGTGCAGTTTGACAATGATGCTTATGTATTGTTATTTCCGTAACTCAACATTTGGATATACTAAATTTAGTTGTTGAATCATTTTATGCGGATCACTTTTTGAATTACTTTAATTGGGATCATTTCCATCTTCAATGATAAAGAGAACGAGACACCCGGGTGGACTCAGTTAAAGCTTCCTGGACAAGCCCCATCTCCTCGCTGTGGCCATACAGTAACTTCTGGAGGACATTATGTAAAGTCATTTTTATATGTCATTTTAGATGCTTTGTTTGGTTTCTTGTGCGTGCATCATTTTTTTCTTTATTGCTGCTTTAGTCATAACTTATAAGATATGAGCAGTATATTAGTTAAATATATTTCAAATGTAGAACTTGAGTACTTTAAATGGGAACTAAGGTTTTGTAATCTGAGCTATCAGGTGCTGAAAATCTTCCGAGTCTGAAACTTAGGATACTGGTATTCCTTCAACTGCATAGAGCTGATTGCTTGATTTTTCTTGCATAACAAGATGCTTCATATTGAGTCTTAATCTCTTCATATAATTTAGCAGGCTTATATCCTATATCCATTCCATGCTTCAAAATAACTCAATAAATTTATCTTTAATATTTCCATTGGACCTTATTTTTGGATTGACCTTTAGCTACTCATCTGAAAGTAGGATTGGTAATGCACTGTTTCATTATCATAAGCCTTTTTAGAAAAAGTGTTTGAGAAGTTAGTATAGAAATTTCCTCAATGTCACAAAACACTTAGCAGATATAATGATGGATTTCCTTTAGCTTGGAAGATGGTGAGAAAAAGGACACCAAGTGCAAAAATATGCACGTGCCCCTTGCGAATTGACATCAGAATTATATATTATGGCTGAAACACCCAGGACATCATTAATGGACTTGTTAGTAGGGCTGAAATCAAATCGGATATAGATCGGATATCAATATATCCATATCCATATTTGTTTTATTTAATGAATATAGAGACGGATATGGATATAAATTAGATACTGGAAGTATGATATAAATATGGATATAAGTGGGATAATTAAACTTTATGATCATAGAATCAAAAAAATAACTAAGTGGATTGTAAATCAAGTCAATAGCATATTAATATGCTTATATATTTCCCTTAAAAGTTCAAGAGTGCTATGTAAAATTAAATATGCTTACAAGTAGAATCAAATATTCGGATATGGATTGGGTGGTTGTCTATCTCTACGCTACCCATTTTTGTTTGACAGATATAGATACGGATATAGATATTAGTCGGATGCATAAATTTCTATCTGTATCTGAATAGATTCAGATACAAAAATGGATTTGGACGGATAATATCTGGTCCACTTTCACCCCTACTTGTTAGTAAGATATAGGATTTGTTTTCCATGGGAAGTTTCATGTATCTTAATCTGTTAGGTAAAGTTCTAAGGCTCATTAATGTCTTTCTTTTTCTAAGGATGGATAAATATCAAAAACTGGATGAATAAGTATTTGCAATAAAACTTGAAGGATCGACATTAAGGAAGAATTGGCAGCATTATATATATTTGAATATTACAGAGTCAAGGACTGAAGAATGAAGTATCTGATACTAATACCTGGGTGATTTTGGTTGGTTTGGGAAGACAAACTGATAAAAACCCATGCTTCCTCAAGTTGAAATCTTATTGTTCTATTGTTTCTGTTCCTGTTGTCCCTTTCATAAAAGGACTGCCTTCATTCATCATATTTATCTCTATCGCTTATCATATTTTTGGGCATCTGCTTATTGGTTTGTCTTTATTCATCTGTTTTCTTTTTTTTTTTGGTTTGGGGGGGGGGTGGAGGTGGGTTATTGTATGTCCCTTTTTGACTTGCAAAACATATTTTAGGTTGTCTTGATACTCAATTATAAGTGAATTTGAAATGAGTATTGAATCATTGATGGATGACAACTCTCCAGTCTCATTAACATTCATAAGCAATCAAATGACTATGTCTTGAGCTTTGCATTTAACCCAGTAAAATGATAAAACCTTGTGAAAGCATGCAAGGCAAATTCGAAGAATTTCATGAAGAAAGTGGGTTAGTTGAAATCTGTTGGCCTTTTACATCTATCTACTGTTCTATGATTTTCCTGCAAGCCAATAATTTCAATTGCACTGAGCAATTACATGGCTTGATGTTTCAGGACCGTGGAACTGTATGATTACTTACTGTTTCATTAATCATATTTTATGTTTCAGTTTGACTTGTTAATGAGTTTCTTGTGATCATCGTAACTGTCACAGGTTACCCATGCCCCCTTTTTGCTTGCTTGATTTTTTCTAAATTTATTCTTAATGCAGCTATTGTTATTTGGTGGGCATGGAACTGGAGGTTGGCTCAGTCGGTACGATATCTATCACAATGACTGCATTATTTTGGACAGGGGTAAGTGTTAAACAACAGAATAGCTAGATAGCTGGGAAGTAGCATTGACAGGAAACAGACCTTATTCATGCTTTGACTCATGAGAGTGCATGTCTGTGTCAGTGTGCATGTGTGAATGCACAAAGATGTGTAGGTACACGCTTGTTTTCATGTGTGTTATATATGTTTGCACATACATAAATTTACATAGAGATTTTAAATGGAGGATCCACACTGTGCATCTTGATCTACATCACAAAAACTACCTGGAAACAAAACTAAACATTTTAGAGGTCAATTGCCTGTGAAAAGTCATCCAAAAATTAACCATTTCAATGACCTGGTGATTCTATTTTGCATGATTTATGGTGTGGAAGCATACAAATCTATTGGATTTTGTTTTATACATTTTATTATGCAGAGATTATGGTCAAGGGTGTAGATTTGCATTTCTGATTGTCGTTTATTGATTTTTCATCAGTAGGAGTGTAGCCTCAATCCTTTTGGAAGGAGAACAATCTCTGTGTGTGTGTGCGTATGCATGCATGTGTGCGGCATGCATGTGCGTGCGTGCATACCATCTCTCTTTTCTCTCTCTCTCTTTAGTGCTAATCCAGGTTGACATATGCTTTCATGGATTAGATATTTTAGCCGTTATTTTTAGACTTCTGTTATAAGATCAAAAACTACTCCTGGATTGTTTTTGTCTACATGCCGCTTTACAATGAATGACTCATCTAAAAGACCTAACAGAAAATATTTCCTTAATTTTTATTTTGCTGGCTTTTGGAATGCCAACATAGAATTGGATCTTATTTCATCTTTAATCCTAACCTAGGTGTTTTAAAATAAATATGATTCTGTTATTGGTTATAGAAATTTATATTTTGGGCACCAGACAGTAGACTTGTAGTGTTTATTTAGGTAAACTTGTTGCTGTCTTCATTATCTATCTATCTGTCTATTTATCTATCTTATATTTTTAACTGTTTGATTTTTTTGTGTATATTGTTTGGTTCTTTTCACTGCATTTGCTTCACCTGTTGCCATGCTTCTGGTCATCTGGATGGGAAAACATCTCACTTCCTGCCATACATGGGATCATCTGGATGGGAAACATTTCTAGTGTGCAAAGAGTGTCCGACGTCATATTTTTGTTTTCCCTTTTCTTTCCTCAAAGCTACATTGCAGGTGTCTTACTTCATGTCTTCCAGTCTCTGTGCAGTGGAAGCTCTTGACTACAAGTAATGCACTTCCTCTGCCTCGAGCATATCATTCCATGACTTGCATTGGTGCTCGCTATCTTTTATTTGGTGGCTTTGATGGAAAGTCTACATTTGGTGATTTGTGGTGGCTAGTTCCAGAAGGTATTAACTTTTCTTAATGTGGAGATGAATGGTCCTTGTCCAGTTGTTTAGTGCCTTATTTTGTACAAAGAAGCCAATGGACCAATTTAATCTAGCCATTTTGAAAAACAGTTGCAGATTATATTTACTGAACTGCTTAGAAGCAGTTCCTATTTTTGGGTCAGAGAAGCAGTTCCTTTTGATGATACAGATTACAGCTGTATCTGACTTCATGTCCTGCTTCCAAATGAAGAAACATAAGCAGTTCATGCTCGAAAACCAAACTGTTGAAGAGTAGTTCCAAACTTTTTTCCTTTCATAAGTTTTTATCTGACCATAGCATTCCATCTTTCCATTGGCTATCCCAATTATCTTCCTAATTAATCCTGTAACTTTGATCTTTTCCATGTTAATTGTCATCTGCTCTGTCTGGTGGTCGATATTTATTCATAAATCTCACAGAAGATATAAGAACATTATGTATGTCTGAGTTCTCTTCCAACATGCTCCTTTTGCAGATGATTCTATTGCAAAAAGATTAGTCTCAGCTCCTCCAGATATTCTTTCAGAAAGCAAATCTGTCACAACATTAAGTGGTTCACCAGAGTCTTCACCAAAGGTAATGAAGGATGTTGTAGAACTCGGCCTGTAATAAGCATCAACCCTGTCTGCATACTTCAGAATAGGATTGTAGAACTATCCTGAACTCTCTGCTTCAAGGCAAACCGAACTGTACCGGCAGTGGATTGGGACGGTTCCAGCATTCAAAACAAGAAACCGGCAAGGAGGGGGAGAGGGAGGGAGAAAGAAACAGAGGAAAAGGGGGAGGGAGGGGGGGCGGGGGAAGAGGGAGAGGCTGGGGAGGCTGTTGGAAGGGGAGAGGGAGAAAGGAAGAGAGAGAAGACATGGGGGCATATCAAACCATGTCATTGGCTGACCGGTCCAGACCTTAGTACAGGCATAGCCAACTTTGCTTCAGATAGTGTTGTTTTCAATATTTATAAGCACTTAAACTAAAAAATTACTATGATTAAGCAAGATAGTGCATGGATAATTGTGGCAGAAGTATTTCATTGCCATTTTTTTTTTGCAGGAAAGTCAAACTGAACAAGCTCCAATTCTGGAGTTACAAAAGAGATTAGGAATTTCAATTTCTTCTTCTAAAGCTCAAGTAAATCTTGTCGATGAAATGGAGGACAAAGAACTTCATGAGTTATCATCAAGGTTGGCTGGAGAAACACTACCTACTAGAGACCAGTTTGCATGCATTCAGGTATTTTTTTTTTTTGACTTGTGGTTTCTTCTTGTCTTTGTTTTCTTTTCATTTTAGAATAAAGTTTTCTGTTTCTTCTCTGATAATTATTTAATCTGGGCTGCAGGCACTTCGTGACCACTGGAGAAGATCTTCAGAAAGTTCAATACAACTACAGGAGCTAGGACCATTGCTGCGAGACTATCAGCGTCTCATAATTCATAAATACTTGTAAGCTCTTTTAATTCAAAGCTGCATTTTTTTGTCTTTTCCTCTTTATTGAATGTGGCAGATCATTTGAGCTTATTGTTTCAGCTTACTTTGATTATAATTCAAACAACATGATTAATGCTCGGTATGACTTTATATGGTCACCTTGGTCTAAAGCTTGACTTTCAAGTAGACGAATTTAACATAACTATTGCCCAAGTATGGCTACCCAAGAAGGGAGGTGAATTGGGTATTTTGCAAAATTTTAAGTCAAATTAAAGCTCTAAACAATTATGTGCTTCTAACTTAAGTGATTGTGTGGTGAGAACAATATATATAGCAGCAGAATAAAAATTAAGCTAAACAAGTATTGAAAGCATGTAAATCAAATATAATAGAGTACAATACAAACACAAATTTGTAGTAGTTCGGAGCAATCCGCTCTTACATCCACTCCCAGGCTCTCCTTGGGAATTCCGCAATAATCTCTTGACTACAGTGTGTTTGTTTTTTTCGGGCTCACAAATAAATTCATATAGTTTTTCTGGGCTCACCAACCACAATCCTACACCGATAATTTTTCGGACTCACTATCAATCCTACATCGATAGCTTTTTGGGCTCACTATCAATCCAATTGGTTTTAACCTCGGCTCACCAACCACAACCATACAACGATTGTTTTTTTGGGCTAACAATCAACCCTAAGTTTTTTTCTCCAAAAAAAACTTGCAAAGAAACAAAAAATACAATTTAGTACAAAACAAAAAGAAAAAAAACTCTTTTTGAGAGTGATGAAGAGGTCGAAGGATTGCTCTTTGATGTTTGGCTTTCTCTTCTTTTGAAGCTGAGAGAATGTCGAAAATGGTGTTGAAGATAGCTCTTGAATGCTCTCTGAAATCTGTGATTGAATCTCTCTTTTTTTTTTTTTTTGGATATTCAATGAAGCTCTCAAACTTGAATGATTTCTTCTTTCAATTTATTTTTTTTAATTCTTTGATTCTTCACCTTTAAATAGGCTTGACAGAGGCTGGAGAGAGTGTTCTAGCCGTTGGAAGGGCTGAAGTAGCCGTTGTGAAACAATAGAGAGAAAAGTTGCAAAATAGAAAACTAACAATTACAGATCACTGGGTCGGCTCAGTTTTTTCTGAATCGGCTCCGTTCCTCACTGGATCGGCTCAGTCTTGAACTGGGTCGGCTTAGTGGCATCAGGTTGAAAATATTGCTTTCTGTCTTTTGTTCTTTCTCAGATCGGGTCGGCTCAAATTTTCACCAGATTGATTCAGCTGGCGTGCCAAGCGTACCGAATGCTATTTTTCAGTCTTTCTTCTCCAAATTAATTTCTAGGATAGACTTGCCTTCTAAAATTGATTAAATCCTCGTTAAAACTCTTTAAATTTGAATTACTCATAATTTATACTCAAAACTCTTTGTCATCATCAAAATCAATCTTTGGGTTAACAATCTCTCCCTTTTTTATGATGACAAAATTTTTGAGTATATGCAAAATAATATATAGTGGGTTTCTAAAAAATCACACATTTATAAAGTATGAAACCACTAAACAATACAAACATACTTCATTCAAATTTGAGCTCAAGCATATATTCACCATCTCTCCCCCATTTTGACATCATCAAAAAGAATAACTTAAATGAAATAATCAATAAGATCAAGAGAGTGAATTTTTTTTCTTTAATAATCCAAAAACATTAAACTCCCCCTTAATATCATAAACAATTGAGTTCAATTTTTATTCAAAATTTGCTCTCCATTACTATATGCTAAATTTCTTAGTTTTATTTCTAGCTTACTCTTGATACAACTAAATTAATTCTTATTTTTATTGAATTGTGTATCTCATATTCAAATTGATAACATATTATGAAAAATATAAGATATTTACAATGACAACAATCATCCAAAAATCCAATAAGGATAACATACAAATATAGCATACACATCAATCAAGCATATAGTTTTTTATGAATGTATGTCTTATCTTTGATATGCAACTTTTAATATTTCTTGTAAGCATATTAGAAAACAAATTTATAAGTTTTACATCCAAACAAGATCTTATACAATCAAGCTTATCTTAGATTTCTCAAATGATTAACAATCAAAAGAACATGATATAAAATATTAAGATAGTATGCAAATAAGCAATATATTCAAAGCATTTAACTCGTATAACAAGATCATTATACATATTGACAAATCATGATATAAAATATTAAGATAGTATGCAAATAAGCAATATATTCAAAGCATTTAACTCGTATAACAAGATCATTATACATATTGACAAATCAAAATCAATTAATAATTAATGATGGTATGATGTAAAGAAGATTTAGCTTTTACCAAATAACATCATCCTTTTTTTTTAATTCCAAGCCATCCATCCATAAGAATTAGCTTCTTTTTCTTAATTGGATGCTTAATTAACCTGCAAAAATCATTTTTCAACTTTTGATATCCAAGCCATCTTGGGTCCATGGGTGTTAGTGCTTATGGTTCTTTTTGGAACCCAAATCTTCTTTACTAATTTACCATCAGATTTTCTGAAATTGCATGCATGTGCTTTGTGTCTTATCCTTCTACAACAAAAACATGTAATATGAGATGATGTGCTAATGAAAAAATTTTTCAAGAACTTTTACTTATTGTTAGGTTTGTAACCAATTCCAGCTTTATCATAAACATCCTTTTGATTATTCAAAATCAATTGAAACTTTTGTGAACCAAAAGTAAAATTTTTAATCATAGACTTTAAGTTATCAATCTCTTTTCTTAATTTAGCATTATCTTTCAAAAGAGATTTCTTTTCTTTCACTAATTTTTCAGATTCTTCTTTCAACTTTTTATTTTTTTCAACTAAAGAATTTTCAAATTCAAAAAATATATCTTTTTCTTTAGCTAAAGTATTCTTGTCATTTAAGATATTTTCTTTTTCTCCTGATAATTTACTCTTTTCATTATTTAAAAGAAGATTGGATTTTTTAAGTTTTTTAATTTTTCAGCCATAATTTTTTAAACTTATTATTAAATCATTGAAGGCATCAAATAATTCATCAAATGTAAAATCATTGGCTTGAATCGAGTTTACCTCTTCATTGTGAGCCATCAAATATATGTTTGTCTCTTCTTCGCTTAAGGATGATTTTTCTTCTGAATTTAAGCTCTCATTATTACTCCAATTAGCCAATATAGCTTTTTTTCTTAATTTCTTCGAGCTCTTTTTCATCAGGGGATAGTCTTTTCTATATTTTCTATGTTGACTCTTTTCTTCTTTTTCTCTTCTTGGTTTAAAAGTTTTCTTCTTTCTGATGAATCTTTTTGTAATCACCATCATTTCTTCGTCATCTTCCGAATTCTCGATGGAATCACTGGAACTTTCTTCAATGACCGATGAGAGCAATGGTCTTCCTTTTAAGCTCATTTTCTTCTTCCTTTTGTATTATGCTCAACTGATGTGTTATGAGTGAACCAATAAGCTCATCTAGGAATAGCTTGGTGAGATCTTTAGCTTCTTAAATTGCCGTCATTTTTGCTTCCCATTCTTTTGGCAAAGACCTCAAAACCTTGTACACAAGTTCATGATGAGTATAGGTTTTGCCAAGGCCATTCAAAATATTAATAATATTCATAAATCTTGTGAACATATCAGAAATAGACTCATGTGGTTTCATTTTGAACATTTCATATTTGTGAATAAGCAAATTAATTTTAGATTCTTTAACTTGGTTTGTTCTCTCATAAGTTACTTCTAATTTATCCTAAATCTCTTTAGCCGATATGCAAGTTGATATTCTATTAAACTCATGCACATCTAAAGAACAATAAGGAACATTGATGGCTTTAGCATTTAATTGAGCCATCCTTTTATCATTTGTATTTCCATCTTTTTCATATTCAGGCACACGCATATTATTGATAATCATTGTGGTTGTGTGAGGACCATTAAGTATAACACTCTACATGTCATAGTCTTGTGCTTGAATAAAAATTTTCATCCTAATTTTTCAATAAGTGTAATTAGTGCCACTGAAAATAGATCTTATAGTTGAGTATCCTTCACCTAACAAATAATCAAATGGGTCAGCCATGAGATCTTTAACTTTAGAAAATCAGAGCACCCGCTCTGATACCAATTGTTGTCTAGGTATGGCTATCCAAGAGGGGGAGTGATCTGGGTATTTTGCAAAATTTTAAATCAAATTAAAGCTCTAAACAATTATGTGCTTCTAACTTAAGTGATTGTGTGGTGAGAACAATATATATAGCAGTAGAATAAAAACTAAGCTAAGCAAGTATTGAAAGCATGTAAATCAAATATAATAGATCGCAACACAAATACACAAATTTATAATGGTTCAGAGCAACCTGCTCTTATATCTACTCCCCAAACTCTTCTTGGGAATTTCACTATAATCCCTTAACTATAGTGTGTTTGTTTTTTTCGAGCTCACAAACAAAACTAGTTGATTTTTTCGGGCTCACTAATCACAATCTTACATCGATAGTTTTTCGGGCTCACTATTAACCCTACACCTATAGTTTTTCGGGCTCATTATCAATCCAGTTGGTTTTAACTTTGGCTCACCAACCACAACCATACAACGATTGTTTTTTTGGACTAACAATCAACCCTAAGTTTCTTTCCTAAAAAAAAACTTGCAAAGAAACAAAAAATACAATTCAGCACAAAAAAAAAAAGAAAAAGAAAAATTCGTTTTGA
Source organism: Elaeis guineensis (assembly GCF_000442705.2). NCBI lineage: Eukaryota > Viridiplantae > Streptophyta > Magnoliopsida > Arecales > Arecaceae > Elaeis > Elaeis guineensis. The sequence goes on along the minus strand of NC_025999.2, from coordinate 34,222,758 downwards.
GTGCGATGAAGAGGCCGAAGGATTGCTCTCTGATGCTTGACTTTCTTTTCCTTTAAAACTAAGAGAATGTTGAAAATGGTGTTGAAAATAGCTCTTGAATGCCCTCTGAAATCTGTACTTGAATCTCTCTTTTTTCTCTTTTTTTCTTGGATATTCAATGAAACTCTCAAACTTGAATGATTTTTTCTTTCAATCCACTTTCTTTTTTTTTTTTTTTTTGATTTTCTATCTTTAAATAGGCTTGACAGAGGCTGGAGAAAGTGTTCTAGCTGTTGGAAGGGTTGAAGTAGCTGTGAGACAATGGGGACAAAAAGCAGCAAAATAGAAAACTAGCTGTTACAGGTCAATGGGTCGGCTCAGTTTTCTCTGAGTTGGCTCATATCTCACTGGGTCGGCTTAGTGGCATCAGGTTGAAAATACTGCTTTCTGTCTTTTGTTCTTTCTCAGATTGGATCGGCTCAGATTTTCACTGGATCGACTCAGCTGGCGTGCCAAACATGCCAAATGCTATTTTTCAGCTTTTTTTCTCCAAATTAATTTTTAGGCTAGACTTGCCTTCTAAAATTGATTTGTTCTTCATTAAAACTCTTTAAATTTGAGTTACTCATAACTTATACTCAAAATTTTTTGTCATCATCAAAATCAATCTTTGGGTCAACAATCACCCAACTGGTTATATAAGATTAGTTATTTTATCATGATGATGAAATAATACTGCATAGCAATTGTCCTCACCCTGTGAGCTTATGATAAGAGGGAATGATAGGCACCTAAAATTATGTACTTTGTTAATAAATATGCACGCTACACTTTCGTAGCAACTCATATAGAAAAGGGTTGGTCTTGGATGACTGCTATAGGCCAGTCCAACTTGGACTGAATTTGTTAGTAGGTCAGTTGAGCTGACATTGACTAAGAGGAGAGGTTTAACCTAAGAAAATGGGAAAGAGTAAGAGGAAAAGGAGTAGTTGGAGTGGTGCTAATGGTTGGCGATGGGTGATGGTGAAATTGGGTGGCATTAGGGTGAGATGATATGACAGTGGCGGGGCTACAGAGGAGGTTTCTATTCAGTTTATCAATTGATTCAATCAGCTGATGAATGTGTCGTATTCAGCTTGATTCGGACCCCAATCAAGCTCAAAATGGATGTAACTGAGCCGAGCTTGATTTTCATTTTCAGGCTCAGAGTTAATTCCAAGCCAAGACCACAGCTTGATCAGGCTGGCTCAATTAGGACCCCAAATGTAGTATTCAAAATTATGTGCGCTAATAACCAGCCATTGAAATCAGTCCAATGGCTAAAAACAACATCATGGTTTTGTCATATTGTTATGGTTCATGATGTGATGGGTAACATAGGTGTACACTTTCATATTTTGATGCTTAGTGAACCATGCCATCATGTGTTATGTTTGTTTAAATGAGGTCTTGAATTTTAGGATTAGATTAGATCTTACTTGGTTTGATGGTATCACGCTATTGGAAACAGGCTTTTGTTCAGCTTGGCTCAAAACTAGGCTTGATCAAACTTGATCAAATAGGAAAAATGCCAAGCTTGATCTAGAGTTTCAGGTTCGAAACAAGTTTCAAGACATGCTTGATCAAGCTCACTCTGCCTTGTGGAAGTGAGGAGAGTGAAAAATAGGAGAGGTCAAGAAAATAGGGGAAAGTGGAGGAAGGAGGAGTGTCTGGGTGATGGGTGGTGGCATGGTGGGAAAGCACAGCAGGATAGAGCATGGCTGAGCGAGGAGGATGAGAAGGGAAAATCAAAGAGAGATGGCAGCGGCGGCACAGGGATGGGGCTTAGACATAAGTTAACTTTATTAAATATTAACAGTATATGTTGTGAGTTGGGTGTATTCTGAATGAGTTTGTATTCTCAAATCTGAATTCAGCCCAACCTACAAGGGGTTTAGGCTTCTGTATTCTGTACCTGATGTATGAACATAATTTGTCAGGTTATTAGTGTGAAAAGGAGGTTGGATCTGGTCAAACTGGCAGGTCAGTTTTCCAATTGCCAAGTATAAAAAGAAACTCCCACTGGATTCATCTTCTATTCATGCTCCTAACTCTTTTTTGAAGTCGGCTATTTGAGATCTTTGGGCTTCATATGAGCATTGATGACATTGACCTAGAATGCTAGAAGATTTTAAAGAAAATCTGAAATTTCGAATAGAGTTTCTTTTTCTGAGACTTATATTTAGATTCTGTATATGTGGGTGATATTTAAAAGCTACATTAGTTTACTTTCTTTTTTTAGCAATATTTGGGAGAGACCTGAGATCTAAAGTATAATGTTTGGTTTACTTTTTCCTATTATGCCTTCTACTCCTTTAATCTTTTAAAGAGGAGAAGCTAGCAATCAAACATCTCCTCACCCTTTCTTATTTCTCAATTACTCTTTTTCTCTCCTCATTTTTCCTACATCTTCTCTTCATAGTTCTAATTTCTACTAATATTTTGTTGCTATTCACATTTCCCAACTGGAAATAGAGAATAAAGATGCCTTTGATGATTTTACTTTTTGCGACAAAATTAAGCAAATTTCCTTCTTTTTGACTGCATCTGTTGGCAGTAAAGCAACTAGATCATGCCCCAATGTTTATATGGTTTTGAGGAATCTTTTCAAGGAGATCAACAAAAAACTCAAGGTTGTTATAAAAAATGTCAAGATTTATGAATTATTGAGTGACATTCTATGTAAAAAGTTCCAATCCTTTCTCTGCTATCATCGACTGCCATGATGACAGTACATTCATTTTACAAACAGTCTTTTCTAAAGCCTCTACTTTCTCATTTATTTATCCTCAAATCAATAAAGAAGCTGGTGATATGCAGAAAATTAGTTGATGTGCACTTGCATTGCCCATGCAGATTGTTTTGTCACTATCTAGAATTTAATGCTAAAGCTGAAGAGTATAGCAGAGTTATTTAAATATGAATATGAATAATAAGGTCAAAATCCTAACCCATAAGCCATGAGCAAGCGGTAATGATAAATTCTATCTTGTAGAATCCCACCATCCTTTTGTTTCACAATATAGAACATTAATCCATACATATCAGTACTGTTTATGAATTTCTAGTTTCACTGTCAAAACATGAGCATGACTAAATGCATGTACTATTTCAGCTGGCTCGGCAATGATACAACACTAACCTTGGTTGATAGTTTGGCTTCTTTCCATAGACAATCTGAAGTCTGACTTCTGGGATACGCATGCAGAAATCAGATTGCAGTGGAAATTAAACTGATCTAGATTTAAAATCTTTTTAAATCATGTATACAAAATGTAGATCTAATCTAAACATAGCTTTACATACTGAAATTAAGATTCTGAAATTTAAAAATCAGATGAGAGATAACACATGTAAATCGGAGATCCATCTCTATACCTTTTGCGCGGGTTGATGAACACCGCAGCTGATGATCGTGGTATACTTCGAGATTTTTCGGTCAACCGCACATGCGTCTGGCCTCTACGGTATCCATACGAGGCTCTCGAATCCGATCAGAGGCTGCGACTTCACCTGGGTGCTAGCTCCCTTATAGAAGATGCCTCCTAATGGTTGATTGAAGATCCTCTTTGTATCTCTCAGACTCTTTTAGAGAAGAAGATTAGGAGGAAGAAGAGGAAGATGAAGAAGAGGAGAAACATCCTTTTTCTCTTTCATTTTCTTTCTTCCAAAAATCCCACGCCGCAAAGAGGAGACGCCCAAGATGCCTCACGCCCACATCTCTTTCTTTTCAGATTTTACACGCTAAAATCTGATCACATATCTTAACCCATGCCAAAAATAAACTCTTTATTATTGGCGTCCAAGAGATTAGATAAGGTCAAATCTCATCAAATAAGCTTTCAAGTTCAAATCGAACTTGATCTTATCTCTTTTGGCGTTGAGGAGGCATTAAGAAAGGTTGGCGCAAGTTTTTATGGTGAAATCAGATTTCACAACCATCATGTGCACCCCTTTATTTCTTTCCTTTTATTAGGCGTCCAATAAGGAAAGATAGGATCAACTCTTATCAAATAAGAGTTTGAATTTGAATGGAATTCATCCCTATCCAAAAGGAGAGAAAAGAGGGCGTGGAGAAGGGCCTTGGGCGTGACATTCTTCACGCAAAAAAGGAATTGGCGTGAAGAAATATTGCATGGTTTTCATGGGGCGTGCGCACAAGGGAGAAGGGAGAGAGTCCCAGTCCAATGGGACTCTCACTTGTTGCTTCAATTGGTCCCAATCAAATCAGATTTGGTTGCACCCAATAAGAAGAGAAAACCTAATCAAATTAGGAATCCAATCTCCTTAATAAGATCCTAATCTAATTAGGAAATTAGTTGAATTGAAATCCTAATCAAATTAGGAATTGATCTTTCTTGCACTTGGGTTATCTCATAACTTAATTAGGCTTGATTTAATCAAACCAAAATTAAGTCAAATCGAATCCAATTTAATTAGACTTGATCCGAATTCCATAGCTTAATCAGATTGAGTCAATTAGCAATCCAATTACTAGTTAATCCTTCTGTAACTTACTAACACTTAGTAAGTTTAACAATTGCAACAATTGCATTGGATCAATCATCAATCATATTGATAATTAAATCTCTCTGTGATTTCAAATTTCTGTCTGATAGTGAGATATATTGTGATCCCCATCACAATATCATTGAAACTCCTTTCGATGAGTTGGAATGATTCTAACTCTGCCCATCAAGGGTCATCGATCATCAAGACGACGCTCGACGAGTCTCGCAATCCACTAGTAACATCTAGCAGTATGTAGTGGCAATCCAGTAGAATAGAATATTAAATTTCTAGATGCAGTTATCGTGTGATTCGGTCTTTCTATCGTGAGTTCCGACAAGACGGAGATTATGGATAACTCGTCAAAGCTCATCGTTTGTTCCTAAATATTAAACATACCTAGGTCTTTGGAACCCTCATTTGATACTCAGTCTCCACTGTGCCACCTACCTAGGTCATTGGAGAAGAAGAGATAACTGATCTCTTAACACTGAAGGGTGACTACTATCTCTTGCATGTAATAGGATCCTATATTGATATCATCCTTTTATAATGTCGGTATGTGGTACGGTACGAGACCATGAGACGTACGAAGTGTTGGTACGGTATGAGATTGCATACTGATTCGATATTGATATGGTACAGTATCGATCGATATGGCAAACCTTAATCTTTTGTTTCTGTTAAAGCTTTAGCTTAATGATGGAGCTAGGTTTCACTCAGTCACCCCAGGCTATGTCATTCGGAGTATATCCAACTAAATCAATGCGAAATCGGATTGGTTTGTCTAAGCAGTTTAGTACTCGATTTGGACTATCTTGAACCATGTAGACATAGTTCCGCTCAATTTGGGGCATTTCGGTTCGATTTAGGGATCTCGTGACCAAAAAGAAAGAAGGCAGTTGATGCCATTCTTTTCTTTTCTTCAAAATTTTTGCAGGTGGCTGGATTTTGTGAGCATAAATCCGAAAAAAAAAGATGGATTTTCTGGTGTTGAGCCCAATCCAAGCTAGCTCAAATATAATCACTTCCCTATTCATTCTTTTTTCATTTTTTGCCTGAAATAAGTCAAAACTTGTAAAATTAGAAGAACTCATGCCAAAATTTTGTATATCAGCATGATTTTAGAATATGTGGTAGATCTAAGTGTGATTTAAGGATCGAAGAAATCATGGTTTTTGATTGTGTGATAATCTAGATTAAAAAATATATTTTTAGTTTAAAGTCGTAGTAAATAAAATAGGGTTCAAATTTTAAAGAGTGGTAGCATGTATGGTGACATGCATGTTACTTCCTATCTTATTTTGATAGCAATTTATCTAAATTTGATCATGGTTATAGATACCCAAACCAAGCGATGGTTAGGATAACCCATGGACTAAAAAATATGTACGGGATCTTCGGAAGGGTTTTACATTAATCCAAATTAAATTTTGGTTTTTAGATATTTTACTGTTAAATTTATTTTAAAATTAATTAAAAGTATTTAAAAATCATGAAAACAAAAATTAATGCTTTGTATTGATCATGTAAAGATAGTTTTAAACTAATTCAACCATTTTTTATATCATAATGTAAATTATTTAATTTTTAAGTATTTAATATATCCAACTAAAAATCTTGAAAAATATAGTGGTAGGACATTTTCTAGGACATTATGTATAGTTTTTACATAATTTAATAGATTATACATGTCATGCTCACAACTAGTCAATGCCGAGCAATAGAGCAACCATAGAGGTTAGGGGGGAGCTGATCGGGATTGCAAGGCTTTATGTTTGAGACATTCATCAAGAGATATGATGGGAAGATATGGAGAAGGGATCATCGTGCACTCGGTTCAATTAGTAAGGTAAAGCTAGTTAGGATGGTGGGCCTAGTCGAGCTCCTTAGCAAAGCTAGTCAGGCCAGGAAGTAGTTTCTCAAAGAAATAAACAAGGAAAGGAAAGAAAGCTGCAAATTCGTTGGAGAGGTTGATGAGGAGCCTGATCATGCAGATTTTGAGATCACCAAGCCCTTTGACGATCGGCTGCCTATATCATCTTGTGATATGAGCAATGATACTAACAATTCACTGATGATGCATTTGGTGGACAAGAAGGTAGCGGTGGATATGGTAGGGTTGCATACGACTAGCATTTACCAGGTCTAAGTTGATTGATTGGCGAGTTGTGTTTTACTCATGCCAAGTAGGATAGAGACCATGATGCATGTTGCAAGATTTATGAGGATAAGACAACATATAGAAGATGGGACCCATAAGATGGCTTAAGACACCACACTACTGCAATTGATGATATAGCATGCATGGTACGGTCTTGGATGTCTCTAGATTCTCATTGTGCATTGGTTATTATTCGACATAGCCAGAGTACGGCCCCTATGCATATCCTTCATTTGAGACTTTGTATTTGAGCAATTACTGCCTATTATAGCCATGGTTAGATTATGTGGATCAGATTTCTCTGCATGATCTTCCCTAGTATGGGAGTAGGATGGATGGCCTAGCTATCTAGGAGGCTTTGATTATCGGATCAGGGGTGGGTATGGTATCTGGGTTGGAGTCATGTCCAAGGCTTTGACTGTGAACAAAACTCCAATGTCTATGAGTGGCGTAGACACTACAAGGAACCAGATGTGGATATGTATTTTGTAATTCAAATCATTTTTGTATATGATTTCAAGCTCATATTGTACATTATCTACACTTAATTATTAGAAATGCATGTTTCATTAGAACAAATATATTTAATTATTACAATTTCATCCATCAAGCAATTTTAGGTCTTTCAGCACCAATATGAAATAAAATAACATTAAAATACGCTTGAAATCATAATTCAAATACTATAAACCTTAGAATAACATTAACAATTTGAAAATTGAAAAAAATAAAAATGGCAAAAAACATTGAATCAGGTATAGAACTGCCATGCTTTTGTGTCTTGAGCGTAGGTGTGGTTCCACTCAGTACCATACCTTACTGGTAAAGCTGATCAAGTGTGGGGCTTGGGCACAGGAAATGTCAAACTTTAAATAGGCCCGATCTGAAGCTTGACTAAAAATGAATATCGTTTAGGCCTGAGGCCTGCCCATGATTAGCTCTACTTGCCGGTGCATGATGGTATGGTCCCCAATTCTGTGATTGCAAATATTTGTTGGAGCCATCAAAGAGAAGTCTAGAATGGAGTGGGGGTGGGATGACCATCATCTCAAGAGGGAGTGGAGGGCAAAATGGATTGGAGAAGGGAGTGGAGGAAGAAAAGAAAGATTTGATTGCACAGCATAGTCATCTTCGAGTAACCTAACTGGTTCACCTACAACTAATAGATGAATTAATTGAGCACAAATAGTTTGGTCGGGCCCACTCTAAACCCAATTGAGGCAAGAACCATTTGACTATTTGATTTTCTGCATTTTATATAGGTTATAGATAAAAGCCAAAAAGCATGAACTGGTATGTGGGATGGAAATGATGTATTCACAAGGGGGACTAAGGTTGTCGAACAGGTGATGAATAATGCAGTTTTGGATTGCACAAATTCCTTTATATTGACAATGGTGGGAATATGCATGATTTTGTTTCAATAGAAAAATTGGGAAACTAGAGGGTGGGCCTTAGCAAAAAGGTGAGGAGGTTGTTTCATTATGATTTGGGTTTCACAGATTTGAAACATGGAAACAACCACTTTGCATTTGAGGATAGGGCTGCGTATATCTAACTCGCCCCCTTCCACCCCCACCCCCTCCCATAGTAGCAGGAGCCTTGTGCACTAGGATGGCTTTTTTAGGAATATTGGAAAATTAAATTTGAAAATGAAATAAAAGAAAGCCTATACTAAGTGGCACAGTTACATGATTGCCTCATTGTGAACCACCTGTGCTTGGACTTATTTTTCTATGGGACAATTTGAGTATGAAATGCCTTGTAATGTCATTGCAATGATAGCCAGGCATCTTTTATTATGAAGACCATGGATACAAAATTTAGGACATCATGCTCGAGATAATAGCTAAACTATTTAATGTCAAAGCACAAAATACAACAACAGTCATTCCCGATAAGCCAGATAATTGTGATCCTGGACCCAAAGTTTCTGGCTTGATCTAAAAATTCCAATGCATGTTCTATCTCCAGCAAAAGGAGTATTAGGCCTATCTGGGATGATTAAAGCAGCAGTTAGCAAAGACCCTAAACTCATAGCTGAAAATTTAAAGCTTAGATACTTCAAATTTGGGTAACTCTCAAAGTTACAGTGCTCTATCTTCTTTCCTTTATTTTACTACGATTTAGGAGGCTTTTGGTGCTAGATTATAATCTTTTTTATATTTTATTTGTTTGTTTTATGAGTCCTCACTATAAGTGCTCTATTATGCTTATCGTATAACAAAGAGAGGCTAGCAATCGTGAAAATGGATGTGAAGTGGGAATCTCTGTATAAAGTTTCGTTAACACCTTTCCTTTCTCTTTTCCTCTATTCTGTCTCAGCTTCTTTTATCCCTTCTTTCTCTCTCCATATATCTCCTCTTCCTATTTTCTATGCTTTGCTGCTATTTTTTGACCATCCTAGGCTGAAAATCGAGAACAAAAACCACATTGTGACCAGATCTGATTAAATTCTGTAGCACAGAGCAGCTCTCCTTTTTGTATTCCTCCTGCATCATTCAATGTGCAATTATATTTTTTCGTTGTTTTCGGACTTGCAATGGTTGATTATTCAGTTGCATAAATGACTAAATATATTTGGTTAGTCTTTTCTGATCAAGGTGCTTTAGTTCATAATTATGCTTTGTCTACGGCTTTGAGTTGCTGAGGAAGAAGTTCGACTCTTAGACATAAACATGTAATCTACTTTTATTTCAGGTTAAACTACATTTAGTTTGTGATCATCACCAGTGTTCAACTGTTGATCTTTTCTCCTATTTAAAGCTGGTGTTTCTTCTTCCAATATCATGGTTATCATATGGCGTTTCAGTTTTCATGCTTGATGTAGTTAGATTCTTAACTAGATAATCTGCAATTGAATATATTTTATAACTTAGGTGCAAGTCATGATGTTTCAGCTTATTCTTTGCATTGGCAACTACAGCAGAAAAAATATTGTCTCCAATTCACAATTTACCACACCCAATCTCCCTGGAGAAGACTACTGCTTTTTCCATTTGAAAAATGCCTCTCTGGTATGCATCCATATATCTTATATATTACTGCCATTTACATTCAATTTTTTTCCCATAAGGCATCATATCTCTGTACTTCAGGTGTTGACCTGAATCCTAAATTTGTCATCACTACTGTACATTCCAAAAACGTGCTTCTCTTGGTTCTAATAATGGCAAAAGAAAGACAAACTGGTATTCCTAAAATTTGTTCTTTGCCACTGCTGGATAGTACAAGATGTTTAATAGTAGCAGTAATTTATTACTTTCTATGACTCAAGTCTGGCATATGCCAAAGATGTTTTGGTTTAGCAAAGAATAGTGTTGTCAAAGGTGGTCATTTAGGTCCTGCCTGGGCACTTACGGCAACCTCACAGCCTGGGTATCTACCACTTTCAGCTCCTGGTGGTAATAGAAGTGCATCACATGGATAAAGTGACTAATTGTTCGAGAATTGACAGGCTGGTTTGTGTCAAAGGAGTGGACATAATTATTGACAAAAATCTCCATAAAGTAGAACGCTTTTTGTTGGAGGTCATAATAAATGTTTCTGGAAATGGATTTGAATAGATTGAAAAATGTGATTTGCAAATCTATTATGTGATAAAACAGTTGGTATTATGGTCAAATTTTCTGATTCAGCACTTAAACAGTTGCATCCAAGGTTTGCCAGAATTGTGTTGAACCAGCTGGCATGCCAAACCAGACTGTCCGATTACTAGCATGGTTCAGCCCAATAGCTCAAAATAGAGGAAGATAAAGAAGAAGAGAGAGGAAAAAGGAGGGAGTGAGGTAAAGAGAGAGTGGGAGTGAGGTAAAGAGAGAGGCTTTGCCATTTGCCAACTTCATTTTGAAAATTAAAAAAGAAAAATAGGGCATGTTCTGTTTCGACATGAAATAGGGGCAATCCCCCCCCACCCCCCCCTCTCTCTCTCTCCTCCTTTTCCCTGGCCCTTCTTGGCTCTCTCTATGTTGATACGCTTTAGAATGGCATAGTATGAACTCATACCTTGCTGAATTAGTTGCTGGTATTGGTTCAGTGAATCTCGGTCACATATATTATTTCCTTTTATCTATTAAAATTTCAGTATGTCTTAACATATTTTCGTAATCTTATTTTATTGATTGAAAGCAAGATTTAATCTTTGTTCCCTATATTTGTATTGTTCCAACTTAGTTGCGCATGGATGACATTCCCAAGCTGCTGAATGAGTACAAACAACTAATCTCAAGTTGAAGTATATACCATCACTATTTGGTTTTGAAAGTAACTAGAAATATTTCCTTATTGATTAGTGTCTTATGTATTACAATTGTAACATAATTCTTTTCATAAAAGAAAAATCCTCTTCCTGTATGTACTGCTGCTTGGAATTTTCTGGAGGCATGTTATTTATACATTACCTAGTGTTACGCTATTTCAGTGGGCATGTCTGCAGTACTATTCATTCATGTGTGAGGTTTTTTTACTTCGGATATCCTACAGAATATTTTTCTATACTGTTTGCTGTATATCAGCATATGTGGGACACAAGGCAGGAGATATGAAGAACTTTGACAAGTAACTGGAGGCAGCATGATCAACATAGCTTGCAAAAGAAGCCCAGAGTGCTACTTTCTTAATGGAGGTCATGCAGTAAATTCTGATGTCCCTCACTAGAAGAAATGAAAGGGTTCGTTGTCCCTCTTGGTCTAAACATAGGCCGCAACAAAACCAGACCATAGACAGGTCATCGTCATTGGTTACATAAAGTTTCATAAGGGAGCTATAACCCCCAAAACAAAAAAAAAAAAAAAAAAAGGAGAAAATTAAACAAATATAATAGCATGCTCATCTAGATATTGAAGTTAGGTTCATAATGAAAATACTTATATTATTGGTAAAGTGCTTAAAATTTATGAAAGCTCATATTCAAAATACATTTAGGGTGTGTTTGGTTCGTGACTAGAATATTGGAATGGAAATTGGAGTTGTTATATTTTTCGATGTATTTGGTTTGTGATTAGAATTAGAATGAAATTGAAATATCAGAAAAGAATATGGATTATGTTTTGGAGGATTGAGGTATTCTTATTTTCTTTTGTAATTAAAATGAAAATAGAAGTCTTCCCATCAATTAGCTAGAATGGGAGTTGTATTTCTATTGTCATTTCATCGTTTAACTCTCTCAAAATTTATTTTATCTTTTTTTTTTCAAGTAGATTTTTTCTTGGATGATGAAGTTTGCTTCACAGTAAGAATATTGCCTCTTAAACTTTTCAAGATTTCTTCGGTAGTTACCAGCATGTTTAACACTTCAGTTTTAGTGCAGTTGATTTTATTTATATGGTAGTTGATTATAAACTGTCCATATGATTCAGAAAAGGATTGAAGGATAAGATCAACTTGTAATTCCTTTACAAGTTTCTGAAAATCTTTGATCATTATCAAACAATAATCATAGGAGGAACGGAATATGCACGGGGGTGCTAAAGCTCTTATAAGGCCCATTACCTACAAAGAGAGGAAGGATCATGTCTGCGCATGTGTTCTCGAGCTACTATACTATCACTACCACAGCTGGCAAAGCCAGCCCAGACATCCAGCAATGAGGTGCCAAGCAGCTTCTCATTCTCAAAGCCATCTTAGACCTTAATGATATGACTCACGTTGGTGCATCTATCTTTGTGCATCTTTGCCTTGAAGTCTCTTGGACACTTCATAATGCGTTGATCGGCTTTGGTCACTATATAACTTCTTGAGGTAATTTAGTACGGTCTTGACAGTCTTCATGTCATCATATTATCGTTGGAATTCATTTGACATGAAAGCCAATACATAACATTGGGTCTTGTCGTCATCATCCAACTATTTTTCACGTGCTGTCTTTTAGTTAGCAGTCGGCCTTGTTGGGAATTCCAGCATATCTTGATCCATGACATAGTTAAGCTTTTCGAAACTCAAAACAATTTTCAAGTTCCTTAGTCAGTCTCTGTAATTTAAATTTGTTAGGCGGTTGGTTTCAAATATAGGGGTGAGAGGGTTGGAGGCAGACATTTCTTAGCAGAGAAGAAAATTCTAGTAAGAATTTTATATTTGACTTGTTTTAGTTTATTTTAGAATTTTTATTTTAAAAACAAACTCGATTCTCATTATTTTTTCGAATCTTCCATACTCCTTAGGTAAAAAAACAAAAACTCCTTCACATTTTAGGATTTCAAGTGGATATTGTGATCTCACTGATTGGCACACCACCTTACCTGATAGTTATTTGGATGTGTCAACTAGTGAGTAAACAATTCTTGTCCAATGCTTTTTAAGCATCTTACAGTGCTCTTCGATCTCTAAGTTCTATGGGCCTCATCTGACAGTTATTGACTTCATATCTTAGTTAAGTTAGATCCATCATTCTTGCGTAAGTGAAGTTGTCATTGAATTCTTCATCTCACGGTTATTGAGTCCAACGTCATCTTCATCTTGCAACATCTCATGTTAATAGAGTGGTTGTGCTTGCTTGATGCAATTGAATCACTGAATTCAATCGAGAATAGTCAACACCAGTAGGACGTCCGTATATCTACAACGGTAGAAGATCGTTCGACTTAATATCTATGAAAAGATTTCAATTTAAATCTTTTTATTTTTAACTGTTTGTTTACATTTGATGTAAATTCAAAATTAATGGATCGACTTGAGAGATTCTAGTTTGGTTCATCAAGATCAGGCTCATAGTGCAAAGCAAATGTGGTGAACTTAATACTAAGCACCCTAAAATAGAACTGAGGGCTTATTCTTTTGTAGGTAAAAGATTTACCTAAAAAACTATATTTTTTTGGATAAATATTTATCAAACAACATTTAGACAGAAAAATAATTTATCTATATTCTTTTGTGCATTGAAAAATGATTTTGGAATTTGTTATCCATGTTCTTTTATATTACTATTTTTTGGATAATTTACTATGATTTTTTCATATTCTCATAATATCTTTTATTATATAAATATTATTATATACAATAATATAGTATGATATATTATACGATATTAATATATACTATTATATATAACATATATGATATTATTATATTATTATTATAGTATTATATAAATATATAATATAATATATTATTATATATTATATTATAATATATTATCATATTATATTGTATTGTATTATTATAATATTATAATATTAATATATTATATAAAAAATAGTGTCTTACAAGTCAATCGTATGATTGATGCGATGGGACTTTTCTTTGTAATCATCCAACTTATATAATGATATTATTTATTTATGAAATAAATGAGGCATTGATTCAGCATTATAGCTGCATCTTATTATGTTTAAGATTACGATGAACTGCATAGATTAGGGTAATAGTTTTAGGATCATGAAGAGTTCATACATGTGAAATCTAAAACCCTAAAGTCCAAAAATAAAATATTTTTGGTCATAGGAATATTGAATCGGAGATCAATATTTTGAAAAGACTGGCACATTTTATGTATGCTCGATCGAGAGGATAGCTGATTTCACAAGCCACTTGTATGGGTGCTCATTAGGAAATGAATTCACTGAATTGACTCACTGATAGAGGACATCTTCTGAAGTTTTATTTGCATGTCAAAAGATGGTTCTCTAAGTAGGAGTTGTATAAGTAATCCTTAAATCTGAGACCACAATGGAATCTTATATATATGAATCTATATTTTGGTTTATACTCTCTCATGACTCAAGTCATGTATGGGATATTTTGGATATGATGGAATATGTATGAAGATTATGAGTCGGTCAATAAAGAATCGATCACTCCAAGTAAGAAATCTTTGGCCAAAGCAGGATGAAGATTAGAAAGAATTTCTAATGCTTCATCATTGGAGTCATTACTAATTGATAGAGAATTAATATGATGTGTATTTGAGTTTGACAAGATTCCATACTCATGAACATATTCAAGATGCAGGGATAATCGAGGGATTGAATTACATGGTAACTTGTCATTAAAGGATATATTTGGTATTTTCATCAAATTTTACATTTTTGGATTGTCATGATATATTGCTAGATGTCAATCTTAACTTATAGGTTTGATCGAATTAAATAATTTAATTCGATCATCAATTAGAAAGAGTTTTAATTACTGAACTCGGATCGATAAGGTGTGGATATTAATTGATTGAAGGATTTTAATCAAATTAGATCAACTTACAATCGGACCTATTGCTAGTTAGATGTGGAACCTAATGGATCACACATATAAAGAAATTGATTAAGAATCTATTTGATATGGTTGATTGGATTTTTGGATCCAATTAAGTTTTCGGTAAGCATGCTAGCATGTGTGAAAATCTTAGCTTCTTGAATCAGATTTGATTTTAGTTTGAATCTTATTCTTGATCAAACCAGATTGAGCCATAGGCTAATTTGAGTTTGGATATGGGTGTGGCAGCCATTGGATGGTGCCACATAGCCTATAGGGCATCATAACTAAGAGTCCAAGCTTGGATGGACTCTTGGTGCGCCAACTAGTTGGGCACGCGTGCTTTGGCGTGAGAAGAAGGAAAGAGTCCTTCTGCTTTGGGATTAAGACTCATGTGGTAATCCAAAACACCCTACACTCTTTGGTACACATCTTAAAGGATGAAGTGGTCTTTTTTGGATTTGTTTTGGCATGGAGAAAAATCTTGGAAAGTGAAGCGCGCATGTGAGGATGTGAAGTCACGTGATGAATGGCGTGAAGAGTCCTTCCAAGGGGCAGAAGGAGGCGGTCCTCATCTAATTATCCTGCCATTTGAATTAGATTCAAATGAGGATTATTCACGGTATTTTTTTAGAATCATCTGAAATAGTATGGATGCCAGAGATGCCCATTGAATGCATGCGTGCGCAAGGTGGAGTCGCATCCCTTGATAGAGTCCTATTTAAAGGACTCTCCATCTCATGACATGCAACAACACTAGGGGCGTGAAGAAGAGTTGTAACTCTTCTCCATGCACCCCTTTATCACCTATTTAATGCCCCAAGTGTTGGGCATTCAGATCAATCCAATCCATTCCAAAAGTTTCCAGATTAGCCAAGACAAGTCCCTTTCTTCTTTTCTTTCTCTCCTTAGTTTAGGATAAGGCTTTCTATATTTAAGAAAAGCTTTATTATGATCCAGACAAGGGTAAAAGATGTTCTGAAGAAGAGGATTAAGAAGTCCAGAAGAGTTCAAGAAAGGGTGAAGTCAGGTTTTGAAGAAACTTGACAAGTGTGAGGCTATTCAAATTCTAGGAGCTAGAACTTTTGAAGTAAGGTTCAAGAGAGTGCTGTTTTTGGATCGATTCTTGTGTGGATCACCATTAGAGGGTAGATACTTGTGTGCCTTATAGAAGTAACACTTTATCAAATCAGAATTTAAAAGGTATGTTTCATAATACTTTTTATATATTTATGCTTTGATTATTATTGTCAAGGATTTCTGAGTCTAAGATTTCGATGCACTTGAGTATTTAAATAAAAAATTTTAAACATCTAGACCTTCCGTTGTGCCATCCAAAATTCTACGGTGGTATTAGAGCCTCCTTAATTAATATAATCAATGGATAGCATGATGGCATGATTTAAGATATCGAAGGTTTTCGGTTTGGTTCAATTCGTGTCAAGAGTTAAGTCCAATTGAACATTCAAATTCTAGTCATTCTTAGAATATGATTAGATGTATTATTTTAAATTTTATTGTCATGATTTTAAGTATGATTATGCATCATTGTGAAATGTGTAAAGTAGGATGTGCATGAGATCATAAAGCCTTCCTAAAAATTATATTAAGTTGTAGTGGTGAAAATCAAAAGCTGATCGATTTTAGAATTGATTGATTAATTGGTGTCTAAGGTAAGTAGTTCTTGAGCAGTGGTTATTTAATTAGGACCGTTACGAAAGTACGGAGAGTCTCTCACTAATGTTACACTTATCTGACCAATTGGGTTAATTAAGTTCTGAATTTGGGTTGCTTGATCTTAAGATAACTACATAAGCTTCCTTTATGCTAAGCCAATACTCTGTCATGAACTATAATAGGTTTGTTATGCTATCCACAAGATTTACTATGGGGATTGATATGGGGTTATCTTGATGCATAAGAGATGTTTACGACATATTTTGGATATTTTGCTTTGTTGTGTTATCCACAAGGATAACATTAATCCAGATATGACTGTATGGAAATAAAAGATCTGACTTAACTAAAATATTATAGTTTGTTGTACTATCCACAAGGTTATAAGTAATTTAGAGGCAAGAATTTTGTTGAAAGTTGCATGAGATGCAATTGGAAAGAGTTTTCTGCGTTTGAACTCATTAGGATTTGTTGTGCTATCCATAAGGCTTCTTTGAGGAATTAGGATCTCAATTTTACTAAGAAACCAGATTAAGATTTCTCGCTTCCCATAGATCAGGGCTATGGTATCGGATAAAATAGTGGGAGACAACTAAACAGAAGACCTCATCTAGTTATGCTTGTCATCATGAGTGATCTGCTTATATTATTACTCTTAATTCATGTAGATTAAATATCTGCATCATGGCATCTTCACTACATTGTATAAAATTTTATATTCCAATAAGTTGATCGCTTCGAACTATATGGATTGATTGAGGAACTTGAGAATTGTTCTCATCCAAGAAAAAATCTCCTATGTTTTGGATACTCCTGACTCAGTTTCGATCAGTGAAGATGTTTCTGAAGAGGATTGATCACATATAAGATGTGGTAGTCTGACAGTATGGCTGTCAAAAGTATTATGTTGACCTCGATGAGCAAAGAGTTGTAGAGGTAATCTAATAATATAGATTCTCACTCCATACTCTTTAATCTCAAAGAATTGTATGGAGAGCAGAGCTGGAAAGGCTGTATTTTCAAAACGAAGAAGGAAAATAATGTCCCTGTAGATAATACCTGTTATTACTGTGGCAAGATAGGATATTGGAACAAAATTGCAAGAGTTTTCTTGCAAGCTTGAAGCAAGGTACAAATATTGCACAGAAAAATATGTATATGATACATACCATTTTTTCATTGGGTGCTTTAGTTAGTGATATTTGGGTATTGGATACCGCATATGGTTCTCACATCTGTAACTCGTTGCAAGGACTATAGAGAATCAGAGGGCTGAAAAGAGGTGACTTCGAGCTTTTCGACATAAGTGAAGAGTCCATTCATACTGAGGCTGTAGGAACCAAGCTGCTGAACTTATCATTAGGTAAGATTTTGGAATTAGAAGAATGCTATTATATGCCAAAGATCATTAGAAATATTATTTATGTACTTCTATTACTGAAACAAGATTATGAAATGAAAATAATGGGCAGTTGTTGCTTCATTTTGCATTCTAATGTGTTTTATGGCAATGGGTCCATTGACAATAGTCTTCTAATTCTTGCACTTAATGAAAATATCTTTCATATTGATGGAAATTTAAAAAAAAAGAAAGAAAATATGAATATCACATATCTCTAGTATTGCTGCATTGGTCATATTAGTGAGTTTAGGATAAACAAGTTGCACAAAAAAAAGTTCTTTGATCTCTATAATTATGAATCATATGAACTTGTGAACCTATTTTATGGATAAAATAATCAAAACCCATTCTCTAGACATGGAGAGAGGGCAAGGAAGTTGTTAGTCCTAGTACATCAGATGTATGTGGTCCGATGACAACTCAAGTCAGAGAAAGATATTCCTATTTCATCACCTTTACAGATGATCTATCAAGATTTGGATGTGTATACTTGATGAAATATAAATCTAAAGCCTTTGATAAGTTTAAAGAGTATCAGAGAATGGTTAAGAAACAAATTGAAAATAATATCAAGGTATTTCGATCTGATCGAGGAGGAGAATATTTATCCAGCGAATTTCTCAATCATCTTAAGGATAAGTTCAAGGAGTATCAGAGAATGATCGAGAAACAAACTGAAAAAATATCAAGGTTCTTCGATGTGATTGAGGAGGAGAATACTTATCCAGTAAATTTCTCAATCATCTCAAAGATAAAGGAGGCATTCTCTGAATAGACACCTCTTTATACACCATAATTAAATGGTATAGTGAAAAGAAGAAATTGTACTCTATTGGATATAGTGCGATCCATGATGTGCTTCATGGATCTTTCAATATCTTTTGGGGATATACTATAGGAACTGCCGCATATATATTGGACAAGATGTCTTCAAAGTCTGTTGCTAGCACTCCATATGAGATATGGAAAGGAAAGAAGCCTAACCTTAAGTATATTAAGACATGGGGCTGTCTGCTTATGTCAAGAATATTTTTGGGCATAAGCTAAGTGCTAGATCAGACAAGTGTAAGTTTGTAGGGTATTCTAAGGAAACTAAAAATACTACTTCTATTACTCTACTGAACAAAAGGTGTTTGTTGGTAGGTATGCCACTTTTTTGGAAAAGAAATTTATCTAAGAAAGAGGTAGTGGGAGAAATGTTAAACTTGAAAAAATTCAAGAAGTACAAACCATTCCAGAAATATTTATGTTTGGACCACAAGGAGATTTCAACCAGAAGTGTCCAAAGATAAGGTACATCCACTATACATACCTCTTTTTCGAAGGTCAGAGTGCGGGAGGCATTTCTAAGATATGATTTTATCATTGGGAATGACAAAGAGATCAGCATCACTGAGGATGATGATCTGCTGACTTATTCAGAAGCTGTCTTGAGTAGAGACTCTGATAGGTGGTTAGAGACCATGAAATCTGAGATAGACTCAATGTATATCAACTAAGTATGGATTTTGGCTGATGCACTTGAGGATGTGATACCAATAGGGTGCAAGTGGATTTTCAAGAAGAAGATTGGAGTAGATGGCCAAGTAGAGATCTACAAGGCTAGGTTGGTGGCGAAGGATTTCAGACAAAGAAAATGAATTAGCTATGATGAAATCCTTTTATCAATAGCTATGCTCAAGTTCATTCAGATTTTACTTGCTATAGCTGCATACTATAACTATGAGATCTGACAAATGGATGTTAAAACCACTTTCCTCAGTAGTAATCTTGAGGAAGAGATCTATATGACTCAGCCAGAGGGATTTATCTCTAGTGAGAGGGCAAATCAAATATGCAAGCTAAAGAAATCAATCTATAGATTGAAGCAAGCTTTGAAGAGTTGGAATATCCATTTTGATGTGATAGTTAAAGAGTTTGACTTTATAAAAAATGAGGATGAACCATGTGTGTATAAGAAGATAAGTGAGAGTGCTATTGTATTCTTAGTTCTATATATCGATGACATACTACTCATTGGGAATCATGTCCCAATATTACAATCAGTTAAGACTTGGCTATCAAATAAGTTTTTCATGAAAGACTTGGGTGAAGCATCCTATATACTGAGTATAAAGATCTATAGAGATAGATCTAATATGATGTTGGGCTTATCCCAATCTCGGTACATAGATCTTGTGTTGAAAAGGTTCAATATGGAGGCAAGCAAAAGAGATTACCTGTCTGTGAGTCATGGCATACGTCTCTCTAATAAAATGTATCCCAAGACATCTGAAGAGAGGAAGAAAATGAGTGAAATTCCTTATGCTTCGATAGTAGGATCAATCATATATACCATGCTATGTACCAGGCTTGGTATAGCTTATGCTTTAGGCATAACTAGCAAGTTTCAGACAGATTTAGGAGAGAATCATTAGAAAGCTGTGAAAGATATTCTTAAGCACCTAGAAAGAACTAAAGATATTTTTCTTATATATGGAGGATCAGAGTTGAAACTAGAAGGCTATACAGACTCTAATTTTTAATCTAATCTGGATGATAGCAAGTATATTTCAAGGGTATATGTTTATTCTGAATGGAGGAGCAGTGAGTTGGAAGAATTTCAAGTAGCAGACTGTAGCTGACTCAACCATTGAGTCAGAATACATTACTGTTAGTGAAGTTGCTAAGAAAGCTATCTGGATGAAAAAGTTCATCACAAAATTGGAGTGGTTCCTGAAATAGAACGGCCAGTGTTAGTTTGTTGTGATAACATTGGAGTCCTTGCTCAATCCAAGAATCTAGGTCTCATCATAAGTCCAAGCACATCCTTAGACACTTCCACCTCGTTCGAGAATTTATCGAAAGATAAGATATTGTAATAGAATAAGTGGATACTAAGAACAATATAGCAGATCCATTCACTAAGGTCATATTATAGCAGCTGTTTGATTGCTATCTCGACTGTATGGGATTGATATACAAAGACGATTAGCTTTAGTGCAAGTGAAAGATTGAAAGAATAGTGCCCTACAAGCCAATCATATAAGTAATGCGATAGAATTTTTTTTTATAATATTTCAATTCATGTAATGATATTATTTATTTATGAAATAAATGAGGTATTGATTCATCATTATAACTACATTATATTGTGTTTAAGATTATGATGAACATCATAGATTAGGATAATGATTTTAAGATCATGAAGATTCATATCTGTGAAATCTAAAATTTTAATTTAAAATATTTTTAAACGTAGAAATATTGAGCCGGCGATCAATTTTCTTGAAAGATTGACACATTCTATGTATGCTCGATAGAGAGGGTGTTTGATTTCAAAAGTCACTTGTGTAGGACACTAATACAAAAATATGGGTGTTCATTAGGGAATAAGTTCACTGAATTGACTCACCAACAAAGAACATCTTCTGGAGCCTTACTTGCATGCCAAAAGATGGTTCTTCAAGTGAGAGTTGTGCAAGTAATCTTTAGATCTGAGACCATCATGGAATCTTATGCACAAGAATCCATGTTTTGGTTTATACTCATTTATGACTCAAGTCATGTATGGAATATTCTGCATATGGTAGAATGTATATGAAGGTTATGAGTTGGTCAACAAAGAATCGATCAATCCTAGTAAGAGGAGATATCATTTTGTGCATTCTTATCTCTAGATGATTCAAAAAGTCTTTGGTCAAAGTAGGATGAAGATTAGAAAAAATTTTTAATGCTTCATCATTGGAGTCATCACTGATTGATAGAGAATCGATATGAATGTGTATTTGAGTTTGACATGATTCTATACTCATAAACATATACGAGGCACAGGGATGATCGAGGGATTAAATTGTACAGTAACTTACCACTGAAGAGTATATTTGGTATTTCTATCAAATTTCAAATTTTCTGGATAGTCATAATACATTGCTAGATGTTAATCTTGACTTGTAGATTTGATCGAATTAAAGAGTTTAATTAGATCTCCATTTAGAAAGAGTTTTAATTGCCGAACTCGATCGATACGGTTTGGACTTTAATCGATTAGAAGGATTCTAATCAAATTAGGTCAACTTGCATCTGGACCTACTGCTGAATAGATGTGAAATCCAATAGGTCACACACATAAAAGAATTGACCAAAGATCCATTTGATATGGTTGATTGGAGTTTTGGATCTAATCAAATTTTCGGTAAGCATGCAGGCACGTATGGAAATCCTAACTCCTTGAATCGGATTTGATTTCGATCTGAATCTTGCTTCTTGATCAAATCAAATTGAGTCATAGGCTAATTTGGGTTTGGATATAGGTGTGGCAGCCATTGGATGCTGCCACATAGTCTCATAGGGTGCCATAACCAAGAGTCCAAGCTTGGATGGACTCTTGGTGCGCCAACTAGTTGGGCGCGCATGTTTTGGTGTGAGAAGAAGGAAAGAGTCCTTCCACTTTGGGATTAAAACCCATGTGGTAGTCCAAAACACCCTACTCTCTCTGGCACACATCTTAAAGGATAAAGTGTTTTTTTTGATTTATTTTGGCATGGAGAAAAATCTTGGAAAGTGAAGCATGCGTGCGAGAATGTAAAGTCACGCAATGAATGGCGTGAAGGTGTGAAGAGTCCATCTACCAAGGAGCAGAAGGAGGCGATCCTTACCTAATTATCCTGTCATTTGAATTAGATTCAAATGAGGATAATTCATGGTATTTTTTCAAAGTTATCTAAAATAGTGTGGATGCCATAGATGCCCATTGAATGACGCGCGCAAGGTGAAGGAGTCGCATCCCTTGATAGAGTCCTGTTTGAAGGACTCTCCATCT
This sequence comes from Elaeis guineensis, assembly GCF_000442705.2. Taxonomy (NCBI): domain Eukaryota; kingdom Viridiplantae; phylum Streptophyta; class Magnoliopsida; order Arecales; family Arecaceae; genus Elaeis; species Elaeis guineensis. Next base: position 34,200,006 of record NC_025999.2, on the reverse strand, counting down.
TAGGACACGTAATAACTCTAGGGGCATGAAGAAGAGTTGTGACTCTTCTCCACGCGCTCCTTTATCACCTATTTAAAGCCTCGGGTGTTGGGCATTTAGATCAATCCAATCCATTCCAAAAGTTTCCAGATTAGCCAAGACAAGTCCCTTTCTTTTTTCCTCTCTCCCTAGTTTAGGAAAGGCTTTCTATATTTAAGAAAAGCCTTATTCTAGTCCAGACAAGGGTAAAGGAGGTTCTGAAGAAGAGGATTAAAAGGTTCAGAAGAGTTCAAGAGAGGATGAAGTTAGGTTTTTGAAGAAACCTGATCAATGCGAGGCTATTCAAATTCTAGGAGCTAGAACTTTTGAAGTAAGGTTCAAAAGGGAGCGCTGTCCTTGGATCGATTTTACGTGGATCACCATTGGAGGGTAGACACTTATGTACCTTGTGAAAGTAATATTTCACTAAATCAGAATTTAAAAAGTATGCTTTTTAATACTTCTTGTATATTTATGCTTTGATTGTTATTGTCAAGGATTCCTAGGTTCTAGAATTTTGGTGCAACTGGGTGTTTGAATAAAAAATTTAAACACCTAGGCCTTCCGCTGCGCCATCCGAAATTCTGCATTATAATATTATATTATTATAATATATTATATGAATATTATAATATATTACAATATAATATAATATATTATATATATTATAATGTTATATTATAATACTATAACATTAATATATTATATTATATTATTATTATATTTATTATAATATAATATATTATAATATATATTATATAATATTATTATATATAATAATATAGTTGGTAGATCTATCTTTAGTGGCGTGGAGACTTGGTATTCAACCAGTAAGGAGAACAAAGTCAACAGAGGGGACACCCAAGAGGAGAGGGTGGCTACAAATGTTGGGTGGCAAGGATTAGGGGCACTAGGATGGTGCATCCCCCTTCTGTAAACCTTGGGGAGCTAGGGTTTCCTCCATTGGGGATGGCGGCTAGGGTTTGGAGAGAGGAGCTAGGGCATGAGAGAGGGAGAGAATGTCAGGGAGAAAATGGTTTATATTCCTTGATTCAATCAAAACCAATTACAATTTATATATTTATACAAATGGTCAACACACTACAACAAAAAGATATTTATGATGCAAAAAAAGCATCGCAAATATCAAATTTCCATCATAAATAATTATTTACGATAAAAATTTGTTGCTAATAATTTATCGCTAAAAATAGGTCGCAGATAATATTTTACGATGGAATTAAAATTTTCATCGCTAATAATATTTTTTTACGATGAAATATTTTCATCAATTTTTTTTATTTTTTAAATTATTTATGATGAAAAAATTTCATTGCAAATAAGTGCTTTTATGATGAAAATATATTTTCATTATAAATAAAATTATTTATGATGAAAATTTTTATCATCAATAATTTAATAAATAAATTTAATATTTTAAAAAAATAAAATAAATTATTTGTGATGAAAATTTTCATCATAAGTAATTTAAAAAAGAAAATTAATTTTTTTAAAAAATAAAATAAGTTATTACGATGTAAATTTACATCGTAAATAAAAATTTTAGCGATCAATTTATTTTCATCTCTAATAAGGTTATTTGTGATCAAAATTTTTTATCGTAAATAATTTAAAAATATATTTTTAATTTTTAAAAAAATAAAAAAAATTACTTGCGATAAAAAATTTACATCATAAAAAAATATTATTTACGATGAAAATATTCGATCACAAATAATTTAAAAAAATTTTTAAATTAAAAAAAAATAATTTATTTGCGACAGAAATATTTTGTCATAAACAAGATTATTTGCGATGAATATTCCATGGCACATAATTCCATTGCTAATTATATTTTTTAAAAAAATTAATTTATAAATATATATTTTTTTAATTTATATTTTTAATATTTTATATTTATAATCTATAAAATTAAAATAAAAAATTCACACAATAAGCTCATAAATAAATTGGATCATTTCATTATATTAAAATATAATTATAAAAAAATAAATTTAATAATTACAAGAGGTCCAAAATAAAAATAAAAAAATATAAAAACAAGTCGTTGGCCGTCAAGCATCAGTATTTGGAGAAGAGGAACAGGTGGAGTACGACAGATCGACCTGCTGCTACCTCATCAACTCCATCATCTGCTTCATCTGTGCCATCCACTCCATCTGCGTCTAGAACAACTAGTACGAGTCGACGTATACAGCCAACTCATCCACTCGCTGTCAATCCTTAACAGCTTGTCTTTGTATCTCCACTAGTCAGGCATCGTAGGCAGCATGGACATCTGCCCTTGATGAGCGTGAGGATGGGGGAGCTCTGATCTCATTTTCTAGTCTCCTAATATAATAGGATCTCGTACTAAGCATCTGATCACAGATCTTGTTATCTGTAGATGCGGTCGAGTCCTCAAGGATATGTTGGGATTTAATCTCTATCATACGATCTTAAAAATTAAAGTTATAGTTATTTTAAGTTTGTATTAAAAATCAAAATGCATGCTAATGAAAAAAATAGTTGAAAAAAATTTACCTAAAGCTCCTGACTCTCTGCCATCCACTCTCCTGACTGTCGCTGGTGGGTCTACTGGTAGATCTCGATCCTATCAGGAAGTTTGTCACTCTTTATATCTCTTTACAATTTGAGAATAATTAAGAAAAAAAATTGAAATAGTTAAAAAAATTTAAAAATACTAAATAAAAATTATTTACTATCTGGTCTATAACGAGCGAACAGCCTCGAACCCCCACAGTGCAAGACGGTCTGTCTCGTTCGATTCACAGTATTTTGGGCACATTGATCCTATACTGTTAACAGTCAAATTAGTAAGTAACTAACTGAATTTAAGAATTAATGATTCAATTATTAAACTCTAAAAAAAAATTTGAATGCTTAACCAGATATGCCGGATCCTCATACCTGCGGTATATGACAGTCCAGTCCTCGATACTGATGCTGTCATATGGCTGCTGCTGCGCTGCCTCCACCCCCTGGTCCTGCACTACAGCATACCAGTGGCGATGAATGCGATGCCGATAATTTTTGAAATATGAGCATAGATGATTATCCCCAGCTCGCTGCATGTAATCGTGCTCGAAATCAACAATATCAAATATAGCCTATCAATAACAAATATTATAAGAATACAATACTAATTAAATATTTTATTAAATATTATTTTACTTGTAAGTGGCTACAGAAGATTTTTCTCTGAGTCAGTGTAACGTAATGCCAATCGAAGAGCATCACAGGGGCATAGCTGCGGCATATGATGTCCAGCTCATTTTGCCATAGCTCACACCATTCCCTAATAGGCGTGGTGAAGCCGGACGGAATCTCGATATGGAGATGCTATCCCTCGTGCTCACGTCTCCAATGCTGTAAGATGAAGTTCTTCGACGGACCTCGCTCTCGCCTCATCATTTGTAGAGAATGATATGAAATAATAATAAATAAATCATTAGTATGATAACTCTCTATAAACCTAACAGATACAATTAAAATCAAATTTTATTATGTAAAAAATATTAAAATACCATTCAGATCCGCCTCTGCAGCATCCTCTAGCGGCTCCGATGGTGCAGCAGTGGAAATGGGGAAAGGCTCATCTTCAGGGGTAGGCTGGAAATTTGAACATGGTCGTCTCCCTTCTAATGTCATACTTGCAATACTTAAACCATGTATATAATTAACTTGACATTATAAATGAATGTAATAATGAACAATAATAACGAAAAATACATAAATGCTAATGAATAGAATTATATTGTATACCATTATTATAAAAGAAGATTCAATAAAGAATATAGATCTATTCATCAATATCCGTATCCTTCTCGATTTGTAGGTCTTCTTTCGAATCATGATAATCGATTAATATATCGTCTTCTATCTCATCGTCATTTATGAATTGAACATTGCCCTCCGAATGCATTAAAAATTCACTTATCAAAAGTTCATATGCATTAAAAATTCACTGGAATCATTTATCAACAGTTCATATGCATTAAAAATTCATTGGAGGATTCGGCTAATTCTAGTTAAAATATTAAATCATAATCATAATAAAATATAATAAAATAGACTAAAGATGGCCAGCAGATTCACTATTGAAAATAATTACCTTAGAATGATGTTAGATCATATGGATCAAGTCTTGGCATTACCTATTAGTATTTTTTCATTGCTTATAATTTTCATCAAAAAAATTTTTTTTCTCTAAATTTTTTTTCATCTAAAAAAATTTAGTAAAAAAAAATTTATAAAAAATTATTTTGCGATGAAAAAGAATTTTTCGTTGCTAATATGGTAACTCTACATTGAAATTTTCAAAAAAGAATAACTTTGCATTGAAATTTTCGATCACTAATTTATCAAAAAAGGTTAATTCTGCATTGAAATTTTTCTACAAAAATTTCAGTAGAGTTTCCTCTAAAATATGGATGTTTTTCATATTAAATTGTAATAAGCAAAAGTACATAAAATAGCACACAAAATATTTAAATTATAACAAGTAAAAGCAATGTGCATTAAACAATGGGGACTAAACAGTAATATAGAAAATTTTATGCAATAAATTCCACAACAGGGATTAAACTGTAAATAATTGAGGACTGAGATCAAATATTACAATTTAGAGGGTCTAAAATGCAAAAGTGCTACATAACTGAATGAAGCAAATCGGATTAAGCTTTTGGATTGAAATCCAAAATCTGAAACATGTTAAAGGGCCTCCTTCCACCCCCCGTAGTGTCCATTTGGCCCTAAAAATGGGTTAGACCAGCCTAGCCCATTCTGTCTGTGGGTCAACCCCTCTTGTTAGTGCACCCCTCACATTTTCAAGATTATTTTTTAAAAAAATAATATTTTATCATTATTTTAAAAATCTAATTATTTTCATCAAAAAATAAATTTTTAAAATATTTTTAAATATTTTATTTTATTTATCATTATTATTTTTTAATACTTATTATTATAATTAATAAATTATTAATTTTTAAAAAATATTTTTTTTTATTTTTTTCTCCTTTCTTCCCCTTCCCTCGCACGCCACAATCCCCCCAAAACTTTGACTACTCTGCCCTCGACCCCTCAACCATCCGCCCTTGGCTCATCGGCCGTCGCATATCCGGCACTGTTCCCAGCCTCGTGGCCGTCCGCGCCACCCCTTGCACCGGCCCCTGGTCTCCTAGCGAGCCTCTATACCACCAGCCCCCCCTCCTTCCTCTTTGGGCCCCGATGGTCATCTGTGAGAAAACAACCCTGTTGGATGTAGTCCTAGAAGTCAATCTTGGTTGCGCATATCATATTACTAGGACATATTTTTGTACTTAATGGGTACTTATATTACCATTCATATTTTATGTATTCATGAATCATCCAAGGGATTAATAAGATGATATATATTCTCAAAAAGTTGAGAATTTGAGACCTGTGCATTGATGATTAATTCTTAAATTGCTCTTGATCATAAGATCATCATAGGGATGGTGATTGATCCAGATAGACTGATATACGGATCGCTTCCTTCGAGCAGATGAGTTTCGAGTCTGTGGTGTAGTGATACTGGAGCGAAAGTGCAGGTGGTTGTTAGAGAATAACTAGCACTGAGCATGACCAACACGAGAAGTCACATGGATATCGCTCACTCGTTAGTGACTTTCTCGATGTTGCAGTATTGTGACAGGTCCTTTGACCTGTGGTGCTACAGCTGTCGTAGTGAGGCTACTGGAGTTTAACTACATATAAATATTGACTTAATGAGTCCTTGTAGTGGATGTTGGCGATAGTTGGTCCACTGTAGGAGTAAGGTGTGTACTTAGATGAAATCTATTGACCCCAGCAGAGAGGAGTAGTCCTATGAGATTTAGGAAGCTGAGTCCTTAAGTCTATGGCCATAGCAATGTGATTGATAGAAAAGAGTTTCTATGAGAATCACATATGGACTCGAGCTAATTGAATCTATCATATGATTGATGATGAGATTTGACGATTTATCCATGACTTGCCATCTGGTCGGGACTCAGATAGAGAGACTGTATCATACGTTAACTGCACTTAGAGGTTCATCACTTTTTATTTTGCTGGGTTGCCATTATATACTGCTAGGTGTCACTGATGGATTGTGAGACCCACGAGCATCATCTCGATGATCTTTGATGGGTAGAGTTGGAATGATTCCAACCCATTGAAAGAAGTTTTAATGATATTGTATAGGGATCATAATATATCTCACTATCAGACAGAATAAACCTATGAGGTCACACACAAAGAGATTTTTAACAGATCAGATGGTTGAATTACGATTATGAATTGTGATAGAATTTAATTATCAATTTGATTGATGATTAATCTAATACAAAAGTTTAATTAAGTAACTCGCTAAAGAGTTAGTGAGTTATAGGAGGATTAATTAGCAATTGGATTGCTAATTGGCTCAATTTGATTGAGCAATAGGGCTTGCATCAAGTCTAGTTGAACTAGATTCAATTTGATTTGATATGGATTTGATTTGATCAAGCCTAATTGGATTATGAGATAACCAAATTGCATGTGATAATAATTCCTTGTTTGATTAGGATTTTGGTTTGACTTAATTTCTAATTAGATTAGGATCTAATTAAAGAGTGTTTGGGTTCCTATTTGAACTAGAAATTCTCCTCTTCATGGGTGCACTAAATCCTAATTAGATTAGGATTAAATTGAGTTTGACTCAAGTACTAAGATAGAGTCCAAAAGGACTAGATCTCTCCCTCTCATGCGCTAACCTAGCCCCACATCCACTTATTTTTGGTGCCTATTTATTCTCCATTACCGAGATGTTTTTAGCGTGGAAGAGTTCACGCTAATCTCTCTTTTCCATGGGATATCTTGGTGCAAAAGAAAGAAAGGGTGGGCGGCATAAATCAAGAGTCTTGGGATAGTTGGACTCTTATCTCTTTACCTAAAACCCTTATCAATTCCTATTTAAACATGGGATTATATGAGGTGGCAACCAATCTGATTGTGATTAGATTTTGGATGTCAAAAATTAGAGGAGGCATAGGTAAAAAATTCCATGAAGAGAGGCGTGGCATGCAAAGAAAAGGGCATGAGGTCTGGTTGCTCTTATCCCTTCTTTCTTACCAACAATCAAAGGTTGGTTGTTCGGCCTTTTCTCTCTCTCTTTTGTCCAAGTTTGGACATGAATTTTTCTCTCCCTTTTGTTCAAAAGTTAGACATATATTCTTAGATCTCTAGTGTAGAGATTTTGTCTATGGGTTTTAGGAAGAAAGAAGAAAGTATTCTTCTAATGATTTCTAACGTAGAGATCATCATCCTCCTATTCTCTTCATCTTCTCTGAGAAGGACTCGAGAGAAATAAAAAATTTTCAATCGTCAAGATGCGATCTCTGTAAGGGAGCTAGCATCCTGGTGAGATCAAGAAGCTTTTAATCAAATCGAAGCCTCGTGTGGATATCCATAGAGATCGGACACTTGTGCGGTTTCAAGGGATCTTCGAAAGATATCCACGATCATCAGTTCGCGGTATAGATCGACCTGCACTAAGGTATGAAGATTAGATCTTTTCTATTTATTTTTTTATTTAATTTCTGTATCTGAATCCTATCTCACATATGTAGATCTTATTTTATGATTTTAAGATTTGATCTTATACATGTTAGATTAAATAAGATTTAATCTGAATTTTTAATTTTCACTGTATACTTGTTTTAAATTTTTTGCATGCATGAAATCATGAAATTTCAACAGTGGTATCAGAGCCACGTTATATGTATGAGATTAGTATTTAGATCTAAAATCTATAGAAAAAAATTTCAGATCTAAAAATTTTTAATGTCATTCTGACATAAGATTATCCTGGCATAATTTGTTATGTTGTATGATTATCCTAGAATGATATTAAAATTTTTAATTAAAATAAAATTTTAGATATGATTTTTCATCATATATATGATGTATATTTTATTGTTTAGATCTGAAAAGAGTTTCAAAATCTATTTTGATTCATATATATGATATATGAAAGCATGTTTAGGGCTGAAATTAGTTTCTATGACCTGAATTTTATTTATATATATGATATATATTTATATGTGCGATCTAAAAATTATTTCAAGATCAAAATTTATTTTTCATGCAAAGAATTTAGATCTGAAAATTTAGATTTAAGATTTGAAATTAGTGTTTATGCATGAGGGATTGGTCATGGATAGATCAAATTAGGTCATGTAATTAGATTACATCTAGAGTTTTTGATTTGATCATAATGGGTCTAAATCGATTTAGTAGTTGATCAAATCGAGTCAAGTATTGATTAGGGTTAGGTCAATAGAACTTAAGATCATACAATTATTGTTGATCGAATCGATTGATACCCATATGTAGAATTGATTAACCTAAGGATCTAATTCGGATCTATGGTTCGAATCTGATTCATCTAAGCTAACCTATTTGGACCAATTAATCAATTGGTGTCTAAGATAAGTAATTGAACGGTGGTTATTTAATTGATTCCGTTCACTGACCTGATCAATTTATTGGGGTCTAAGGAAAGCAACAGAGGGACCCCCATCAATCTCCACTTGGCCAATTTGGAAGATTGAGTCTCAAATATGGTTGCTTGACAGTTTGGTTTAACCCATGCCAATTAGATCAATCATGTGATGGCTGATTAGATGAGACCTAAATCCAAACCCAAACCTCTCCATAATTATTAAGTCCAATGGTCTTTCATCGTTGTAGATGTGCGGGCTTGCTATCGACGTTGATTGTTCACGACTGGTCATAGTGGTTCAGTTGTATCGGGAACAGACAACCACTCTATTAGCAAAGAGTTGCTCCAGGGTAAAGATGGGATTGGGCTCAATAACTGTTAGGTGAGGGACATAATGACAGCTTTGTACCTACTTGTGAATGGTGGGTCTGACTTAACTAAAGAGTGTGAACAATAACTGTTAGGTGAGCCCACATGACTTAGAGATCATGTCGCTGCAACATGCTTAGAGAAGCATCTGAATAGAGTTGTCCACGCATTAGTGTGCATGTTATCAATAACTGTTAGGTGAGGTGCATGGCATCGGTGGGACCACAGTACCCATTAAAAACTCAGTTGTCGCGTTAGAGTTCTCGTTTCTTTACCCGGAGAGTGTGAAAGATTTGATAAAATAGTGAGAGCCTTTTTACATTTAAAAATTTTTAGAACAAATTATAAAATAAGTAACAAATATTTAACTAGAATCTTTACTCTTTATTGTTTATTGTGTCAGCTTCCAATCTTCTAGCTCGAATCTTAGATATCAACCGTTTAACCTAAATCAATTACATAAACTGGCTCACAAACCTAAAATCATTATTAATTTTAAAAAAATTAAGTAATATTCTCTATCAAGTTATTCTAATGTTAACAGTTGTCCAACTCAAAGTTAACGAGCTATACTTGATAAGTGGATGGACAATGACAACAAGGTAGGTGCTATATGTTAAAGTTTATGTTAGATGAACTCCAACATATGCATGAGCACATGTATACTGCCAATGACATATTAATTCATCTACAAGTGTTGTGAGGTGATCAGAGTCGCACAACGCATGAGATGCATAATGGGCAGTCAGTCTATGATCATTATTTGATAATGATCAAGGGCATTAAGAAGCTTGAAAGGCTCGACATGATCATGCATAAGAAATTGCTTGTGGATTTGATCCTGTGATCCCTTTTTGATTTATATAGGTAGTTTATGGTAAACTACCATATGAATGACCATCTTGACATCTTATCTGAATTGATCAAAATATTGGTAACTAACTTTAAAAAGTTCAGAAGTATATACCTAGAGAGCTTAAAGAAACAAGGATGCATCTTGAGTAGGCTTGTTAAAATTGCTCAATACTATCCTTCCGATTTTTCTCTTCTTTCAGTTGAGTTTTAGACTCTAGTACTTTTTATGTACTTTAGAATAGAGTCTATGAGAAAGTAGAGGGCTGAGGAAGCAATCTTTATAATTGATAATAGGGCAAGAGTTACTACTATGGCCATAGGCATCTATCTTTTGTGATAATCGTTTGGATTTAGTTCTTAGAGACACTCTCTATCATTTGCATGGTGATGCATCTGTGAACTTAATTGAGCAAGTAGTAAATGTCATTGGATCTGAGAGATCCAGAGTTGAGATAAATCTTAAGTATATGTGGAACCTTAGGCTAGATCGTCTAGGAGAAGAAATGATTAACAGACTGAAGAAATATAGGCTTTTGGACTCATTGATTGTTGAATCATATCTAGTTTGTGCATTATCTCTTTGAGAAAAAATGATCAAGCTACTCTTGTGGGACAAGAGGAAAAGAACCACTGAGATACTTATCTTAGTACACATTTGATGTGTGTAGCCTATTTGATGTGCTAAAAAGGGAGTTGTCTTTACTTTATTATCTTTACTAATGATCAGTCATGGTATGGATAAGTATATGAGATATAAATCTGAAATTTTTGAAAAGTTCAAAGAATTAGATATAAAGTAGAGAAGCAAATCAAAAAATTTCTAAAGACACTTCGATCAGATCGAAGATGCAATATCAAAATTTTTTTTTTTCTCAATTATCTCATAAAATGGCACAGTTTCATATTGGACCCCTCTTAGTACATCTCAACTCAACGAGATAATTAAGAAGAGTCATGGGACCGTATGAGATATGATCCGGTCCATGATGGATTTCACTGATTTATTTTTGTTTCTTTAGGGATATGCTTTTTTTTAAAAATTTATCTATGAAAGTGAGTTCTCTCTAAATCTGTTCCTACTACACCGTATGAGATATGGCATGGTGAGAACTGAATCTTGGTTATTTCAAGATCTAAAGATGTCCAGCTTGTGTCAAGGACAGCAGGAGGATTTGTTAGAGGATAGGTTTATAAAATTCATTTCAAAGAATATTCTAAAAGAGTTTGAGAATACTTTTTTTCTGAAAGGATCACAATGTAATTGTGACCCATCATGCTATATTTTTAAAAAATTATTTATCTAAGATGAAGCAGTGAGAGGAAAGTTAAGCTCGAAGAGAGTGTCTGTGAAGAGCAGCGAGCCAAAGGACCTAAAGAACCTATTTATGATGAGCTACTATACATATATTTCTCCTCCACCTTGTACATATAGTAGGATCTCCCATTCTCTCGAAAGATACTTAGGTATGCTTAATAGATGATATAGAGAGAAATCATTTCTCATGGGAGAAAAGGAACATAGAGATGATCTCAAAACCTATAATAAGGTGATGTCAGACATCGACTCTAAGAAAGGGATGTGAAATAGCTTTTCTAACTAGATACTTTTTGAAGATTTTCATATGGAGTAGCTTATAGATTTCACTTCTCGTGATAAGAAATCACTAAGTCTGCAATAATCTTGGAGTTGGAATATTCATTTCGATGATATGATCAAATTGTTTGATCAGAAATGAAGAATTATGTATTTCTAAAAGGATCCGTGGGAGTGTCCAATACTGACATCGGTTAAAATATGGTTGTATATTGAATTCTCCATGAAAGATCTAAAGCAAGCATCCTATATTTTGAGAATATTAAGATCTATAGAGATAGATATAATTGGATGCTTGTGTTTTCATAGATAAAGTACAGAGAGTAGATACTAAAAGAGTTCAACATAGAAACCTCGGAGAGGGGTCTGCTATCCTCTTGAGCATAGATATATGCCATGTGATGTACTTGAACTGATATAATCAATACTGTGAATGTCACGAGTAGATATCAGTCATATCCAGGCTAGGAGCGCTGGATTGCTATAAAAATATTCTTAAGTACTTGAGAAGAACTAAAAATTTATTCTTAATTTTTGAAGAAAGATCAGAGATAGGAGTGGGGGGATACACTAATTTAGATTTTGTCTGATGTTAATAATAGAATGTTTACATCATGGGGTATGTTCTTGTGTAATCATGTCGATATCTTGGAAGGGTTCTAAGCAATCGATCGATGGAAGCTCAGTACATTGTAGATGTGTAGGATATATTCTGATTCTAATGTTAGTTGCAGAACTGGATGTCATACTATCAGATGCCATGATACTATACTGCAAAGACAATGGCACCATAGCCCTTGTTAAGGAGTCTAGATCTCATCAGATATCCGATCACATAGAGCAACAGAACATGCGACTACCTCAAGTAGAAATACATAGAGGTGCAGAGAGCAAACTCTACATGAGATTGGTTAATCCACTAGTAAGTCACTTAGCTAGTCAAAGACTAAAGTCTGTCTTGAGAAGATGGGGCTTGATATATGACAGATTGGCTTTAGTGCAAGTGAGAGATTGTTGGATGTATGCGCTATAAGCCAATCTTGGTTGACGCATATCATATTATTAGAACATATTTTTGTATTTAATGGGTATTTATATTACCATTCATATTTTATGTATCCATGAATCATCCAAAGGATTAACAAGATGATATATATTCTCAAAGAGTTGAGAATTTGAGACATGTATCGTTGATGGTTAATTCTTAAATTATTCCTAATCATAGGATCATCATGGGTATGGTGATTGATCTAGATAGATTGGTGCACGGATCGCTTTTTTCGAGCAGATGAGTTCGAGTCTGCGGTGTAGTGACATTGGAGCGAGAGTGTAGATGGTTGTTAGAGAACAACTAGCACTGAGCGTGATTAATACGAGAAGTCATATGGATGTCTGCTTACTCGTTAGTAACTTTCTCAATGCTGCAGTAGTATGACTGGTCCTTTGATCTGCAGTGCTACAGTTGCTCGCAGTGAGGCTGCTGGAGTTTGACTACATATAAATATTAACTCAACGAGTCTTTATAGTGGATGTTGGCAACAGTTGGTCTATTGTAGGAGTAGGGTACATATTTAGATGGAATCTATCGATCTCAGTAAAGGAGAGTAGTTCTATGAGATTTAAGAAGCTGAATCCTTAAGTCTATGGTCATAGCAATGTGATTGATGGAAAAGAGTTTCCATGAGAATTACCTATGGACTCGAGCTAATTGAATCTATCATATGACCGATGATGAGGTTTGACAATTTATCCATGACCTGCCATTTGATCGGGACTCACATAGAGGGATTGTATAATACGTTAACTACACCTAAAGGTTCATCATCTTTTATTCTGTTGGGTTGTCACTACATACTGCTAGGTGTCACTGGTGGATTGTGAGACCCACGAGCATCATCTCAATGATTGATGATCTTTGATGGGCAGAGTTGGAATGATTCCAACCCATTGAAAGGAGTTTTAATGGTATTGTGATAGGGATCACAATATATCTCACTACCAGACAGAATAAAATCTATGAGGTCACACGCAAAGAGATTTTTAACTGATTAGATGATTGAATTACGATTATGAATCATGATAGGATTTAATTATCAATTTGATTGATAATTAATCTAATGCAAAAGTTGCAATTAAGTAACTTACTAAAGAGTTAGTGAGTTATAGGAGGATTAATTAGCAATTAGATTACTAATTGGCTCAATTTGATTGAGCAATGGGGTTGCATCAAGTCTAATTGAATTAGATTCAATTTGACTTGACATGGATTTGATTTGATCAAGTCTAATTGGGTTATGAGATAATCAAATTACATGGGAGAATAATTTTATATTTGATTAAGATTTGAGTTTGACTTAATTCCTAATTAGATTAGGATCTAATTAAAGAGTGTTTGTATTCCTATTTGCACTAGAATTCTTCTCTTCATGGGTACACTAAATCCTAATTAGATTATGATTAAATTGAGTTTGACTCAAGCATCAAAAGAGAGTCCAAAAGGATTGAAACTCTCCCTCTTCTCATGCGCCAACCTAGCTCCACGCCCACTTATATTTGGTGCCTATTTATTCTCCATGATCGAGATGTTTTTAGTGTGGAAGAGTTCACGCTAATCTCTCTTTTCCATGGGATATCTTGGCGCAAAAGGAAGAAAGGGTGGGCGGCATAAATCAAGAGTCCTAGGATAGTTGGACTCTTATCTCTTTATCTAAAACCCTTATCAATTCCTATTTAAACATGGGATTATATAAGGTGGCAACCAACCTGATTGTGGTCAGATTTTGGATGCCAAAAATCAGAGGAGGCGTGCATAAAAAAATCGATGAAGAGAGGCACGACATGCAAAGGGAAGGGCGTGAGCTTTGGTTGCTCTTATCCCTTCTTTCTTTCCAACAACCAAAGGTTGGTTGTTAGGCCTTTTCTCTCTCTCTTTTATCCAAGTTTGGATATAAAATTTTCTCTCCCCTTTGTCCAAGAGTTGGACATATATTCTTAGATCTCTAGTATAGAGATTTTGTCCATGGATTTTAGAAGAAAGAGAAGAAAGTGTTCTTCTCACGTTTTCTAGCGTAGAGATCATCATCTTCCTATTCTTTTCATGTTTTCTAAGAGGGTCTTTAGAGAAATGAGAGTTTTCAACCGTCAAGATGTGATTTCTGCAAGGGAGCTAGCACCCTGATGAGATCAAGAAGCTTCTAATCAGATCGAAGCCTCATGTGAATATCCATAGAGGTCGGACACTTGTACGGTTTCAAGGGATCTTCAGAAGACATTCACGATCATCAGTTTGTGGTGTAGATCGATCCGTGCCAAGGCATGAAGATTAGATCTTCTCATTTATTTTTCTCTATTTGATTTTTGTATCTGAATCCTATCTCACATATGTAGATCTTAATTTATGGTTTTAAGATTTGATCTTATGCATGCTTAGATTAAATAAGATTTAATCTGAATTTTTAATTTCTGTTGTGTACTTGTTTTAAAATTTTTGCATGGATAAAACGATGAAATCCCAACAAACCTCCCGTCCTTCGCCTCCTGGCCACCCGCATTGCCCCTCGGCCCATCACCACCGCCCCCACCCCCCGCAGAGCTCTTTACCCCTCTGCCCCACCCCATGGGTCCACGCATGCCACCCCCACCCCACCCCCACCAAACATCTATGGCTGGAAGTGGGCTCGGGTCAGTTTTGGGTCAGGCTTCGGGCTCGGGCCAAAAAATAGAGTCTGCTTTGTTTTCGGGCCTGGCTCGGGCAGATCTTTGGCCCAGCCCAAAGTTCAGTCCATTTTTTAGCCTGAGCCCAACCTAAAGTTTAGCCATTTTTATGAGTTAGCCCGAGCCCATTCCATGCCACCTTGCCTTCTTAATTTATTTGATAGTTCTGACTCCATCTTCCCTATTCGATGCCCTAGCCCTCCTGATTGTGGATCGTGGTCCTTGTTCATCCATCAGCCATTGCCATCTTTATCTTCTCCGGCGATGCTCAGGTGGAAAGATCCCTCATCCTCAATGGGCCAGTCATCAGTCGGGTCCTTGTTGAGGCCAGATTCTGGAGCAGCGACATCAAGCTCGCCGTCCTCCATCCTCCACCACTCGTCCTTCGCTTTCCCTACATTGCTCGATGCCTGCTGCTCTTCCTTTGCAACTTCTCGACTGTGGATGACTTGGATGCGCTCATGCATGCAATGGGATTTCCCTTTCCCCTTCTTTGCCCAGTTCTGCTCTGATGACATCGATGGCAATTGTAGGAGGATCGAAGAGGTCCTCTCCCAGAGGAGCAGCCAGAATCTGATGCTGGTCGGCATCATCATCGATGATGCCGATCGGGACTTCGCTCGAATTGTGGAGTGAAAAAATTGGTCTGTTCTACCTCTGAAGCCTAGGATTTTTTTTTTAAATTTTTTAAGAGATGGTGTGGGTTGTGGGTCGGCCTAATTGGGTTCGGACTAGACTCAGGCCTGGATCTTTTAGAAAATTTTGGGCCCAAGCCCGACCCAAAGCCCAAAAAAATGTTTGGACCAAGCTCTGGTGGGGGTATAACCCAGTCTAACCTAGCCCACTTCCAATACCACAAACAGCCCTCCTCCCTCTCCTTCCCTGCTGGGCATCCCTCCCCACCCCCTGCTTCTCCCTTCCCCACAGAGGCAGAAACAAAAGGAGTTTACCTTTGAAAGTCTGTGGCGGCAGTGGTGGCGGTAGTGGGAACCAAGAGAGGCAGATGATTTCTGAGAGGGGTTTCATGGGAACCAAGAGAGGTAGAGAGGAGGGAGTTTCGTGGGAATCAAGAGAGGCAGGTGATTTTTGAGAGGGAGTTTCACGGTCTAATCTGATTTTTATCAAACTTTTAGAGACGCAAGGTGATTTCCATCGCTAAAAATTATTATTAGTGATGGATATTTCATTTCTGTCGCTAATAATTTTTGTTAAATTTTTTTTCTCTAAAAATTTTTTTCTCTAAAAAAATTTAACCAAAAAAATTTAATAAAAAAATTAATGTATTATTAGTGACGTAAAATATTTTTTCATCGCTAATAATTCCAACCAAAAAATTTTTTTTCCTCTAAAAATTTCATCGATTATTTACGATGAAAAATTTTCATTGCAAATAAATTAGTATTTATGATAGAAAAATATTTATAATAAATATTTATTTATAATAAATATTTTCATCACAAATAATTTATCATTTATTTTTTTAAAATTTTTAATTTTTCATCGATGTGATGAAAATTTTTCATCAAAAATAATTTAATATTTATGATGAAAAATATATTTCTATTGTAAGTATAAAATTATTTATGATGAAAAATTTTTATTACAAATAATCAGTCATTTATTATTTTTTTAAATTTTTAAATTTTAAATTATTTTCATCGAAAATATAGTTTATTTGTGATGAAAATATATTTTTATCGTAAATACTCTATTATTTATGATTATTTGTAATAAAAATTATTTTTCATTGCAAATAATACATTATTCGCAATGAAAATATTTTTTCATTGCAAATACAGTATTTATAATGAAATTTTTTTCGTAGCAAATAATTCTGTTGCAAAAATCCTTTTTCTTGTAGTGACATGACCCAACCCAATGTAATCCCTACATACTCAACTTTTGTGGTGGACAAGACAGTGATAAGTTGAAGAGTTGCTCTTCAAGATATAGGCCCACTATTCATATAAAAAATATAATCTATAGTAGACCTCCTTGTATCCAAATCGCCTACATAATTAGCATCAACAAACCCCTTTCATGGACCTAGATCTCCCCTTGACTCCTTGGAGTTCTTAAATCCAACATATTGCCTAAATAACAAACCAAGCCTCTGAGTTCCCTATAAATACCATAAAAGCCATTTTAGAATCTTCCAGTACTCCTTGCCTGGGTTTGCCATGTACCTGCTTATCAAGCTCACTGCATGTGCTATATTAGGTTTACAACACACTATAGTATATATCACACTACCCACGACATTGTTATAAGGAACTCTCTCCATGTACTCCCTCTCTTCATCTGTTTAGGGGCACTGCTACTCAGAGAGGGAGATGTGGTCGGCAATGGTATTCAACCGGTTTGGCCTTGTCCATGCTAAACTTTTCTAACACCTTTTGAATGTATCCTCTCTATGACCAGTGAAGAATACCCATATTTTTGTCCCTGCAAATCTCCATACTAAGTATCTTTCTGGTCGGACCCAAGTCTTTCATCTCAATCCAGAAGATAATGAAGATTTCAACCCATTCACAGCATCAGCACTCCTACTAGCAATAAGCATATTGTCCATATATAATAACAAATGCAATGCATCATCTTCATCCACATTCTTCACATATACACAGCAATCATGTTCACATCTCAGAAAATCAAGGCTTAAGACATAAGAATCAAATCTCCTATACCACTAGCAAGGTGACTGCTTCAAGCCATAAAGTGACTTCTTGAGTAGACACATTTGCCTCCTATCCAGCCTCATTGAAATTTTCAGGTTGCCTCATGTAGATCCTCTTTTCAAGATTTCGATGTAGAAAGGCTGTCTTCACATCTATCTACTTCAATTTCATGTTGTGCTCAGCCATAAGTGATAGCAACACCCGAATCGAAGTGTGATGCACAACAGGAGAGAAAATCTTTGTATAGTCCACTCCTTCCATCTGTAAGTATCTCTTGGCTACAAGTCTTGCCTTATACCTCACCCCACCTTGCTCAGAAGGTACCTCCTTTCTTGTGAACATCCATTTGGAGCTAATAGGTTGAGCATCTCTAGGTATATCCACCAGCTGTCATGTCTAATTCTTTCTTGGAGACTCTATCTCCTCCATCATGGCTTGCATCCATGATTTTCGATCTGAACTCTCCATAGCCTCTCCATAACTCTTTGAATCTTCATTGATAGTAATGAGAGCATAGAAAATGATCTCATCAATGCCAAAGCGAACCAGTTTGTAGATGGTATGCTTAGGCTTGTGCAGAGCCACTCCTAATGTACTATGCCCCAAGTTTGTTGTGTGTGGCTCGGCTTGCACCTCCTCCTAGATAGATGGCCCTCCTTTCTGATCCTCCACATGTGTGGGATTATTCTTTCCCAGCTCCACCTCAAAAGAAACTGTTTAAAGGTAGAAGTTGAACGTACATCACCTAATTACGAAAGCTATCCATTACTGTGCTACGCCTTTTTTAGCACCATCTGCACCCCTTTATCTCTTCAAGATGCTTTTTTGATCAAATATGACATCCTTATTGATTGTGGACTTCTGGAAACAAGGATCTCACAGTAGGTACCTCTTGACTCCTTATAGATATCCGATGAAGATCATCTTCTACGACTTTAGATCCAATTTGCTTCTTTTGGTTGCCTCCACATGTGCATAGACTGGATAACCAAAAATTTTCAGATGGCCAAGCTCCACCTTCTTTCCACTCCAGATCTCCTTAGAATTCCTCTATTGAGCTTGCTATGAGGGGACTTATTGATAAGAAAACAGAAAATTTATGGCATTACCTCAAAAAGACTTTAGAAGTGATGCTTGTAGTGTTAAAATTCAGGGTTTGGTGCATGCATGTGTATTTCAAAAATTTTTTTTTTAAACATCACAGCGGAGAATAAGATTAAAATAATTTTAATTTGCATTATGCATGCATAAAAATATAAAACCATATGGATCTATTTCATATGCTGAATTTGATATATATCGAAATTCAGATTGCGATCAAATCACATACCTGTTTCGCAAACCCTTTCTTCAAAATTGGATCTGAAAGAGATGAGACTCTTTGTTAGCCGCACAAGTGTCCGATCTCTATGAGTATCCACTCAGGATCAGGCTGGAATAGCCTTCTATAATCTGAATTTTGATTCTCCAAAATTCAGCCCGCTGAATCTAAATGAAGTCTGGATCGTGATCAACGTTTGATCTTTCTCTTTGATCTTCTTCTTCTCCTCTTCTCTAATCTTTTTCTCTTATGTGCTGCTACCAGCACTAGAAACCAGCAATCAATGGACGCCCAACAGCTTTTGAGGTAAGATAACTTGGGATGCGCATCCCAAGTGGTATGGCATAGGGATGCCTAAGGAGAAGAGAAAGAGGAAGAGAGGGCATGGGAGGTTCTCTTAATGTGGAGAGGGGCTGGCTTGGATGATATTAGGACCTTAGGGGAGGTCCCTTTTTATAGACATAAAGATTGAATCCTATTCAATCATATAATATAAGTCCTACTTGCATTAGGATTGTTATTAACTTAAGTTATCTAACTTACAGTAGGAAGCCCATTAGGTGCCAACTATTGGAGCCCTTGCACCCATAATTAGACACCCTCTTTTGCACCTAAGAAACACCCTATATAAAAATCAAAGCCCTCTAATTAATAGACATGCCCAAACTGATCAAATCAAAGTTGCGCCCTATAATAACTATCAAGGAGATTCATAAGAGACTTGCATCATTAATTTATGTGATCCATAACCTTAGACACCCATCAATTGGAGTCTTATGAATCTTATTCATGTAGATATTTAGTAGGTAATTAAGTTAGAATTAACTTATCAAATAAGTATTCCTAATGAAAAGAGGAATTGGGTCCAGTCATGTGCTAGCAAGGTTATCATGGACCCAATAGATTTTTCTAAACCTAATTGACACTTCATAAGCTCAATTTTTTATTTCAGACCTAATCTCTTTGTTGTGTGACCTCATAGGTTCAATTCTATCTGGTAGTGAGATATACAATGATCCCTACTATCATATCATTGAAACTCTTTTCAATGGATCGAAATAATTTCACTCTAACTCAATTAAGGATTGTCGATCCGGAGCAATCCTAGTGAGCTCTCACAATCCACCAGTGACACCTAGCAGTATGTAACGACAATCCAGTAGAACTGAAATGAACCTCTAAGTATAGTTAAAGTATGATTTAGTCCCTCTATCATGAATCCCGATTAGATGATAGGTCATGAATAAATCGTCAAACCTCAACATCAGTCATATGATAGATTGATTAGCTCAAGTCCAGTTGTGACTTTTATGAAAATTCTTTTCCATCAATCATACTGTTGTGGCCATAGACTCTTAGACTTAGCCTCTCAAATCTCATAGAACTACTCATCTCTATCAAGGTCGATAGATCCCATCTTGATGTGCACCTCACTTCTACAGTGGACCAACTGTCACCAACATCAACTACAAGGGCTCTTTGAGATCCATGTTTATGTGTCAATCAAACTCCAGCAGCCTTACTGCGAGTAGCAGTACCATCTCAAGTCAAAAGATTAGTCACACAACTACAACATCGAGACAATCACTGATGATTGAATAGAAATTTAAGTGATTTTTCGTATGGTCACGCTCAGTGCCAGTTGTTCTCTAACAATCACCCGCACTTGTCGTCCTGTGTCTCTATATAGTAGATTAGAGATCCATCTATCCCGAAGGAGGTGATTTGTGCACCAATCCATTCGGATCTATCATCGCCCTCATGATGATCCTATGATCGGAGCCTTTAGGAATTAAATACATATCTCTAATTCTCAATACTTTGAGAATATGTATTGAAACTAATTCCATGGATTATTCAAAAACACATTATACTCGAATGAAATAGAACTTGCCCCTTTTATTAATTATATCAACATATTAAGTATAAAATTATGCCCTAGATATATTACAATGTGTCAGCTATATTGACTTCTAGGACATATATCTAACAATCTTTCACTTGGACTAAAGTCAATTGGCTACAAATCTAAGTTCTATCTTTTCAAAGTGGACTTTCATTTTCGATTGGCTCAACTCCTTAGTCAGTGGGTCTACCATGTTATCCGCGGAGTTTACTCTTCACACCTCAATATGTTTCTTTTCGAGCTAGTCGCGTATGAAATGATAACGCCGCTCGATGTGTTTTAATTTCTGATGAGATTTCAGCTCCTTAGCAAGTGCTATGACTTCATTATTGTCGCAGTATAGTGGTATGGCATCCGATGTCATAACCCCAAATTTCGCAATAAACTTTTTGAACCAGAAGTCTTCCTTCATAGCATCTGAAGTAGTGACATACTCAGCCTCCGTAGTTGAATCTGCTACGATGGATTGCTTGAAACTCTTCCAACTGACTGCACTACCATTGCAAATGAACACATACTCTGATGTAGACTTTCTATCATCAGGATCAGACATGAAGTCTGAGTCAGTATACCCTTCAATCCGCAGATCAGAATCACCTTCAAAAATTAAGAACAAATCCTTAATCTTTCTCAAGTACTTAAGGATGTCCTTCACAGCTATTTAGTGCTCCTCACTTGGATTCGACTGATACCTGCTCATGACACTTACAGCAAAGGCAATATCAGGTCGAGTACATAGCATGACATACATAAAGCTTTCTATTATCGAAGCATAAGGAATTCCACTCATACACTGAATCTTCTCAGATGTGATCGGACACATCATCTTGGAGAGACGAATACCATGCCTAAGAGGTAAAAGACCTCTCTTGGAGTTTTTCATGCTGAACCTCTTCAGCACCTTCTTTATGTACAGCTTTTATGATAAGCGAAGCATCCGTTTAGATCTATCCCTATAGACTAATATTCTGAGAATATAGGATGCTTTCCCTAGATCTTTCATGGAGAATTCTTTGGACAACCATCTTTTGACTGTGGTCAGCGTGGGAGTATTATTCCCAATGAGAAAAATATCATCCACGTATAGTACAAGGAAGGTGATTGCACTCTCACTTACTCTCTTGTATACATAAGGTTCCTCTTTATTTTTGATGAAATCAAACGATTTGATTGTCTCATCAAAATGATGGTTCCAACTTCAAGAAGCCTGCTTTAATCCATATATGGACCTTTACAGCTTACAGACTCTGTGATCACCATCACCAGATGTGGAATCCATAGACTGCTCCATATAGATATCTTCCTCAAGATATCCATTCAGAAATGCAATTTTCACATCCATCTGCCAGATTTCATAATCATAGTAAGCTGTAACAGGAAGCAAAGTGCAGATGGATTTCAGCATGGCTACGGATGAAAAAGTTTTCTGATAGTCAATGCCCTCTCACTGACTATAATCTTTAGCCATAAGCCTATCTTTATAGGTCTCTATCTTACCATCGGTACCTATCTTCTTTTTATAGATCCATTTACATCCAATAGGTACGATACCTTTAGGTGGATCCACTAATGTCCAGATTTGATTCGAGTGCATCGAGTCAATTTCTAACTTCATAGCATCTAACCATTTTTCGAAATCAATGTCAGATATTGCCTCGTCAAAAGTATTGGGATCATCACCATGATCTCTATCTCCCATAAGGAATATTTTCTTTACTTTCTCTGTAAGCATACCCATGTACCTTTCAGAAGGTCGGAAGATCCTGTTAGATCTACGAGGTGGCAGAGGAACATCAACTACTGGCTCATGGACTACGGGTTCTTGAGGATCTATAGCTCTAGACTCTTCAAAGACCTTCTTTTCGAGTTTCACTAACCTCCCACTACCGCCCTCCTGGATAAACTATTTTTCTAAGAACACGGTATTTCGACTCACAATCACATTGTGGTCTTGTGAAAAGTAGAAATAGTATCTTATGGATTCTTTTGGATACCCTATAAAGCGAGCTATAATAGATCTATCCTCCAATTTTTTTGCCATCTGTCTCTTGACATAGGTCGGATATCCCCAAGTCTTAAGATAACCCAAACTCGATTTTTTACCGAACCATATCTCATACGGTGTAGTAGGAACAGATTTTGAAGGAACCCTATTCAACAAGTGAATGACAGTTAACAAAGCATATCCCTAAAGAAATAAGGGTGGATCAGTGAAGCTCATCATGCATCTGGCCATATCCAATAGGATCCTATTCCTCCTTTCGGATACCCCATTGAGCTGAGGTGTTCCAGGAGGGGTCCACTGAGAGATTATTTTGTTGTCTTTAAGATATTTCAAAAATTTTCGACTAAAGTATTCACCTCTTCGATCAGATCGAAGAACCTTAACGGGTTTGCCTGTTTGCTTTTCTACTTCATGCCTGAATTCTTTAAACTTTTCAAAGACCTCAGACTTGTGTTTCATAAGATACACATATCCATATCTAGATAGATCATCGGTAAAGGTAATGAAGTAGCTGTAACCACCTCTGGTCTGCACATCAAATGGCTCACACATATTAGTGTGTACCAGGATAAGTAACTCTGTGGCCCTTTCTCCATGTCCTACAAAGGATAATTTGACTATTTTTTTTCAAAGACAGGATTCACAAGCTGGATACGACTCTGGATTAGGAGAGCTAAGGATTTCATCCTTTTCCAATCTATTTATCCTGTCCTCTCCAATATGGCCTAGTCTATGGTGCCATAAGAATCTCTGGTTAATCTCATCTCTGGGTCTCTTTTAACCTACAGCACTCACTATTTGTTCGTTTAGGTTCATATTCGCATCAACATGCAAGTGATAAAGACTGTCAATTAAACGATCTCACACAATCAATTTATTTCGTAAATAAATGGAACAAAAATCTTTATTGAAACTAATTTCAAAACTTTCCTGTGCTAGCATAGATACAGAAATTAAATTTTGACTAGCTACAGGAACATAATAACAGTCTTTTAAATATAATCTAACACTAGATGGTAATCGGAGAGGGTAAGTGCCAACGACCTCTGCAGCAACCTTTGCTCCATTGTCGATCCGAAGGATCATGTCATCTTCTCTCAACCTTCTACTTTCTATCAGACCCTGCATAGAGGTGCATATATGAACACTTGAGCCAGAGTCTAAGACCCAACTAGAAGTTGAAGAAATCGTAAGGTTAGATTCAATTACGAGTATACCTTCAAAAGGTTTGTCACCCTTTTTGATCTTTAGGCTTTCCAGATATTTAGGACAGTTCCTCCTCCAGTGGCCTTCAGTATGACAATGAAAATACTTTCTCCTTGCTTCTGCCATCTTAGGACCATCCTTCTTTGGCTTTCTCTCTTCTACTTCTTTGCGGATTTAGCCTTCTTCCTTCCAACAAACTTTCTCTTGGAAGAAAAAGTCCACTCCACAGCGAAAATAGTGCTCCTTGAACTCTTCAAGGTACCCTCCATTGTGACCAATATGTTGATTAGTTCGAGAATAGTATAGTCAAGTTTGTTCATATAAAAATTCATGATGAATTGACTATATGAACTGATCAAGGATTGAAGGATCCAATCCATCTGCAATTCCTTTTGCATATCAAGTCCGAGCTTCCCAAACTCCTCAATATCCTTGATCATTGTCATACAGTGCTTATGGATAGACTGTCCCTCATGTATCTTAAGGTTGAAGAGTCTCTTGGATACTTTGAAACATGCAGTACGGCTTTGCTCACCATACAACTCTTGCATGTGAGTGATCATATCTTGGGCAATGGGCATATGCTTGTGTTGGCTTTGCAACTCGTTTGACATTGATGCCAGCACATAACACTTGATTCTACTATCTTCATTCGTCCACTTCTCAAAAGCAGCTCTCTGCTTAGCAGTAGGATGGTTTGGTAATACATCGGGATTCTGGTCGAGAACATGGCTTAACTTTTCTGAGGTCAGGATAATCTTTAGGTTTCTGAGCTGGTCTTTATAATTATTATCGATTAAACGATTGGTTTCAAGGATGCAAACTAGAGGTTTGAGGCTGACATGATGGTTTAACTGCAAGAGTGGAGATTCAAGTTAGATTTTTGTACTTAATATTTTAATTTGCTTCTAGAGATTTTAAGATGCAAATAATGACTCCGCTAATTTTTTGGATCTCTCTCCTCCCTTGAAAGGAAATGAAAATCCTAATGCGATAAAAGATTCTTAGTGGGTGTTGCGGTCCCACCGATGACATGCACCTCATCTAACAGTTATTGGTAGCATGCATATCGATGCGTAGGCGACTCCTTGTCCAGATGCTTCACTAAGTATGTTGCAGTCACTTGGTCTCTAATTCATATGGGCTCACCTAATAGTTATTACCCACACTTCTTAGTTAAGCCCGACCCACTATTCACAAGCAGGTGCAAGACCGTCATTGGATCTCTCATCTAACAGTTATTGGGTCTAACCCCATCCCTATCCTGGAGCAACTACTTGCTAATAGAGTGGTTGCATGTTCCCGATGCAATTGAACCATTGTGACCAACTGAGAACAATTAACGCCGGTAACATGCCCGCACATCTACAATGGTAGAAGACCTACGGACTTAATATTTGAAAAGAGGTTTGGGTTTAGGTCTCATCTAATCAGTCATCATATGATCGATCTTACTAGCATGGGCTAAACCAAACCGCTAAGCAACCTAATTCAAGATCCAATCTTTCAAATTGATCAGGTAAGTGGAGAACGATAGGGGTCCCCCCGTTGCCTTTTTTAAATACCAATGAATTGGTTAGGTCGGCTAACGAAATCAATTAAATAACCACGTCTCATTAACTTGCCTTAGACACCAATAGGTCGATTGATCAGAATCGGTTAGCTCAAGCGAATTCGGCTCAAACTAACGAGTCAAATTAGGTCTTTAGGTTAATCGATTCTACATATGAAACTCAATCGATTTGATCAACAATAATTGTATGATCATTAATTTAATTGATCTAACTCAATTCAACACTTGACTCGGTTTGACCAATTACTTAATCGAATTAGACCCATATGACACAAATAAAAAATCTTAGATATAATCTTATTACATGATCTAATTTTTGATTTTTTCATGATCAAAATCCTCATGCACAAACACAAATTTCAGATTCTAAAATCATATTTGAGATTTAAATTCTTTGCATGAAAGTAAATTTTAAGACATGAAAATAATTTTTAAATTTTGACATACAAACATATATCACATATATGCATGTAAAATTAGATCTAAATAAAATTTTTGATTTAAGCATGATATCATATATCTTATATACTAATAATAGATCAGATTAAAATCAAATTTATGATCTAAATATGCAGTCATATATCACATATATAAATCAAAATTCAAATCATAAAAATTTTAGGTTTCATGCATGCATTTATTTCATATGAACTAGAACTCTTTCTAGGTCAGTGTTGGTGCAGAATTCCACCGACGCTGGAGAAGCTGGAGTTGAGGGGATCGCGATCGCCGTCGGGACCTGCAAGGAAAGTCTAAACCAGAGTTGGGGGTGCTCCGGCAAGACCCTCCGACGCTCAAGTCAGTACTCTGCTTCAACATAAATGGAGCACTCAAATGGAATTTTAGCAGAGTTTCGAGATAGAGTTTAGAGCTTAGAGAAGAACATATCTGGGGGTCTCTTTTATAGATAGAAGAGCATAACTGATTGATAGCGATGTTCGTAACTGCTTGATAGTGGGCCGTTCGGGGCCATGCGGAGTTTGTTACGGAGAGTAGTGGCGTCAGTGGGCCGTTCAGAGCCACATAGAGTTTGTTATGGAGAGTGGAGTGGTGTCCGTTGTCACGACTTACCAGAGAGTAGTGGGGCCACGTGGGATCTATTACAGAGGGTGGAGTGGGGTAGTGTCCATTGTCGTGACTTGCCAGAGAGTTCGAGCCTGATGGCTGAAGCTCGGCTGGGATGTCTGATGGAGCGGAATGGCTCTCTGTCTCAGCAATCTAAGAGAAGCTCGGATGTTTTCGAGGTTGCTGATGAGTCCACTATTGTCAGGTGCCTTGGGCACTGATGCTGCAAGCGAAAGTCATCTGCTGTAGAAGCTCGGACGGGGACTTTCTGTTGGAGAAGTCCGGTAGGAGTCCGATTGCTAGAGAAGTCTGTTTGAAATTTACTGGATGTGGAAGCTCGTCTGAAGATTGTCCGTCGGAGAGATCCGATTTCATGAGGAATCCGACAGAGGGTCGTCCGATAGTAGAATTCGGATGGCGCTGTGGAGGTTCGTCCGTTGGAGGAGTCTTGAGGACACTGGGGATGGTCGAACATCGGAGGAGTCCGGGATTCAATTCTTTTGTAGAAGTTCGGACAGAGTCCGGCTCTTGTAGGAGTCTGAAAGGAGGCCGCTTATTGCAGAAGTTCGGACGAAGATCGGTTGCCGCGGAAGCTCGGATGAAGACTTCTTATTGTAGAAGCTCGGACGAAGATCGGTTGCTGCAGAAGCTCGAATGGAGACTTCTTATTGTAGAAGCTCGGATGAAGTCCGCTTGCAATAGAAGTTCGGAGTAGAGATCTGGCTGGTGGAGCCCGTCCATTGTAGAAATTCGTCTGTGATCCATCCGCTGTAGAAGTTTGGCTGGGATCCAGCTCTTGTAAAAGTTTGGATGAAATTCGGAAGGCAGTCGACCGTTGTAGAAATTTGGATGGATTCTGGTTACTGTAGAAGTCCTGCTGTTGGAGAAGCTCGGACATTGACGAAGTCCGAAAGAAGTTCGGAGTAAAGTCGCTCGTGGCAAGAAGAATTCTGGAAGAGATTCAGAGGGTAGCCAATCACTGTAGAAAGTCGGCTGATAATGAAGTTCGGAGAGCATTTGGAGCAGTCCGGTAGATGAATGGGGGAGCTCATTATTAGAGAAGTCCGGATGGCACGATAGGAGTTCGTCCGTTGGGAGAATCTGGAAGACATTGTGGAAGGTCGACCACTGAAGAAGTTCGGATGGTATTATGGAAGCTCGGACAGTCGGGGGAGTTCAGAAAGATACCGCATAAGGTCAGAAGCCGGAAGAGCCCTGAGAGGGTCGGTCTTTTACGAACTTCGGCTGGGGGTATTTTATACCCAACACCAGTCCCCCTACTTTCGAGTTCGGATTCCGAATGAAGGAAGTACAGAGAAACTTTCACAGCTGAAGTTGCCTCCCTTGATTTTCGTACTCGATTGTTTTTAGATATTTTGGTGTTTGGCGTGCTGGTGTCAGAGTCTTTTCAAATCGAGGCGATCCGAAAAGGTTTTTTCGGAATTTTCGCTGGAGCGTTGCTCTAGATATGGTGCAATAATGATTCTGTTAGTTGTCACCCGTCTTTAGCTACCTGCCACGATGAGTGGGTCATGCGGCGATTATAGATCGGCCAGAGGAGATCTACAGTCATTATTGCGTCGGACCTCATTGCCTATTTAAACCCGCCCCCTCCTTCAGGGGTTTCACCTTGCCTGAAAATTCTGTTGGAGCCCTTCTTCTTCCCTGAGAACTTCGTCTTTCTCCAGCGTGTCCTTCTCAGTTTTAGGCGCTCTTCGGGTCGATCCCCATCACCCTTGCTGTCTTCCTGCATCTTTCGGACCAGCTTAGGTTAGTTCTGGAACCCCTGTCTTTCTTCTTCTTCTTCCATTTTTTATCCTTCGTGTTACGCCCGTTCGGTTTCTCCACGAGCGCTTTGCTTCTTATTTTTTTCTAATTTTTTGGAGATTTTTTAGGGTTTTCTTTTGATTCAAAATGTCCTCCGACACTTCCTCCTCTAGCAGTTCTAGGAGTTCGTCCGTTCTAGCTCCCTAAAATCTTAGTTTCGTAGATGAACCTCATCCGATCTTTGTACCAGACACCATTCCTAGCACTCCGACTTCGGATGAACTCTCGCTGATCAGGATTCAGTACGGAGTTCCTCCGGAGTACGAGTTTGAGCTTCCCAGGCCAACTGACCGGGCAGCGTCCCTCCTCCTGGCCGCTTTTGCTTATATCAGGAAGCTTTCCATGCCGGGCTTCGACTTTCGCTTCCACCCTTTGTCGTTGCTCTTTTTTATTTTTTGAATATTTCTCTAGTTTCTATAGTACCGAACTCCTTTAGGTTTCTAATAGGATTTCTTTCCCTTTGTCGCTTAGCCGAAGTCCAGCCAACCCTTTCTTTGTTTAGAAATTTCTATACCTTCAAGCGTCACCCTTCGGTCAAGGATTGATGGTATTTCTCCCCCCAGTTCGGTAGAAAGGGGTTACTGAAAAGTGCCCCCTCTTCTATCCACAACTGGAAGGAGAGATACTTCTATGTCCGATGTCCGACCATGGAGCTGGGGTTGCCCCCTTGGGGCTCCCTGAGGGACTCCGTCCGTCGGGCTTCGCTTCTAGCCTGGGAAGGGACGACCTTGAAGCCTCCAACAAACTCGAGGCTTATCCAGCTCCTCTCCTCTCTGACCTCCTGAAGGAGCAACTCTTGTTTAACGTCGGCCTAAGCCCTCTCAACTCGGCCGGTATATATATATATATATATTATATATATTATATATATATATATATATATATATATTTGTCATTCACTACTTCCCCCTTCCTCTTGTACTTTTCTTAAGCTGTGCCGATCTTCTTTCATTGCAGGTATGGACGCAGACGCAGCTCGAATGTTAGCCCAGGGTCTCAAGACTCACAAAAGGAAAGGCGCCGCATCTCAGGGGCGGCGAAGAGGGCTAGGGTAGAAGAGACGAGCTCGACCGTGCCTACCTAGGCGGTCATTGCCGTCGACGCCCCTCCGACGTCGAGGCCGCAGTCCCCCGAGCCTCTTCAAGAAGCCCCCCGTCGAGGTTCCCGCTGCAGAGGCTTGTCCCGATGAGGCACAGGGGGTCGAAAGGAGGAAGAAGACGTTGGCCCGCAAGAGCCGCAGCAGCAGGACTGCCATCAAGGAGGCCGACGGCTTCGAAGAGGACCCGAGGGAGAATCCCTTCAACAATAGGGATTTGATAAAGAGATTGGTCGACGGGTGTGTCCTGCCCGAGGTAATCCACAAGGTCGTCCACGCCGATCCTGGGCAGCGGGTCTGGGACTCTCTGGGATCCTTTCTCGAGGTAGATCAATTTACTTCTTTCTTCTTCTCGCTTCTTTACTTAGCTTGTTCCTTAGCTTTTATATTGACTCCCTGGCTGCTCTTGCAGATTGGGCACCAGTTCATCGCCAACATTGAGGCGATGAACAACGCTAAGAAGGAAGTAGTCCAGGCGGAGGAAGATCGCTTGGCTGAGGCCACCCGCCTCAAGGAGAAGATCGCCGAGGTCATGAGTCTCCAGGAGGCATTGCAGAAGGAGGGACAAATCTCGGCAGATCTGAGGGCCGCCTTGGAGGAGGAAAGAAAGAAGGCCGAGGCCGAGGTTTCTGAATTGAAGGCACAGATCCCGACCCTGGTCTCGGAGGCAATGGTCCGGGCAGTGGAGTTCAAAACCTCTCCCGAGATGAGGGATTTGAAAGTCCAGTTCGGTCAGGCCGCCTACATCAAGGTCTTCAAGCTCTGCCAGGAGAAGGTGGTCGGAAAGTTTTTCGAATTGGACCTCGACTTTCTGGATGAGGCGTCTGACGATGAAGCCGGACCTTCTGAAGCCGTTGTCGGTCTTCCTCCAGTCGGGACTTCTTCGACTGCCGCGGCTGCCGCGACCGACCTTCTGGAGGCACCGAGCTCCTCCACTTCTGCCCCAGAGGTCTGAAATCTCTAATTTTGTATTATATTTTTTTTTCTTTGTTGCGACTTTTCCTCATTCTCTTGTACTTAAGAACTATTTAATCAATGAAATCGGATTCTTCCTTACAGAGAGCTCCTTGTTCTTATTCTGCATCCTTTTTCTTCTCTTTTATTTTCTTGCACTGATTTGTGTTGTGACGCTCTTGTCTCCCAACAATAGTGCCCTGTCGAAGCTCTTCCCTTGTCATAGGGGATCCCTTTGAAGTCGATGATCCAGGATCTGAGAAGGAAAGTTCATCATTTAATGAAGAAATCAAAGAAGTTGGATGACAACTTCATCGGCTGAGGAAGAGCCATTCGGAAGCCATTGCGGAGGCTACTCGTTTTCGGGACCTCCACAAAAAGGGCTTCATGGACTACACCCGAAGGAAGGCTGACTTCGTGAAGGAGCTTGAGAAACTCGAAAATACGCCAGCGATCGATCTTGGACTCAGGCTTTCAAGATCAGCTCCCTTGAGGTCGAGCTGGCGGCTGCACGGGAGAAGATCAGCCAGTTGGAAGGGAGCTCGTCCTGGCTCACGACTCAGGCCGACTACGATCGGGACTGGTCGAAGAAATTCTCCGACCTCCAGAAACAGCTGCAGGATGCTGAGGCGAACTATAACGCCTACCGAGTCGGCTCGTGCGGGCAAGTAGATGACTATCGAAGGAAGCTCAAGACGGCGACCGACGAGGTTGCCCGCCTTCAGAGGCAGGTGTCTGAGAGAGTCTAGGCCGTTTCGGCACAAGGTTCCGATGAGCTCCGCTCCTTGAGGGGACCATGGAAGAACTGCCCATGGCCCTTGGGCATGAGAAGGTCAAACTGCAGTGGCTGAAGATTCAGCTGGCCTATGAGCAGCAGGCGGTTAAGGATGCCG
Source organism: Elaeis guineensis (assembly GCF_000442705.2). Classification (NCBI taxonomy): domain Eukaryota; kingdom Viridiplantae; phylum Streptophyta; class Magnoliopsida; order Arecales; family Arecaceae; genus Elaeis; species Elaeis guineensis. The sequence goes on along the minus strand of NC_025999.2, from coordinate 34,168,423 downwards.
AGGTGGAGTCCGAAGTTTTGAGGAAGAGGCTTTGGGAGTCGGAGGACGAGAGTCAGCGGTTCCACCAAATGTATCGGAAGATGCTGTTAAGAAAGAAGGAACTGAAAGAAGAAGTTGAGAACTTAAGGCAATCCCTGATGGTGGTTGGAATCGAGAGTTCGAAGTCGGAAGAAGCCGAGCTTCCCTAGAGCCTCTTTTACTTTTCATTCTTCGTGTATTCTTTTCTTCTCTTGTCGTTTCTTCTTTTTTTTTTTTTTGGCCTTCAAAGGTTTTGTAACGTGCATTTTACTAATGAAATGAAAAAGAATTTTTTCATTATCTTGTCCATTCTTGCATTAAGTTGTCGTTTACCGAGTTTCTTTTGTCTTCTGTGTTATTCGATGTCGACGTTGTTTGAAGATTTCGGATCATCGTCGTGTTGATTCGTCTTTTTTGTTCATGGTCGAAGGTCTTTTCGAGGCCATTCGAGTTTGACGCTCTCTTCTGGTGTTCCAATTTGGGGCCCGAACTTCTCGTTATTTTGAGGAAGTCTATTTTCTCCTGCCAGTGTTGGGCTCCCCCTTACAGGCTAAAGATTTTTGACAAGAATTTTCTTCCTCGTTGAGACGAGATCCCTTGAGTCTTGGATGTAGTTCGTTTATCTTTTTTTTTTGTCTCTGGTGTAGCTCGTCGCTTTTTCTTTCTTTTTTTTTCTTTCTTTATGTTTGGGCAAGGGTTTTCCCTCTGCTCTTAGTGGGATTGTAGGGGTGTAGAGCAGCTGCTGAGGGGCTTTTTTCCTAATCCGGTCCAAACGACCAGATCTTCGTTTGTGTCCGGATGAGGTTCTCCTTCTGTTTCCGACACGATCAATTTCAGCTCATGTTAGGATGAATTTTCTCCTGTTCCTAACAGGGCTGTGGGGGTGCGTAAGGCCGTTGCAAGGGCCTCTCCCCCCATCCGGTCTCTAAATAATCGGACCTTCGACTTTGCTCATGTTAGGACGAGGTTCTTTTCCTGTTCCTAACAGGACTGTGGGGGTGCATAAGGGCCGTTGCAAGGGCCTCTCCCTCCATCTAGTCTCTAAATAATCGGACCTTTGACTTTGCTCATGTTAGGACGAGGTTCTCCTCCTGTTCCTAACATGACTGTGGGGGCGCATAAGGACCGTTGCAAGGGTCTCTCCTCCCATCCGATCTCTAAATAACTGGGCCTTCGACTTTGCTCATGTTAGGATGAGATTCTCCTCCTGTTCCTAACATGGCTGTGGGGGCGCATAAGGACCGTTGCAAGGGCCTATTCCCCCATCCGATCTTTAAATAATCGGGCCTTCGACTTTGCTCATGTTAGGATGAGGTTCTCCTCTGTTCCTAACATGGCTGTGGGGGTGCATAAGGGCCGTTGCAAGGGCCTCTCCCCCATCCGATCTCAAAATAATCGGGCCTTCGTTTGTGTCGGGACGAGGTCCTCTTCTTGTTCCTGACACGCTTAATTTCGATTATCTGAAGGAGCTACTCACTGTCGTTACAAGCTCATGCCAAAAGAAAAGGTATGCAAATATGAAACTTTTGTTTAAGGCAAAGTTATTGGTAATACATTCATAGATTTTCCGAATCTCATAGTCGCGGAAGGTCTGCTCTCTGTAGGGGTCCTCCAGAGATGGTGTTGATGATCCCAATTGGAGGCTGATCTCTGGGTTGTTCTTCCCTCCTTGACGGCTCTGGCTGTGGTAGGGCTCTCGGTCGATCTTTCTTACCCTCAGACCGGTGTCGGATGAATCTGTCGAGCCGACTCCGTCTGATGAGCTCCTCGATCTCGTCTTGAAGCTGAATGCACTCCTCCGTGTCGTGACCGTGGTCACGATGATAGAGGTAGAACTTGTTAGGGTTGCGCTTTCCGGGGTGTGTGCGCATCTTTTTCGGCCTTGGCAGCTGCTCTCTGACCTCCATCAATACTTGGATTTTTGAAGTATTGAGAGGGGCGTAGCTGTGGAATCTTTCTGGGGGAGAGCCCGCCGAACTCTGCAGTCTGGACTTTTCTGCCTACGAGCCCGGGGAGGAGTCTGGATACGCTTGTGTCCGGGGGGAGTTCGAGAACATGGCCGAGCTTCACTCGGCCTCTTTTCAGTTGCGGGCTTGCTGGAGTCACCCGCCTGTCGCTCCTTCGCGGCCTCCTCATCCTTCATCTCGAAAGCTTCCTCTGCTCGGGCATACCCTTTGGCCTGAACCAGCAAATCAGCGAAGTCCCTGGGATACTTCTTTTCCAGAGAAAATAGAAGATCATTCTTTTGAAGACCGCTCTTCAGGGTGGCCATTGCAACTGATTGGTCCAAGTTCGGACCTCCAATGCGGCGGCATTAAATTGTTTGACATAGGTTCAGATGGATTCTCTCTCCTTTTGCTTAATGTTGATAAGGGACTCCGAACCTCTCTGGGGATACCGGCTGCTGACAAAATGAGTCACAAACTGGTGGCTCATCTGATCAAAGGAGAAGATAGTACTCAGCTTCAGTGCGAGTACCAGTTTCTTGCTGCTCCCTTCAAGGTAGACGGGAAAAGCTCGGCACAGGATGGCATCTGGCGTGCCATGGAGTAGCATCATTGTTCGGAAGGCCTCCAGGTGATCAACCGAATCTGAGGTCCCGTCGTAGCTCTCAAATTGGAGGAGCTTGAAGTTCGGCGGGATCAGTTCCTGCATAATCATTTGAGGGAAAGGAGGGTCATTACAGATATCCTCACCGTAAGCAGGGGAGCATGGCGAAGCTCTTCGATTCACCAGTTCATCTCCTGGAACCTTTGATCCAGGAGATCCTCTCGACTGTGAGTCTCGAGGGTCTTCTGGTAGAACGGAGGTAGGGACTCTCCGGAGGTGGAATCGTGATCAGACGGTGGGCTCTCTGCCCTCTGCTTCCCTTTTTCGGGGAAGACAGAGCGATTGGCCCAAGTGGCCCGCCCAGTCGTCGGATTCTGAAACTCCGACGATGCTCTTTCCAGCCGCACAGATGCCTGCGGCTGCTGCGGCTGCTGCGGCTGTTGCTGCATGGCCTGCACTGCTTTGGTGAGGCCCCTGACCTGCTGAACCAGCAAGTCGAATTGCTCCATGCCGACTGCCGTTGTCGAAGCAGGAGGAGCCTAAAAAACTGGAGACAAGGTCGGAGCTTGCGGATCTCGCTGAGATCTGACCGCAAAGGTCGTGGATCGCCTGGTGGATGCCTTTCGGGGAGGCATCAGGTGGAGATCTGGTAGGAGAAGAAGAAGATGTTGAAGAAGATGACAGGAGACAGTCCCGTTGAGTACTCCTTTAAGAATAAGAGTCCTATGAAGACACAGACTCTTCCTCTAGCGTCAATTCTTTTGGTGCAGAATTTTGCCGACGTCGGAGAAGCTGGAGTTGAGGGGATCACGGCCGTCGTCGGGACCTGCAACGAAATTCTAAATCGGAGTTGGAGGTGCTCCGACAAGATCCTCCGACGCTCAAGTCAGTACTCTACTTCAACAGAAATGGAGCACTCGAATGGGATTTTAGCAGAGTTTCGAGATAGAGTTTCGAGCTTAGAGAAGAACGTATCTAAGAGTCTCTTTTATAGATGGGAGAGCGTGACTGATTGATAGCAACGTTCGTAACTGCCTGGTAGTTGGCCGTTCGGGGCCACGTGGAGTTTGTTACGGAGAGTAGTGGCGTCAGTGGGCCGTTCAGGGCCACGTGGAGTTTGGATGGAGAGTGGAGTGGTGTCCGTTGTCATGACCTGCCAGAGAGTGGTGGGGCCACGTAGAATCTATTACAGAGGGTGGAGTGGGGTACTGTCCATTGTCGCGACTTGCCGAAGAGTTCGGGCCTGACGGCTGAAGCTCGACTGGGACATCTGATGGAGCGGAATGGCTCTCTGTCTCAGCAATCTAAGAGAAGCTCAGATGTTTTCGAGGTTGCTGACGAGTCCACTATTGTCGAATGCCTTGGGCACTGATGCTGCAGGCAGAAGTCATCTGCTGTAGAAGCTCGGGCGGGGATTTTTTATTGGAGAAGTTTGGTAGGAGTCCGATTGCTAGAGAAGTCCGTCTGAAATTTGCCTAATGTGGAAGCTCATCTGAAGATTGTCCGTCGGAGAGATCCAGTTTCATGAGAAATCCGACAGAGGGTTGTCCGACAGTGGAATTCGGATGGCGTTGTGGAGGTTCGTCCGCTGGAGGAGTCTTGAGGACACTGGGGAAGGTCGAACGTCGGAGGAGTCCGGGATTCAATTCTGTTGTAGAAGTTCGGACGGAGTCAGGCTCTTGTAAGAGTCTGAAAGGAGGCCGCTTATTGTAGAAGCTCGGACGAAGATCGGTTGCCGCGGAAGCTCGGATGGAGACTTCTTATTGTAGAAGCTCGGACGAAGATCGGTTGCCGCGGAAGCTCGGATGGAGACTTCTTATTGTAGAAGCTCGGATGAAGTCCGCTTGCAATAGAAGTTCGGAGTAGAGATCCGGCTGGTGGAGCCCGTCCGTTGTAGAAATTCATCTGGGATCCATCCGCTGTAGAAGTTTGGCTGGGATCCGGCTCTTGTAAAAGCTCAGATAAAATTCAGAAGGCGGTCGACCGTCATAGAAACTTGGATGGAGTCTGGTTACTGTAGAAGTCCTGCTGTTGGAGAAGCTCGGACATTGACGAAGCCCGGAAGAAGTTCGTAGTAAAGTTGCTCGTGGTAAGAAGAAGTCTGGAAGAGATTCAGAGGATAGCCAAGCACTGTAGAAAGTCGGCTGATAATGAAGCCCGGAGAGCATTTGGAGCAGTCCGGTAGATGAATGGTGGAGCTCATTATTGGAGAAGTCCGGATGGTATGATAGGAGTTCGTCTGTTAGGGGAATATAGAGGACACTGTGGAAGGTCGACCACTGAAGAAGTCTGGATGGTATTATGGAAGCTCGGACAGCTGGAGGAGTTCAAAAAGATATCGCATAAGGTCGGAAGTCGAAAGAGCCTTGGGAGGGTCGGCCTTTTACGAACTTCGGCTGGGGGTATTTTATACCCAACATCAGTCCTCCTACTTTCGAGTTCGGGTTTCGAATGAAAGAAGTACAGAGAAACTTTCACAGTCGAAGTTGCCTCCCTCGATTTTCGTACTCGATTGTTTCCAGATATTTTGGTGTTTGGCACGCTGGTGCCGGAGTCTTTTCAAATCGAGGCAACTCAAAAAGATTTTTTCGAAATTCTCGCTGGAGCATTGCTCTAGGTACGGTGCAATAATGATTCTGTCAGTTGTCAGCTGCCTTTAGCCGCCTGCCACGATGAGTAGGCCACGTGGTGGTTATAGATCGGCTAGAGGAGATCTGCAGTCATTATTGCGTCGGACCCCGTTGTCTATTTAAACCCGCCCCCCTCCTTCACGGGTTTCATCTTGCCTGAGAATTCTGTTGGAGCCCTTCTTCTTCCCCGAGAACTTCGTCTTCCTCCAGCATGTCCCTCTCAGTTTTAGGCGCTCTTCGGGTCGATCCCCATCACCCTTGCTGTCTTCCTGCATCTTTCGGACCAGCTTAGGTTAGTTCTGGAACCCCTCTCTTTCTTGTTCTTCTTTCATTTTTTATCCTTCGCGTTACGCCCGTTCGGTTTCTCCGCGAGCGCTTTGCTTCTTATTTTTTCTCAATTTTTTTTGAGATTTTTTAGGGTTTTCTCTTGATTCAAAATATCCTCCGACACTTCCTCCTCTAGCAGTTCTAGGAGTTCGTCCGTTCCAGCTCCCAAAATCTTAGTTCCGTAGATGAATCTCATCTAGTCTTTATACCAGACACCATTCCTAGCACTTTGACTTCGGACAAACTCTCGCTGATTAGGATTCAGTACGGGATTCCTCTAGAGTACGAGTTTGAGCTTTCCAGGCCAACTGACCAGGCTAGCGTCCTTCTTCTTGGCCGCTTTTGCTTATATCAGGAAGCTTTCCATGCCGGGCTTCGACTTTCGCTTCCACCCTTTGTCATTGCTCTTTTTCATTTTTTGAATATTTCTCTAGTTTCTGTAGCGTCGAACTCTTTTAGGTTTCTAATAGGATTTCTTTCCCTCTGTCGCTTAGCCGAAGTCCAGCCAATCCTTTCTTTGTTTAGAAATTTTTATACCTTCAAGCGTCACCCTTCGATCAAGGATTGGTGGTATTTCTCCCCCCAGTTCGGTAGAAAGGGGTTACTGAAAGGTGCCCCCTCTTCTATCCACAACTGGAAAGAGAGGTACTTCTATGTCCGATGTCCGACCATAGAGCTGGGGTTGCCCCCTTGGGGCTCCCTGAGGGACTCCGTCTGTCGGGCTTCTAGCCTGGAAAGGGACGACCTTGAAGCCTCCAACAAACTTGAGGCTTATCCAGCTCCTCTCCTCTTCGACCTCCTGAAGGAGCAACTCTTGTTTAACGTCGGCCTAAGCCCTCTCAACCCGGCCGGTATATTTTTTTTTTTGTCATTCACTACTTTCCCCTTCTTCTTGTACTTTTCCTAAGCTGTGCCGATCTTCTTTCGTTGCAGATATGGACGCAGACGCAGCTCGAATGTTAGCCCAGGGTCTCAAGACCCACAAGAGGAAAGGTGCCGCATCTTCATGGGGGCGAAGAGGGCTAGGGTAGAGGAGACGAGCTCGACCGCACCTGCCCAGGCGGCCATTGCCGTCGACGCCCCCTCCGACGTCGAGGCCGCAGTCCCCCGAGCCTCTTCAAGAAGCCCTCCGACCGAGGTTTCCGCTCCAAAGGCTCATCCCGAGGAGGCACCGGGGGCCGAAAGGAGGAGGAAGATGTTGGCCCGCAAGAGCCGCAGTAGCTGGGCTGCCATCGAGGAGGCCGACGGCTCCGAAGAGGACCTGGGGGAGAATTCCTTCAACAATAGAGATTTGATAAAGAGATTGGTCGACGGGTGCATCCTGTCCGAGGTCGTCCACAGGATCGTCCACGTCGATCCTGAGTAGCGGGTCTGGGACTCTCTGGGGTCCTTTCTCGAGGTAGATCAATTTACTTCTTTCTTCTTTTTGCTTCTTTACTCAGCTTGTTCCTTAGCTTTTATATTGATTTCCTGGCTGCTCTTGCAGATTGGGCACCAGCTCATCGCCAACATTGAGGCGATGAACAACGCTAAGAAGGAAGTGACCCAGGCGGAGGAAGGTTGCTTGGCCGAGGCCGCCCGCCTCAAGAAGAAGATCGTCGAGGTCGTGAGTCTCCAGAAGGTGCTGCAGAAGGAGGGACAAACCTCGGCAGATCTGAGGGTTGCCTTGGAGGAGGAAAGAAAGAAGGCCGAGGTCGAGGTTTCTGAATTGAAGTCGCAGATCCTGACCCTGGTCTCGGAGGCAATGGTTCGGGCAGTGGAGTTCAAAACCTCCCTCGAGATGAGGGATCTGAAGGTCTAGTTCGGCCAGGCCGCCTACATCAAGGGCTTCGAGCTCTGTCAGGAGAAGGTGGTCGGAAAGTTTTTCGAACTGGACCTCGGCTTTCTGGATGAGGCATCTGACGATGAAGCGGACCTTCTGAAGCCGCTGCCGGTCTTCCTCCAGCTGGGATTTCTTTGACTACCGCGGCTGCCGCGACCGACCTTCCGGGGGTGCCGAGCTCCTCCACTTCTACCCCAGAGGTCCGAAACCTCTAATTTTGTATTATATTTTTTTTTCTTTGTTGCGACTTTTCTTCATTCTCTTGTACTTAATAACTATTTAATCAATGAAATCGGATTCTTCTTTACAGAGAGCTCCTTTTTCTTATTCTGCATCCTTTTTCTTCTCTTTTATTTTCTTGCACTGATTTATGTTGTGACGCTCTTGTCTCCCAACAATAGTGCCCTGCCGAAGCTCTTCCCTTGCCACAGGGGATCCCTTTGAAGTCGATGACCCGGGATCTGGGATCCATCCACTGTAGAAGTTTAGCTGGGATCCAACTTTTGTAAAAGCTCGGATGAAATTTGGAAGGCAGTCGACCACCGTAGAAATTTGGATGGATTCTGGTTACTGTAGAAGTCCTGCTGTTGGAGAAGTTCGGACATTGACGAAGCTCGGAAGAAGTTCGGAGTAAAGTTGCTCGTGGCAAGAAGAAGTCTGGAAGAGATTCAGAGGATAGCCAATCACTGTAGAAAGTCGGCTGATAATGAAGCCCAGAGAGTATTTGGAGCAGTTCGATAGATGAATGGGGAGCTCATTATTGGAGAAGTTCGGATGGCATGATAGGAGTTCGTCCGTTGGGGAATCTGGAGGACATTGTGGAAGGTCGATCACTGAAGAAGTTCGGATGGTATTATGGAAGCTCGGACTGTCAAGGGAGTTCAGAAAGACATCGCATAAGGTCGGAAGCCGAAAGAGCCCTGGGAGGGTCGGTCTTTTACGAACTTCGGCTAGGGTTATTTTATACCCAATAGTCAATATTCAGATCTATGCATGCATCAACATATCAATTATATATTCTAGAATTAAATCTAAAATCAAATTTCAAATTTGAAGATCTATCCATATATCTCATATATCAAGAAAAAATTAATTTTAAAATCTTTTCAAAAATATGTATATCAAAATTCAGCATATGAAAATCCGTGGCTCTGATATCATTGTTGGAATTCGGGGTTTGGTGCATCCATGTGTGTTTCAAAATTTTATTTTTTAAATACTATAATAGAGAATAAGATTAAAATAATTTTAATCTGAATTATGCATGCATAAAAATATAAAATCATATGGATCTATTTCATATGCTGAAATTCAGATTGTGATCAAATCACATACTGTTTCGTAATTCCTTTTCTCAAAACTGGATCTGGAAGAGACGAAGCTCTCTGTTAGCCGCACAAGTATCCGCCTCTACGAGTATGCACTTGAGATTAGCCTGGAACAGTCCTCTATAATCTGAACTTTGATTCTTCAAAATTTAGTCTGCTGAATCTGAACGAAGTCTGGATCACGATCAATATTTGATCTTTCTTCTTGATCTTCTTCTTCTTCTCTTCTCTAATCTTTTTTTCTAATGTGCTGCTACCAGCACTAGAAACCACAATCAATGGACGCCCAACAGCTTTTGGGCGTGAGATAACTTAGGATGCGCATCCCAAATGGTATGGCGTGAGGACACCTAAGGAGAAGAGAAAGACGGAGGAAGAGAGGGCGTGGGAGGTTCTCTTGGCATGGAGAGGGGTTGGCTTGGATGATCTTAGGACCTTAGGGGAGGTCTCCTTTTATAAGCACAAAGATTGAATCCTATGTAATTATATAATACAAATCTTACTTATATTAGGATTCCTATTAACTTAAGTTATCCCACTTACATTAGGGAGCCCATTAGGTGCCAACTATTGAAGTCCTTGCACCCATAATTAGACACCCTCTTTTGCATCTAAGAGACACTCCATATGAAAATCAAAGGCCCTCTAATTAATGGACATGTCCAAATTGATCAAATCAAAGTGGCGCCTCATAATAACTATCAAGGAGATTCATAAGAGACTTGCATCCTTAATTTATGTGATCTATAATCTTAGACATCCAATAATTGGAGTCTCATGAATCTTATTCATGTAGGTAATTAGCAGGTAATTAAGTTAGAATTAACTTATCAAATAAGTAATCCTAACGGAAAGAAGAATTGGGTCTAACCATATGCTAGCTAGGTTACCATAGATCCAATGGATTTCTCTAAACCCAATTGACATTTCATAAGCTCAATTTTTATTCCAGGCCTAATCCCTTTATTGTGTGACCTCATAGGTTCAATTCTATTTGGTAGTGAGATATATAATGAGCTCTATTATCATATCATTGAAACTTTTTTCAATGGATCGGAATAATTCTACTTTAACTCAATCAAGAATTGTCGATTCAGAACAATCCTAGTGAGCTCTCACAATCCACCAGTGACACCTACAGTATGTAGTGGCCATCCAGTAGAACTGAAATGAATCTCTAGGTATAGTTAACGTGTGATTTAGTCTCTCTATCGTGAGTCCCGACTAGATGGCAGGTCATGGATAAATCGTCAAACTTCAACATCAGTCGTATGATAGATTGATTAGCTCAAGTCCAGTTGTGACTTCAATGAAAACTCTTTTTCATCAATCATACTGTTGTGGCCACAGACTCTTAAACTTAGCTTCTCAAATCTCATAGGACTACTCTCTATCAAGTCGATAGATCATATCTTGATGCGCACTCCACTCCTACAGTGGACCAACTGTCGCCAACATCCACTACAAGGACTCATTGAGATCCATGTTTATGTGTCAATCAAACTCCAGCAGTCTCACTGCGAGTAGCAGTACCATCTGAAGTTAAAAGATCAGTTACATAACTACAGCATCAAGATAATCACTGATGATTGAATATAAATTTAAGTGATCTCTTGTATGGTCATGCTCAGTGCCAGTTGTTCTCTAACAACCATCCGTACTTATCGTCCTATATCTCTACATAGTAGATTAGAGATCCATCTATCCTAAAGGAAGCGATTTGTGCGCCAATCTATCCGGATCTATCATCACCCTCATGATGATCCTATGATCGGGAGCCTTTAGGAATTAAATACATATCTCTAATTCTCAACACTTTGAGAATATGTATTGAAACTAATTTTATGGATGATTAAAGGACACATTACACTTGAATGAAATAAAACTTGCCCATTTTATTGATCATATTAATATATTAAGTATAAAATTATGCCTTAGATATATTACAATATGTCAGCCATATTGGCTTCTAGGACATACATCTAACATGTAGCTATAAGCTCCTAGCCTTCTCTGTGATGTACGGTTCATCCTTTCTGCTGCACCATTTTGCTGGGGGTTATTTTTATTGAGAAAGGACATTTGATGCCATTCTTCTCATAATAGCTTCTAAACTCATTGCTTGTAAACTCTCCTTCATTATCAGACCTCAGGGACTTCACTGATTTTTTAATCTCCTTCTCAACTTCAGCTCTCTAGGCTTTAAATCAGATGAATACCTCTGACTTCTTCCTGATCAAAAATATCCAAATCTTTCTTAAAAAATCATCAATGAAGGTCAAAAAATATTTTGCCCTACTTCTAGTTGAAATGGGGGCTGGTCCCCACACATCCGAGTGCACCAACTCAAGCGCTCCCGCACTGCACTTGAAACTGCTAGCAAACCTAACTCTGTGCTATTTGCCATAGATACATGGTTTATGAAGGTCATTTTCCTCTTTCAATATTGGAATCAAACCTCTCTTGCTTAATTCAATAAGCCCTTTATCACTCATGTGGCCCATCCAATAATGCCACAGTCGATAAGCCAACTGCTCTTCTTTGCTGCTGCAAGCACCTCTGTACTATCTGTCACAACTGAGCTCTCTATGCTATAAAGATTATTGCTCAATTTTCTGCCTGTCATCACTGCCAAAGGCCTTTGGTTATCTTTAAACACCTGCTGTCTGGTTGGCTATGGAATGCATAACATTGCTTCTCTAAGTAACTCAGTGAAATCAGGTTCTTCTTCAACTCTGGGATGCATTTGACATTTGTAAGTATTCGTATGACTCCATCATATATCCTCACCCTTATGGTGGCTACTCTAGTAACCTTACAAGGGTGTTCATCACCAAGGCTAACACTGAAGGAACCAGATCTAGGGTTTCAGGGTTAGATCTTGAAACTTTTTCAAGATCATACAGCGGAAGACTAAAATAAATAAAATTTATTTTCTAAGATCAGAAAATCCCTAGATCTAAGATCCTATTACATGATTATTATATAGCATTAAATCAAAAATTAAAATATATATAAATATAGTATGAACTACATGTTGATCATATCAACATGTTTCTATACTAGCTACATCTAATGTATGTATTAAATAATAGATCAGATCTATTACCTTGCAAGTTAGACGCTCTAACCTCGCTGATCCGGGCTTAAGGATGATGTTGCAAGCCGCACATGCGTCCGGCCTCTAGGAGTCGTCCACACGAGCCCACGAATCTCGATCAGAAGTCCTGCTTCAGGAACTCAGCACAGTATGCTAGTACTGCGCTGATCCTTCTTTGATGGTTGATCAGGTGCCTCCTTCTTCTTGATTTGGACTCTTCCAAAGATGGAAAGTAGAAGGAGGAGTTTCAGATCTGAGACGCTCTCAGAAAACTCAAGATGGAAGGAGGAAAGATATGAAAATAAAAACCCTAGAAGAAGACCCTCTTCTTCTTCACGTTTTTCTCTCTAGACACCCAAACTTGCATCTTTTATATCTCCACGACCCAAAGGTATTTCTCTCTGATTTTTGGATGGCAGAAAGGCCTCTCAAATATCTATCTCTCCTTAAAATTTCACGAAGAAACTCGTCTTATATAGAGAGATATGATAGAGTCCTTGTCTAGGTCAAACACCTAGTCAAGGCTTATCCAAACATGGCAAGTTAAGGGACGCCCAACTCTTGAGCACCTCCTCCATATTTTCGTGCATGGATCACCAGAAAAGGGTGTACAATGTAAACCCTAAAAGCCATGAAAATTCCAAAAAAAATTTGGATAAATTCGGTGCAAAATTGAAAGAGTTTTGGATTTCTAAAACTCTATCTCATAGAATTCGAAATCCAAACTTATTCCTTTTGGATTTGATCCAAATCACCTTCCATGTAAGAAAGAAGAGAGGAGACCTTTTGTGAACGTGGGAGAGATCTGGGAGAGGGCTTTTGTCGCACAAAATAAGTGGAGATTGGCATTTGAATAAGAGAGAGGGCGTGGAGAAGGTTTATGTGGCGCAAGGTGGAATCCTAGTCCTACTAGGATTCTGTCTCATAACTTGTTTTAATTTGGTTTCCCAAATCAAATCAAATCAAAATTAGATCAACCCAATTAAAATAGGTCTTAACCTAATTAAGAACCTAATTTAATCAGATTAAATTAGATTTAAATCTGATTTAATTTTCTAATCAAATTAGAAATTAGATTGACCCAAGTCCTAGTTGAACTAGGACTAGTTTTTCCTTGCACTTGGCTTATCCAATAAACCAATTGGACTTGATCCAATCAAGCCCAAACCAAATCTAATTAAATCATATTTAATTAGACTTAATCTCAGCCCATTGGCTTAATCAAATTAAGCCAATTAGCAATCAAATTGCTAATCGATCCTCCTGCAACACTTGCACTGGGTTAAATGTCAATCGTATTGATTATTTAACCCTATAATGATTCTTAATCGTTGATCAACCATCCGATCGGATCATGAACTCTAATGTGTGTGACCTCATAGGTCCGAACCTAAGCCGGTAGCATAGAAACAAATTCCTATACCAATCGAAGTGACCATCTAGCAATGGTACCCGACGTCCGGATAGGTCGAATGTGTAGAACAACATCCTTAGAACCCATGCAGATATAGTTTTCATATAATTCATCCCCTTGACCAAAATGATCATAGGACACCCCAGAGTTTAACTGTCAACTCTGATCAGGTTGTCCACATTGTATTTCAAAATATCAAATCCATCTGATGGATTACCCTGGCCAAGGTTTTGCTAAATTGAAATACAGCGACTCATTCTTCTCCAACTCTTGGAGTGGTCAATCCCATCTCGATCACACTCTGACTTCGCAAGTACTTGACTGTGCCCAGAAGCCTTCCGTCCCTGAATTAGAAATTCAGTTAGTCCAGTACCAAAGCACAGTGAGTTGCTTGCAAGTCAATGAGGCGATCTCAAGTCTAAGGGACATTTATACCTATATCCCATCAGAGACATTCTCGACAGCAGAATGCTCTGGAGTTGGTCACGTTCAATGACGATGTACCCTTACATCTCACCTGTATGCCATACCAGTGTCTCCACACTCCTTGGTTAAGAGGACAACCAACCCATATGGCCTACAGCGACCTATGCTTGATAGAAGCTGTCGTCCTTATTAACAGCCTATCATTTGGTCGTGAACAGTTTTAAGGACTAATCGATAAATCCTCTCTTTATCAAACTTAAATAGTCCTAAGGACTTCATCATAACAACGGAGTTCATTAGAAGATGAAAGCTTATGATGAAAATGCCAAATATATTTTATTTATTAACAAATCAATTACAATACTTGGTTGCTCAACCGTCAACAGCTTGACGATTGGCTTTTTGGGACACATTTCCCAACAACTCCCACTTGTCCTAAAGCCACTCGGCACAGTATCTAATACCCATCTTCGACTTGTGGTTGTCGAACTCCTTTATTGCCAGGGCTTTAGTGAAGGGGTCGGCTAGGTTCTTTTTTTCGTCGATCTTCTGAAGGTCGACATCACCACGATCCACGATCTCCCGGACCAGGTGGAAGCGGTGCAAGATGTGCTTCGTCCGCTGATGTGCTTTGGGTTCCTTCGCTTGAGCTATGGCACCAGTGCTGTCACAATAGAGCAGGACCGGACCATCGAGGGAGGGTGCTACTCCGAGCTCGTTGATGAATTTCCTCAGCCACACAGCTTCCTTCGCGGCATCTGATGCTGCGATATACTCTGCTTCACAAACAGAGTCTGCCACAATATGCTGCTTGGAACTCTTCCAGCAGATGGCTCCACCATTCAGAGTAAAGATATAACCCGACACACTCCTGCTGTCATCATGGTCAGATTGGAAGCTAGAGTCTGTGAACCCCACAAGTTTCAGATCTGACTCACCATAAATCAACCATTGATCCTTAGTATTTCTCAAATACTTAAGGATGGCTTTAACCACTTTCCAGTGGTTTTCTCCAGGATCAGATTGGTATCTACTCACTACTCCTAGTGAGTATGCCACATCTGGTCTTGTACATGTCATGGCGTACATGATAGATCCCACGGCTGAAGCATATGGGACTCTACTCATACGCTCTCTCTCTTCAGGAGTTGTCGGACAATCCTTCTTAGAGAGAGAAATTCCTTGGCCTATCGGTAGATAGCCCTTCTTGGAATTCTCCATGCTGAACCTCTTCAGCACAGTGTCTATGTACATGGACTGGGATAACCCAAGCATCCTTTTAGATCTATCCCTATAGATCTTCATCCCTAGGATGTAGGATGCTTCACCCAAGTCCTTCATGGAGAACTGTGATGACAACCAAACTTTTATTCCCTGTAGTGCGGGGATGTCATTCCCGATTAAGAGAATGTCATCCACGTACAAGATAAGGAATACCACAACTGGACCATTTGCCCATTTATAGATGCAGGGCTCTTCTCCATTCTTAATGAAGCCATACGTTTTGATCACCTTATCAAAACGCATGTTCCAACTCCGAGAAGCTTTCTTCAATCCATAAATGGATCTCTGAAGCTTGCACACCTTGGACTCATCTGTGGATGTAAACCCCTCAGGTTGTATCATATACACCTCTTCGGTCAGCTCTCCATTAAGAAAAGCTGTCTTTACATCATCTGCCAGATCTCATAATCTAGATGGGCAGCTATTGCAAGCATTATCCGAATAGATTTGAGCATTGCCACAGGAGAAAATATCTCGTCATAGTCAATACCATAACGTTGACGATACCCCTTGGCAACCAGACGGGCTTTATAGGTCTCCACCTTTCCGTCTGCGCCCCTCTTCCTTTTGAAGACCCATTTACACCCAATGGGTTTAACCCCTTTAGGTGGGTCAACCAATGTCCATACATCGTTGACCTTCATGGACTCCATTTCGGATTTCATGGCTTCAAGCCATTTCTCGGAATCAGGTCTCTGCATAGCATCCATATAGGTGATCGGATCTCATTATTCTCATCAAGTTCGATGGGATCACCGTCCCGGACCAAGAAACCGTAGTATCTGTCCGGCTGACGCGGTACTCTACCGGATCGCCTTAATGGTGCAGGTATATTGGGCTCCGGATCTGATCTAATATATCCGACTCAGGTTCAGCTATTGGTGTCGGTCCTTCTACCTGTTGAACTTCATCAAGTTCAACCTTAGAGGCAACGGTTCCTTCACCAAGGAACTCCTTTTCTAAAAAGATTGCCTTAAGGCTGACGAACACCTTTTGTTCATCAGCATGGTAGAAAAAATATCCTTTTGCCTCTTTGGGGTACCCTATGAATGAGCATTTGTCAGACCTAGGTCCAAGTTTGTCTGTGACTAATCGTTTGACATAGGCCGGGCACCCCCAGACCCTGAGGTGTGAAAGTACTGGCTTACGTCCTGTCCATATCTCATATGGAGTCTTAATTACAGACTTACTTGGAATCCTATTTAACAGATAACAGGCCGATTCGAGTGCATATCCCCAGAAGGATATCAGCAAGCTAACAAAAACCCATCATGGATCGGACCATGTCTAACAAAGTCCGATTCCTCCTTTCAAACACACCATTATGCTGTGGTGTTCCTGGAGGAGTCCATTGGGAGAGAATCCTATTCTCTCCTAGATATTGAGAAACTCACTAGAAAGGTATTCTCCTCCTCAATCAGATCGAAGAGTTTTAATACTCTTCCCAGTTTATTTTTCTACTTCACTTCAGAATCGTTTGAACATTTCAAATGAATCCGACTTATGTTTCATCAGATAGACATATCCATATAGGTATAGGTCATCCGTGAAAGCTATGAAGTAGAAATATCCACCTCTAGCACTGGTGCTCATGGGCCCGCATACATCAGTATGTACTAGGCCCAAGAGCTCAGTAGCTCTCTCACCTTTTCCAGTAAAAGATGACTTGGTCATTTTACCAAGAAGACAGAACTCACAGGTTGGAAGTGATTCACAATCACTGACTTTGAGGATTCCCTCTTGAGTCTACCTGTTTATTCTGTTCTTGTTTATATGACCTAGCCTACAGTGCCATAAGTAGATATCTGACACACTATCTAATCTAGGGTGTTTGCCAGTTGAATAGACTCTTATCAGGCTTGATCTTTTTGGTCTGGCTCTCACAGATGTCCCAGCCTGAACTTGCACCTTCTTGACTTTCTTCTTCTTGTTCTTCTTTCCTTTCTCAAAGGGTCGAGAATCAGAAGATGAACCTCCCACTGAGTTCACTGAGTTCACCGACTCCTTGAGGAGTTGGTGATCCTTCTCAAAGTTCTGAAGCAACCCCATTAACCCATGGTAGTTTACTTCAGGCTTTGTCATTCTATAATGAGTGAGGAATGGGAGACAAGACTTGGGCAGCGAGTTCAGTATTGCATCTTTCCCAAGCTGCTCATGCAAGGAAAAGTCGAGCTTGCTCAATCGTTCCATCAGCTCGATCATGTACAATACATGATCAGTGACAGAGACTCCATCCCGTATTTTGGCGTTGAAGATGGCACAACTAGTCTTGTGCCTCTCTACGTCATCGGGTGTGCCAAAGGTATCCTCCAACACTTGAAGCATGTCCTTTGGTTAAGCCGTCTCGAATCTGCGACTGAACTCGTCGCTCATGATAGCAGCCAGCATGATACAGCGCACCGTGGTCCGGTCACTGAGCCACTTCTGGTAAGTGTCTCTGACTGTTCCACGTGCATTGACAGCTGGCTCCTCAGGTGCAGGATCCATTATCACATATAGGATCCGTTCATGCTCCAGGACTATCTTCAACTTTCGGTACCAGCTACCGAAGTTGGGTCCCACCAACTTATCATTGTCCAACAATGATCGGAGCGATAGGGAAGTGGCCATATTTGCACAAAGGAGAACCATAACCTAATTAGTAATTGATTCATTAAACCTAAAGATTTGGACTTTAATCAAAAGGTTTCTCCCACTATTTTATTCAAATTGGTAGCCTCTACCTCCAACTCGAGGAATTACCCTAATTCCTTAGTGGGTACTAGAATCCACTTAGACTGCACACAAGCCCAACTTTGGTTGGTCAACCCATGTACATCTAAGGGTAGGTTCATAACCAATTGTTTCTCTAAACAATTTCTAGTAATTTTAATTTTGCCCCAGAAACCTAATCAGTAGGCTTTGGCCTCCACTGTAAGGATCCAGTTAGGTCCAACCATTAACATGATCATACTTGGTGTATCTAACCAACGAATGATTAAGCCCAACTTTGGTTGGCTCACCTAACCATCATTAGAGAGACACTTCCAAGTCGTCATATGATGAGTGATAATTCCATTAGTCAACAAGCACCAGGCCTTTGGGTCTGCAATGATTATTGAGTTCATGGACTCATTATCAAACACCTTAATGGGAGGCTATGACTCAGTTATCTCCATAACTTTATCATTTTAAGGACCTAATAATTTTAGAGGATTAAATAATATAGAGGATGAGGTCAGATGAACCAGCTTATCATGATTCTCCCACTGACTTCACCAAGTCAGCTTAAGGGAGACCATTAAAAGGGCTGGTCTAGGAGCACCTAAATCAGTCACACTGATTTACCTAGCTGACATGGGTCAGCTCGAATAGTCAAGTGATCCGATCAAAACATAATTTCACCAAGAGGCCAGGTAAGTTCGATCAGTGGGAGGGTCTGCCAAAACTTGCCTTAGACACCATCATGAATGGCCAGGTAAGCGGGCTCCCAATTAAAAACCACCGGTCTGGTTTACCTTAGACACCAACTGGTTTAATTAGTTTCGATTAGATCAACCTAACAGTTCGTGCTAGACCGCTTAGCCAAGAATCAAGTCCATTTGGTTCTCGTTAAAGACATGGACTTGACCAACTACAACTATTGTAATTGATCTAGAGAATCCTTGACCTAATCTAAGACAACAATTGATTAGATTTAGTCAATTCTCTAATTAAGTCCATCTTTAATCTAACCATAGGTCTAACCCAATTAATGGACCTAATTTCCACTAACCCATTAACCCAATGTGTTATGATTTGTGTCTTAGGTTCTTCAATTCACAATCCTAGAACCTAATCAAACAACTTCTTAATTCTTAATTAAGTTTTGGGCTGAGGGTTGGGTTCGGCTTTTCAAAAAATCATTTTCATATTTGTAAAATAATTTTACAATATGATTCTATCAATCATATTGCATGTTTGATTCATAATCAAGATGCAAGTGAAATAAACATGAAACTACTTTAGATCTAATCTAAACAGGTTCATGTAATTGAAACAATTTCAACTTTAAATAATTTCTTTGCATAAAAATTATTAACAAAGAGATTTTATTTCAGATTTAAACATCTTTTAAATCTAATAAATCATAAATTTAATCTAGATCATATCTAACAAATTTATGATTAAAGATAGATCTACACAAACTAGGACAACCTTTGCACTGTAAGGGGTAAACCTTACAGCAGGACAACCTTGCAGTTTGTGATTGATCTAAAATTTTAATTTCAGATTTAATAATCAGATTATAAATTAGATCTAATCTAAAAAATAATCTAAGCATGTATAAATAATCATGTAATAAAGAACCTAGGCTCTGATACCAGTTGAAGGAACCAGATCTAGGGTTTCAGGGTTAGATCTTGAAACTTTTTCAAGATCATACAGCGGAAGACTAAAATAAATCAAAATTTATTTTCTAAGATCAGAAAATCCCTAGATCTAAGATCCTATTACATGATTATTACATAGCATTAAATCAAAAATTAAAATATATATAAATATAGTATGAACTACATGTTGATCATATCAACATGTTTCTATACTAGCTACATCTAATGTATGTATTAAATAATAGATCAGATCTATTACCTTGCAAGTTAGACGCTCTAACCTCGCTGATCCGGGCTTAAGGATGATGTTGCAAGCCGCACACGCGTCCGGCCTCTAGGAGTCGTCCACACGAGCCCACGAATCTCGATCAGAAGTCCTGCTTCAGGAAATCAGCACAGTATGCTAGTACTGCGCTGATCCTTCTTTGATGGTTGATCAGGTGCCTCCTTCTTCTTGATTTGGACTCTTCCAAAGATGGAAAGTAGAAGGAGGAGTTTCAGATCTGAGACGCTCTCAGGAAACTCAAGATGGAAGGAGGAAAGATATGAAAATAAAAACCCTAGAAGAAGACCCTCTTCTTCTTCACGTTTTTCTCTCTAGACACCCAAACTTGCATCTTTTATATCTCCACGACCCAAAGGTATTTCTCTCTGATTTTTGGATGGCAGAAAGGCCTCTCAAATATCTATCTCTCCTTAAAATTTCACGAAGAAACTCGTCTTATATAGAGAGATATGATAGAGTCCTTGTCTAGGTCAAACACCTAGTCAAGGCTTATCCAAACATGGCAAGTTAAGGGACGCCCAACTCTTGAGCACCTCCTCCATATTTTCGTGCATGGATCACCAGAAAAGGGTGTACAATGTAAACCCTAAAAGCCACGAAAATTCCAAAAAAAATTTGGATAAATTCGGTGCAAAATTGAAAGAGTTTTGGATTTCTAAAACTCTATCTCATAGAATTCGAAATCCAAACTTATTCCTTTTGGATTTGATCCAAATCACCTTCCATGTAAGAAAGAAGAGAGGAGACCTTTTGTGAATGTGGGAGAGATCTGGGAGAGGGCTTTTGTCGCACAAAATAAGTGGAGATTGGCGTTTGAATAAGAGAGAGGGCGTGGAGAAGGTTTATGTGGCGCAAGGTGGAATCCTAGTCCTACTAGGATTCTGTCTCATAACTTGTTTTAATTTGGTTTTCCAAACCAAATCAAATCAAAATTAGATCAACCCAATTAAAATAGGTCTTAACCTAATTAAGAACCTAATTTAATCAGATTAAATTAGATTTAAATCTGATTTAATTTTCTAATCAAATTAGAAATTAGATTGACCCAAGTCCTAGTTGAACTAGGACTAGTTTTTTCTTGCACTTGGCTTATCCAATAAACCAATTGGACTTGATCCAATCAAGCCCAAACCAAATCTAATTAAATCATATTTAATTAGACTTAATCTCAGCCCATTGGCTTAATCAAATTAAGCCAATTAGCAATCAAATTGCTAATCGATCCTCCTGCAACACTTGCACTGGGTTAAATGTCAATCGTATTGATTATTTAACCCTATAATGATTCTTAATCGTTGATCAACCATCCGATCGGATCATGAACTCTAATGTGTGTGACCTCATAGGTCCGAACCTAAGCCGGTAGCATAGAAACAAATTCCTATACCAATCGAAGTGACCATCTAGCAATGGTACCCGACGTCCGGATAGGTCGAATGTGTAGAACAACATCCTTAGAACCCATGCAGATATAGTTTTCATATAATTCATCCCCTTGACCAAAATGATCATAGGACACCTCAGAGTTTAACTGTCAACTCTGATCAGGTTGTCCACATTGTATTTCAAAATATCAAATCCATCTGATGGATTACCCTGACCAAGGTTTTGCTAAATTGAAATACAGCGACTCATTCTTCTCCAACTCTTGGAGTGGTCAATCCCATCTCGATCACACTCTGACTTCGCAAGTACTTGACTGTGCCCAGAAGCCTTCCGTCCCTGAATTAGAAATTCAGTTAGTCCAGTACCAAAGCACAGTGAGTTGCTTGCAAGTCAATGAGGCGATCTCAAGTCTAAGGGACATTTATACCTATATCCCATCAGAGACATTCTCGACAGCAGAATGCTCTGGAGTTGGTCACGTTCAATGACGATGTACCCTTACATCTCACCTGTATGCCATACCAGTGTCTCCACACTCCTTGGTTAAGAGGACAACCAACCCATATGGCCTACAGCGACCTATGCTTGATAGAAGCTGTCGTCCTTATTAACAGCCTATCATTTGGTCGTGAACAGTTTTAAGGACTAATCGATAAATCCTCTCTTTATCAAACTTAAATAGTCCTAAGGACTTCATCATAACAACGGAGTTCATTAGAAGATGAAAGCTTATGATGAAAATGCCAAATATATTTTATTTATTAACAAATCAATTACAATACTTGGTTGCTCAACCGTCAACAGCTTGACGATTGGCTTTTTGGGACACATTTCCCAACAAACACTTCCTCCAATTTTGACATAAATTACAAACCAATCCCAATGTGAGGTGTAGTGATGTGAGCACACTAAATCAAGTGTCCATTCACTGTTGTACTTTGTGGAACTATCTGAAATCACCAATAGATCATCTTCACTATCCTCAGATGAATTAGCACTCATGCTATCCGAACCACCCTTCAAACACTGTTCTCCTTTTGAGTTTTCAGAAGCAGACAATTTCTCTTAAAGTGCCCAACTTCATGGCACTTGTAGCACTTTGAAGTTTTATCTGATTAGTCCAAGATTTAGATTTGTCCTTGGACTTGCCTCTAACCCTCTTTTTAGGTCTCCCATACCTCCCATTCATGGCAAGAACCTCAGAATTAGAGTCCTACTTGCAGATCTTCTTCCTCTGCTCGTTTGATATCAGAACATCAACAACCTCCTCAAAATTTAGGATTTCTTTTCCATATACTAAGATTGTTATGAGGCCATCAAAAGGCATTGGAAGTGAGCACAACAGCAACAACGCCATATCCTCCTCATCAATTTTCTCATCGAGGCTTATCACATCTGAGCAAACTTGATTAAACTTTTGGATATAACTGATGAAATCTCCTCCAAGCATTCTTAAGCTGCATAATTATTTCTTCAACTATAGTTTGTTTGTCATATTCTTGCCCATATATATCTTCTCTGACTTCTCGCAAAGTCCCTTCATCATAGTCTCTTTATGCATCTCAGGTAAAACCTGATCGGTCAAGCACATTTTAATTGTGCTATGTGCAATCTCCTCTAATTCCTCCCAATCCTCAATACTAATCTTTTCAGGCCTCTCCTTCATCAAGACCTTGTAGATTCTTTGTTGAACCAAAAATTCTTCATCCTTTATTACCAAATGGTGAAGTTTCCCTTACCATCATATTTATCAAAATCTACCTTGAAACTACCAAAAGCCATAGCGAAACAACCACAAAAAGAACCAAGAAAAGGTCTCACCAAGGGTTATGCATATTTTCTTTCTCTTGGACAGCTTCCTTCCTTCCTCCTCACGCAACCAGATATTGAGGGGCTCTTTTTCTTGACTCCTACCCTATGTAGAAGCCCTCACCAAGGATTGAAAACTTGGAACCAACAAGAAGATGATCCAAATAAGGGGCAGACTGGGATTCCTAGCGTGGCTAGGACTTGTCTTGTTGGCTGCCTTTCACTGCACCTAGCACTTCAGAGACTCCTCCTTCACTCTCATGCCCAACCAAGCTTTGATACCAATTATTAGATCTATCCTTAGTGGTGTGGAGACCTGGTATTCAACCAGCAAGAAGAACAAAGCCAAGAGGGGACACCCAAGAGGAGAGGGCGGCTACAAGTGTTGGGTGGCAAGGACTAGGGGTGCTAGGATGGTGCACCCCCTTTGTGCAAACCCTAGGGAGCTAGGGTTTCCTCCCTTGGGGATGGTGGCTAGGGTTTGGAGAGAGGGAGCTAGGGCATGAGAGAGAGAGAGAGAATGTCAGAGAGAAAATGGTTCTATTTCTTGATTCAATCAAAACTAATTACAACTTGTATATTTATACAAATGGTCAACATGATCCAACCCAAAAACTCCCAATGTAATTCATATATGATTGCACTCATCTAAGCCCATGTACACCCATGACTTACATGCTCTCATCCTCGGATCCAAACCTAGCCCAAATAGTATATTAGCTCCTTAAGGCTCATGTCTCCTGGGCTCGAGACCATGTAGGGCTGAATGCCTCCACCTTAGGACCAAGCCGGCCCTAGCAATTTCTTTGGATAGCACATGGCTGAGGGCTGCCTCTTCAAGGCCTGGTGGCCTTTGCTTCATGGGACCAATGCCTTGGCCCCTTTCGTGGCCTCCCAAGGCTTGGGAGCACCACACCTAAGTCAACAATAATATAATATATTATAAAATATTAATTTATAATATAATATATTATTAAATTATTATGTATTACTATATTATTATAATATATTGTAATATAATATAATATAATATATTATAATATATAGTAATATATTATATTATTATATTATTATGATATTATATTATATTATAAGATCAAGGGTATATTAGAAATAAATTAAAAAAATCACTTTTTCAATTGATGAAAAAATAATTTAGCCACCCCTTACATGGGTAAGATTTTTCTCAATTTTATGGATAAATGTTATCCATGAGAAAATAACTTATCCATCTTAAAAAATATGAGAATATGGGTAAGTTGGTCAATAGAAAAGTTGATCAATTTTTTTATGATATTTATCCACAATAGAATAGGTCTTTAATTAATCAAATTGGCCAGGTAAATACAAGATTAGTGAGAGGCTCTCTGTGCATATGCAACGGTTCTAATTAAGTAACCATCTTTCTTAAAAAAAATATTTTTCTTAGACACCAATCGGTCAACCTATTCCAAATTGGATTTGGCTTTTCGTTACCCACTACAGATTGCAATATTACAAACCATCTTGATGTATATTCATGATACAACCCTACTAGAAGGGTTGTAATGATTCATGACAATCACTACATGTATCTATGAAAGACACAACACGATTATCTTATAATCCAAATAAAATTGATGTTATTTTAATCAAATCCTTTTTTTATGTACAAAGGTGACTTTGATTTGTGGTTCTCATCTTTTCTCATCTTAGGATAATCTTTCATCATAATTACGTCCGTTATGCCAGGACAACCTTATGTCAGGATGATCTGAGATTAATCCTAAACTCTCAACCTGGCTCTGATACTAGTTAAAGAAAAAAATTGAATAATTCTCTCAACTCTCGTATGTTTTAATTAATCATATTAATTAAAGCATTCATACTTTAATGTGTGTGAGAGGGGTGGGAAGAAAGAAAAGATCTAATCTATTCAAACAGACATGTGTAGTAGTGGAATATAAAACCCAAACCCTTTTTGAAAAGATTTCGAGATCTGATCTTCGGAGTTTATTAGAGAAATCATCCCCAAGATCCCTATGTATGAAAGAAGAGGATTTAACAAATAATGAAAGAAAAATTGATTTTTCTTTACACCTTTTCGTGGGAAGACGATCTCCGTAATTGATGACCAAGATTGGTTCTTTATCTTCTAGCCGCGCACTTGCCTGGCCTCTTTGAGTATCCATAAAGAGTTAGAGGGCTGATCTACAATCAACTGATTCTTCAGAGTGCTAGCTCCCTTGCAGAACCCTTGCTTGGAGGGGAGCTCTCAATGCATTAAGAACTGCAGTAGTATGATGGCTTCTTCAAGATCATTCCTGTTGAAATCAGAATTTCAGCAAGACGAGAGGAGAGGGAGAAGCCTTGGGTTGTGGAGGAGAGGGAAGAGATGTGGGGCGGCAGCCTAAGGATAGGAGAGAAGCTTCACAAGCTTTTATTAGATCTATCAACCTTTGGCGGCCACCCTTTTATAGGCACAAAAACCCTAGGGTGGCACCCCTTTTTATGATTTCCTTTTTGGGATGAAGTGAGGTGCCCAGGGTTTCATGAAACCTTATGGTAGCCGCCCTACTCTTTGAGGATCAACACTTTCCCTATTTGATCCTCTCATATGGTGCCTAGGGTTTCATTCAAGAAACCCTAGGGTGTGGACCCTGTTGTCTAGTCAAAGACCAAGTCAATTAGGTTAGAGAGGTTAGTTTTAGGTGTTATACACCTAACACATCCAAACTCTTTTGGGTGTGACCCAAGCCCAAAACTTGATCCAAACTCAATTGAAATAAATCTCTATTTGATTTAACTTGAACTTAGCCATAATTAATTTGATCCAATCAAATTAAGATATGCAACATTTGTACATTAGTCCTTGAACTTGCTAACCTTGAGCAATTAAGTCTCTGCTATTTATAATAATTATAAGTTAGTCCAATTATCAATTATATTTATTTTGATCCCATAATGATTCATAATCATTATCCAACTATTTGATCAGTTTTGAACTCCTTATATGTGTGATCTTATAGATTTTATTCTATTCGGTAGTGAGTCATATTGTGATCTTCATCATAACATCATTAAAACATCTTTCAATGAATTGGAATACTTTTAATTCTTTCTAACAAGAATCATTTGATCATCTATCTGGTTCTCTATGGGGTCCACAATCCATCAGTGATATCTAGCAATATGTGGTGGTAGACCAGTAGAATGGAATAGGATGAACCTCTAGATACAGTTAGCATGTGATATGATCCTTTTCTTATAGGTCCTGACAAGATGGAGGTCATGGATTACTCGTGAAACAACAACATCTGTCATATGTAAAATTTACTCGACTTGAGTTTCTAATGTAAAGTATGTGGAAATTCTTTTTTACTATTCACATTACCTTGGTCAAGGTCTTCTAAACTCAGTCTTATAATTACATAGGATCATATTTCTTATCTACCGAGGATGATACATTCCATCTTGGTGCGCATCCTATTCCTGCAATGAACCTACTACAGCTAACATGCACTGCAAGGATCCATATGGCTAGAAACTAAGTATATATACAGTCAAACTGTAGCAGCCTTACTATGAAGAGCCAAGGTATCTCAGGTCAAAAGAGTAGTCACACTAGTGTAGCATCGAGCAAATCACTGATGAGTGGGTAGCCATCCAAGTGACTTCTCATAATGGTCACGCTTGGTACCTTTTTCTCTAACAAACATTTGCATTCTAGCTCCAGTGTCTCTGTACCATAGACTTGAGACTCATCTATTTTAAAGGGAAGTGATTTGTGTATCGATCTGATCAGTCACCATCTCCGTGATTATCTATTGATTGGAAGTATTTAGAAATTAATCATTAGTGACACATGTTAGAAATGTGGGACAGTTACATGCATGTATTTCAAAAACTTTTTTGAATACAGATCTATATTAAACCTCTTTAACCTAGCATACATCAGATCTAATTTGTTAACTATTCATGCTCGGATTTATGACATAGATAATCTGAAATCAAGCATGCATAATCTGAAATTTGAAACATGTAGATCACATCTACTATGAAATTAAGATCAAATCTCAATACCTTAGCACGGATCGAAATACACCACAGCTGGTGATTGTGAATTTGTAGGTTCCTGGAGCCGCACACACGTTCGGCCTCCACAAATATCCACACAAGAGTCCGATCTGATCAGAGGTACGATGATCTCACCGAGGTACTAGCTCCCTTACAGAGATCTTCTCTTGATGGCTGATCTAACTTCTTTAGATTTCTTAGACTCTTTCAGGAGGAGAAGAAGGACTAGATGAAGGAGAGGTGGTAGAAGAATGAAGGGAACTCTCTCTCAAAATCCCACGCCAGGATCTAAACCTAGACCCTTCTCGCTAAAGATCCTTCTCTATTTTTTCTCACACCCAAAAAGGAAATAGCCTTCCTCTGTTTCATGCATAGGAACCCCATCCCACTCCTTTGTTTCATGCCCCACTCAAATGTTTCTCATGGTGAAAAAAAATCTTTTCGCATGCCAAAAAACCATTCCATTTATGGTTGGCATCCAAAAGGGATAGGAATTATCCTTATCAAAATAAGGAATTAAATCAAATTCAAACTTGAATTTAAATTGAATTTGAATTCAAACGTGAACCAACTTCCATCTATGTCCATGCATGGAGAAGAGGGGGCGACAATATCAAATTTGCATGGAGAGTTTCCCATGCAAAACCCATATTTATGTGAGAAAAGTTGGCATCTTGACGAAGGGTGGCACAAGGGAAAAGTTCAATCTGATTTGGACTCTTGGTTTGGTTCAATATGATCCTTATCCAATTCTAATTTGGTTGAACCCAAAAAGATGGTGTACCTAATCAAATTAGGAATCTAATCCTCTTAATTAAATCTTACTCTAATCAGAAATTAACTGTGTCTAAGTACTGATCAAATCAAGAATTAGTCTTCCTTACAATCGAGCTAAATCCAATTCAAGTCAAACTGAATCCTATTCAGTTAGACTTGATCCGAACTCATTGCTCAATTAAATTAAATCAATTAGTAATCTAATTACTAATTAATTCTCTTATAATTCACTGACTCTTAGTGAATTATTTTATTGCAACTTTTGTATAAAGTTAATCATCAATCATATTGATGATTATACCCTTCAGTGATTCATAATCCACTATAAGAAAATATGATTTTTACGATAAATTTTTTTACGACATAAATATTTTCATCGTAAATAATTTTATTTATGATCTAAAAATATTTTTATCATAAATAATATATTATTTATGATAAAAATTTTTTTCATCACAAATGAAAAGTATTTGCGATGCAACATTGACTTTGCATTGCAAATATTAATTATTTGCGATGGCTAATTTGCATTGTAAATAATTGATGAAAATAAAAAATAAAAAAAAATAGTTGATCATTTGTGAGGTACATACTTTATGTCATAAATAATGATTATTTGTGATGTAAAATTGATTTTAGTCATAAATATTCGGTTATTTATGATATAAAATTTTATCGCATATAATTGATGAAAATTAAAAATTTTTTAAAAAATAAATAGCAGATCATTTGCAATGGATTATTTTGCATCATAAATATTCTGCTATTTGTGACACAAAATTTCATCATAAATAATCGATAAAAATAAGAAATTTTAAAAAATAAATAGCAAATTATTTGTGATGAAAATATTGTATTATAAATAATTTAATATTTATGATGCAAAATAAATTCTCTATCGCAAATGTTTAATTATTTACGATGTAAATTTTCATCATAAATAATCATTAAAAAATCAAAAATTAAAAAAAATAAATAATAGAAGCTTTGTGATGAAAATATTTTGTAAATTAAAAGAATAATTCAAGTATTTTATGATTGATTTTTTGGTCATAATTTTTTTAATATTTTACAATCAAAAAATTGATCGTAAATATATTTTACAATCAAATATATTTTTTTTTATTTTCTCTTAATATGATATAATTTTGAAATTTAAAGTTCATCTTCACCATTCATTATCTAAATAATTATCGTTAGAGTATCATCACAAAAGATCGTCTCGATTCGATAGTCCTAGCTATGTCAATCAATAAACTTTGATTCGACGGTCATGAACGATCGTACGATGATCTGATAGATAGAGATCATTGATGGGTCTAAAAATTTGCAACAATGATCTCGATGATATTTGTAGCATACGATTAAAATTTTACTTCAATCGGATATCATTATCATGGTCAATTTAGTATGGAATGATTTAGATCGTTAAATAAAAAATGAGTTATCAAAAGGCCAAATGGTATCCGATTATAAGATGATTTTTTAGATAAATAGTCTTTGCTAGTACTTTAATCATTTGTACGGTGGTGATCGTAAAATTCAAACTATGCGTATATGAACCATCCACGTTAAATAGATCTTAAAAAGGCACAAATATAATTATTTAAAGATTTTAAAAATGAGTATCAAGAGACGTATAGTTTTGGATGGTTCATATATGTATGGTTTGAATTTTATGATCACAACTATACAAATAATCAAAGTAGTAGCAAAGATTATTTAACTAAAAAAATTATCTTATAATCAAACGTCGTTTGGCCTTTTGATCATTCATTTTTTATTTAATGGTTCAAATCATTCCGTACTAAATTGACCATGATAATGATGACTGATTGAAGTAAAATTTTGATCATATGCTATAAATATCATCGAGATCATCATTGTAAGTTTTCAATTCCATCAGTGGTCTCTATCTATCAGATCATCATACGATCGTTCGTGACCGTCGAAATTAAATTTTATTGATTGACATAGCTAGGGCTATCGGATCGAGGCAGGTTTTTGTGATGATATTCTAAAGATAATTATTTAGATAATGAATGGTGAAGATGGGCTTTAAATTTTAAAATTATATTATATTTATAAAAAATAGAAAAAAATATTATATTTGGTTGTAAAATATATTTGCAATTGATTTTTTGATTGTAAAATATTAAAAAAATTATGACTGAAAAATTGATTGTAAAATACTTGAATTATTTTTTTAATTTATAAAATATTTTTATCACAAATTTTTTACTATTTATTTTTTTTAAATTTTAAATTTTTCTTTGATTATTTATGATGAAAATTTATATCACAAATAATTAAATATTTGTGATGAAAAATTAATTTGCATCATAAATATTGAATTATTTGTGACAAATTATTTTAGTCACAAATAATTTATAATTTATTATTTTTAAATTTTTAATTTTTATCGATTATTTATGATGAAAATTTTTCATCATAAATATTTAACTATTTGTGATGTAAATTCAATTTACGTCGTAAATAATTATTATTTATGATGAAAAAAATTTGAGTCATAAATGATCTGCTATGTATTTTTTTTAATTTTTTATTTTTATCAGTGATTTGCGACAAAAATTTTGCATCACAAATAAATAAATATTTATGATACAAAATTAATTTTATGTCGCAAATAATTATTATTTTTGATGGAAAAGGTTTACATCACAAATAATCTGCTATTTATTTTTTTTAATTTTTTTTTAATTTTTTATCGATTATTTATGATGAAAATTTTGCATCACAAGTAATTTTTTTATAAATTTTTTTTGTTAATTTTTTTAGAAGAAAAAAGTTTTGGGAGAAAAAAATTTGGTGGAAATTATTTGCGATGGAAATGTAAGTTCTGTCACAAATAATAGTTATTTGTGATGTAAATTTAATTTCCATCGCAAATATCTTTTTTTATGTATATTTTTTGGTTAATTTTTTTTAGATGGAGAATTTTTTTAAAGAGAAAAAAATTTTTGGTTGGAATTATTAGCGATGGAAATATGTTTTGCATTGCTAATGATTTATTAGCGATGGAAAATTTGCATCGCTAAAAGTACATTAAAATAAACGTCATCGATCACTTTTGTGTGCCACTCGCTCTCCCGCGAAACATCGAAACCTTCTCCCTCTCCCAAAACCCTCTCCATTGGCAAGCAAGCCCCCCCTTTGTTGCCATCGATGTTGCCGACGCTGCCGCCACCACTGTCGCTGACGACGGATACGCCTTGACTTTTAAGGTAAACCATTTTTTTTTGTTGGCTCCGCGAGGAAGGGAGGGGCGAGGGGGGGGGGGGGTGGTCATGCCAGGGCCAGAAGAGGGGGGTTCGTGAGGGTAGGGGGTCGGAGAGGGAGGGGGGGATTTTGGTGGGGGTGGGTCATGCCGAGGTCGGGGGTGGTTTCGTGAGGGCTAGGGGCCGATGAGAGAGGGGGGTTTTGTGAGGGCAGGGGGCCGGAGAGGGAGGTGGGGGATTTGGCAGGGGTGGGTCACGTCGGGGCCGGAGGAGGGGGGGTTTCGTGAGGGCAAGGGGTCGGAGATGGAAGTGGGGTTTTTGGTGGGGGTGGGTCACATGGGGGCCGGAGGAGGAGGGGTTTGGCGGGGGTGGGTCATGCCAGGAGATGGATCGGGGTGGGAGGAGCCAGGGTGATGGGGGTTTTACGCGGGGTTGCAAGGGGTTGGGCGAGGCTACTAGGGCTTTTTTTTTATACCCAGAGTGAAGGTGGGAGATGGGCCAGGGGGCAGAGCAGAGGGGTAGCTGGTCGCACAAAGGTGGGCCAGGGGTGGAGCGAAGGTGGGCCAGGGGGTGGGGGTGATGCGGGATGTGGCAGAGGACCCGGGGGAGTGGGGGCTGTGGGGGGAGGGGTGCCGCGGGGGTTGG
The DNA here is from genome assembly GCF_000442705.2 of Elaeis guineensis. NCBI lineage: Eukaryota > Viridiplantae > Streptophyta > Magnoliopsida > Arecales > Arecaceae > Elaeis > Elaeis guineensis. The sequence continues at coordinate 34,136,974 of NC_025999.2, read as the reverse complement.
GGGTGATGGTGACGGACCGGGGGGCGATGGTTGGGGAGGCAAGAAAAATAATAATAATAATTTATTAATAAAAATAAAAATAATAATAACTATTAAAATAGTAATGATAAATAAAATCAAATAAAATATTATAAAATATTTAAAAATAAATTATTTTTTGTAATGAAAATAGTTAACTTTTTAAAATAATGATAAAATATTATTTTTAAAAAATAATTTAATACTTTTTTTTTATAATTTAATGCTTTTGCTTGTTTAGTTCCTATGTTTTATTGTCATAATAATTTAATACTTTTATTTTTGCTTGTTATGCTTTTGCTTGTTTAATTGGGATCCGATCCGGGATCTGATCTGGATCGACTTAGATCCGGTCCGAGATCCGGATTGGATCTGAATCAAGATCCTGATTGGGATCCAATCCAGATCTGGATTACGATCTGGGTCGGATCTAGCTACATCTCTCTATTTCCATAGAGAGATGCATGGTAGTGATTTAATGCATGCATTGATGTAACTTTAGACTTTCATTCCAGAGTCGATCAGAGGGTCCTCAAAATAGACTCTGTGAATAGCTCTTGAATGTTCCATTTGGACAGTTCAAAAATACATCAATTTTTTATTGTTATCATGGTATTCTTTATTTTATTGTGGAAAATTTCATCATAGTTGTCTCATTTGTTCTTCGAGTACATATTAGATGTGGTTAAAATATGATCTATCTATATCATGTATTTGAAGAACGTAGGGAGATGCTGCTAGATTTTTGCTGGATATAAAATAAAGAACAAAACTGTGACAACAATAAAAGTGATGTATGTTTGAAAGGGATAGGGCCACACCTATTAGGAAGGAGTTGGTAGAGTTAGGACTCATTAAGTATTATTCTTTATTGTCAGATGGATATCGACAAAACTCAGATGAATTATGTACATTGGTCAATTGATCATCTGGGTCAAAAATCAGGTTGGGATCCTACTCAGGATCCGATCTAGGTTTCGGATCAGGATTTGGGTCGAGATTTGATCTGAGATTTGATTCGAGATCCTATCTAGGATCCGAGTCAGGATCCTATTAGGATCCAGATCAGGATCTAGTTCGGATGAATGCCAGAGGTATTTTCTTTGTTGTTAATGATTTTCTTTGTTGTCTGATGGATATCGACAAAAGTTGGATGAATGTCAGGGATATTTTCTTGCCTGAATACCGAGCGGGTGTTCGAAATTTTATTGAGTTTGTATGGCGTAAGACTGACAGTGCTAGTAGGATAAAGCATCCATGCAAGGGATGTTCAATATGGTATATCATCATATATCACTTATTGAGGAGCATATGCTATGTTATGGTATGGACAAGAAGTATACTCACTGGATATGGCATGGAGAGGGTGATCTGAATGAAGTTGTGCATGACGATGATGATATTGAAGATGATAGTGATGCTGCTGAATCTGTTGAACATGATGGTATAGATTCATTATTAGATGATTTATATCAGGATGTTCGCTTAAATGTACCTATGAGTACTAGTGCATCTGAAGACAGTTCTAATCATGATCATAATATTAGTGAGGTAGAAGGAACTTCTCTGCAGTTTACAAAGCTTGTAAGGGATGCATGAAAGCCACTCTACTCAAATTGTGTAAAGTCTTCAAGTTAGAGTTTTTGATTAAATTGCTTCATCTTAAAATCGTGAATGGATGGAGTCAGAAGTCATTTGTCCAAAATTTAGCATTGATTAAAGCAGTTCTTTTCGATGGAGTGAGACTTTTGAAATCATATTTTGAAGCAAAAATATATATCTGAAAATTAAGATTTGGCTATATTTTTATATATGCCTGTAAAAATGATCGTATATTATTTTATAAGGAGAACGGACAAGCAAGTGAATGTCCGAAATATGGTGAGCCTAGGTACAAAATCGATAATAGAAAAGAAAAAAAGATACCTCATAAGGTTTTGAGATATTTTCTATTGATTCTAAAACTTCAAAGGTTGTATATGTCTATAAAGATAACTGAAGAAATGAGATGGCATCATGAGCAGCAAATTTTGGAGGAGAACATAGCCACCAGGATGACTTTGTAGTGTGAAAAAACTTCGATGCAAAACATCCATACTTTGCGAGTGACCTGTGTAATATCTGGCTTGGTCTAGTGATATATGGATTAATTCTTTTGACAATTTGAGTACTTTCTACGGCATATGGCCTGTGATGCTAATATCATATAATGTGTCATATTGGAAGTGCGTGAAAGAACTATTTATTTTTATGTCATTGTTGATTTTGAGCTCGAAAGTACTAGGTAATGAAATTGATGTATATGTATGATCCTTAATCGATGATCTGAAGGAGTTATAAAAAAATAGAGTATAGACATATGATTCTGTCAGTCGAAAAAATTTTATGTTGTATGCTTCAATTTTATGGACCATCAATGATTTTTTTGCATATGAAAACTTATTTGGATGGAGTACTAAAGGATATCTGGCATCTCTAATATGCAACAAGGATACGTCCTTCTTACATTTAAAGCAAAGAAAAAAAATCTGCTTCATGGGTCATCGACGGTTTCTACTTGCTAGTCACTCTTGGAAGACCCATGACAACCAATACTTTGATGGTAAGTCTAGCTGATGTCTGCCACCTAAGAAGCTAAGTGGAGTGGAAGTTTTAGAACAAACTTGAAGCCATTAGAAATGTGAAATTTGAAAAAATATTGGATACTTGCAAGTGAAATTGTACCGAAGCTGAGCTGAATTGGATGAAGCGAAACATATTTTTCGAACTACCATACTAGAAGCAACTGCTACTTCATCATAATCTGGATGTAATGCATATTAAAAAATATATTTGTGATAATGTCATCGGTATAGTGTTGAACATCGCTGAAAAAATAAAAGATAACTCAAAAGTCGTCTTGATTTGCAAAAAATGAGAATCTGATTGGAGTTGCATTTAGTTGGTTAAGGTGATAAATTTTTTATGCCATTTGCATGTTATTCACTATTAGGCGAGGAGAAAAGAGTTTCTATGGATGGTTTAAAGCTGTAAAATTTTCTGATGCTTACGCTTCAAATGTACCACGGTGTGTTGGTAACAACGACGATAATATCTCTAATATGAAAAGTCATGACTCTCATATGATGATGTAGCGCTTGCTTCCTGTAGTTATGCATGGCTATCTGAGTGGTGATGTTCAAGCTGTATTGATTGAGTTGGGAGTGTTCTTTCGAGAACTGTGTTGTCAAAAATTAAAAATTGACTTACTTGAGAAGTTTGAGAAGAATATTGTGCTCATTCTTTGTAAATTAGAAAAAATATTTTTACCATCATTTTTTGATGTTGTGGTGCACCTGACTGTTCATCTCACAAAGAAAGCTCTTTTGATCGAACTGATATATTATCAGTGGATGTATCCTATTGAAACATAAAAAAATCATAATCCCTTTGTCATATCATTTATAAGATGTAAATGTATTAGTTAAATTTAAATTTAGTTTTATTTACTGATTCTTATGTATCCTAAAAAAATATGTGCGTAATAAAGCACCGTCTTAAGGGTCTATAGCGGAAACATATATAGCTACGGAGTGTGTCACATTTTACTCGATGTATCTTGATGATATCAAAATAAGATTCAATCATGTAGATCGTAACATAGACCATGAATGGGGTGAAGATGAGCCGATGCTGTCTATATTCAAATAAACGATTTGATCCATAGGTGGAAGAAGATATGAGTTTATGGACGTGAATGAGCTATTCAAGACACACTTCTATGTTCTAAATAATTATAAAAAAATTAAAAATTTTATTGAGTAAGTACAATCTTAGCATACTTTTTAGTATTCTAACTAATTTTTTCATGTCAATATAAAAATCATTACTTGTTGTAGTAAGTACAAGAGGATACTATCCAAGAAGAATAATACAGATATTGATGATCGATATAGAAAATAATTTATAAAATAGTTTGAAGACCATATAAATTCTACTTGTATTATGTTATATTTTAATAATTATAAAATTAATTATTTGAACTAACATAATTTTTTGTGTTATGTTGCAGATGAAATCTAAGCATTTCAATAAAGAAGAGGGTGTGATCGATGAGTTGTACGATTTAGTATGTGGCTCCGATCGAAGGGTTAACCACTATGTATTCTGTATCATTGGAGGAATGAGATTTCATATAAGAGAGTTTGAGATATAAAGATGGATCCAGAATAGTGGAATTACTATGATAGAATATGAAGGAGAAGAGGAGATTGAATATCTTGGTGTATTGATAGATATCATAGAACTAAAATATGGATCTAATAATTTGATATTCTTGTTTTAGTGTGAATGGTAGGATATTAGCAATAAGAAGATCGATATTCATATTGATCTACACTTTATCAATATAAATTTTGCATGAATATGGTATCAGAATAAGCTGTATATATTAGCAACTTAAGTGAAACAAGTAATATATTTGAAGGATCCGAATTATCAAGATGATTAGTATGTCATACAAAGAATAATATCTAGAGGCGTATATGACATACCAAGCTGACTAGAGATGATCGAAAATTCAGATCTATATGAAAAGGAAGTTTTTCAAGAGAAAGAACAAACATTGACTGAGCTCTTTGTTGACGAAAAACTTGTGATAACTCCTTTGAATAGGGTTGATCTGCCGTCCAATGAAGTTGAAGTTGATTTTATATTTAATCTTGACTTGATCATTCGGAGGGCGATGATCAGTTCATGAATAATGATGAGGTAGAAGACGATACATTAGTTGATTATTGTGATTCGGAGGAAGGCTTACAAATCGAGGAGGATATGGATATTGATGAGTAGATCTATATTCTTTGTTGAATCTTTTCTTACAATAATAGTATGCAATATAATTCTATTCATTAGCATTTATATATTTTTCGTTATTATTATTCATTATTACATTCATTTATATGTCAAGTTAGTTATATGCATGATTTAAGCATTGCAGGTATGGCACCAGGAGGGAGACGACCACGTCCGAGTTTCCAGCCTCCCTTTGAGGAGCTTTTCCCCTTTTCCACTGCCACACCATTGGAGCCACCAGAGGGTGTTGCAAAGGTGGATCCAAGTAGTATTTTAATATTTTTTATATAATAAAATTTGATTTTAGTTGTATCTATTAAGTTTATGAATAGCTATCATACTAATGATTTATTCATTATTGTTTCAGACCATTCAGTGAAGGTAGTGAGGTGAGGGTGAGGTTCTGGTGCAGATGGTGAGGTGAGGGTGAGGTCTGTCGAAGAACCTTGCCCTGAAGTATTGGAGATGCGAGCACAAGGGATAGCATCTTTGTATCATGATTCTGTCCCGCTACACCACATCGATTACAGGATGGTGCGAGCCATGGCAGATTGAGTTGGGCATCATATGCCACAGTTATGCCCTTGTGATGCTCTTCGATTGGTGTCACATTACACCGACTCAGAGGGAGGTCTTCTATAGCCACTTACGGATAAAATAATATTTAGTGAAATATTTAATTAGCACTGTATTCTTATAATATTTGTTGTTGGCAGGCTATATTTGAGATTATTGATTTGGAGCATGATTACGTATTGCAAGCTGTGGATGATCATCTATGCTTGCACTTCAAAGATTACCGACATCGCATTTATCGTCATTGGTATGCTGTAGTATGGGATCAGGGGGCAGAGGCGGTGTGGCAGCGGCCATATGACAGCATCAGTATTGAGGACTGGACTGTCATATGCCGCAGGTATCAGGATCCGACATATCAGGTTAAGCATCTAATTTTTTTTAAAGTTTAATAATTGAATCATTTATTCTTAAATTCTGTTAGTTACTTATTAATTTAACTATTAACTGTATAGGAGTGATGTGTCCAAAATACCACCAATTAGACGAGATGGACCCTCACGCACTGTGGGGGTTCGAGGTCGTTCGCTCGCCATATAGAGCAGATGGTAAGTAATTTCTATTTAGCATATTTTAACTCTTTAACTATTTAAATTTTTTTTATTAATTATTCTCAAATTACAAAGAGATATAGAGAGTGACAAGCTTCCTGATAGGATCGAGATCTACTAGTGGATCCACTAGTGACGGTCAGGAGAGTGGATGATGGAGAGCCAAGAGCTTTATGTAAGTTTTTTCAACTATTTTTTCATTGACATTTTAATTTTTAGTACAATCTTAGAGTAGCTATAATTTTAATTTCAAGATCGTATGATAAGGATTAGATCCCAGCCTAGCCCTGAGGGCTCGACCACATCCATAGACGATGAGATCTATGATCAGATATTTGGTATGAGACCCTATTATGTTAGGGGTTAGGATATGGGATCAGAGCTCCCCCATCCTCACACTCATCTAAGGCAGATGTCCATTCTGCCTACGATGCCCGACTGACGGAGATACAAAGACAGATTGCTGAGGATGGACAGCAGGTTGATAAGGATCAATAGCTAATGAGGTAGATGATGGAGCGGATGGCACAGATGGAGCGGATGATGGAGCTGATGAGGTAGTAGCAGACCGATTCGAGCTTCTCTATCCATTCTCCTTCTCTAGATGCTCATGCTTGATGGCCAACGACTTATTTTTATATTTTTATATTTTTATTTTGGACCTATTATAGTTAATTAAATTTATTTTTTTATAATTATATTTTAATATAATAAAATTATCAAATTTATTTATGGCTTTATTATGTGAATTTTTATTTTTATTTTATAGATTATAAATATAAAATATTAAAAATATAAATTAAAAAATATATATTTATAAATTATATTTAAAAAAAATTAAATTTTTATTAATGATGTAATTATTTGCAACGTAATATGCATCGCAAAAAAATTTACTTGTGATGAAAATATTTCATCATAAATAATTTTAAAAAAAAATTAAAATAAATTATTTGTGATGGAATATTATCATCATAAATATTTTTTTTGATAAAAATATTTATGATGAAACTTTTCAACATAAAAAAATAATTTATTTTATTTTTTTAAAAAATATTAAATTTATTTATTAAATTACTTACGATGAAAAAATATCCATCGTAAATAATCCTATTTATGATGGAAATATATATTTATCATAAAATAAATTAGTTGTAATAAATTTTTTTTCATCGTAAATAATTTAAAAATAAAAAAATTTTTGCGACATAAATATTTAGTCATAAATAGTTGATTATTAGCGATAAAAATTTTATTCCATTGTAAAATATTATTAGAGACCTCATTTTTAGCGATCAAGTATTAGCGACATAATTTTCATTACAAATTAGTATTTGTGATGAAAATTTAGTATTTGTGAGGCTTTTTTTTACGTCGTAAGTAATCTTTTCTGTTGTAGTGATCGTTGATCAGTCATTTGATCAGATAAAAATTTCTTTTGTGTATGATTCCATAGTTCTATTCTATCTGGTAGTGAGATATAATGTGATCTCGATCACAATATCATCAAAATTTTTTTTGATGGGTTGAAACAATTCTAACTCTACCCTTTGAGGGTCATTGATCATCAAGATGATGCTCGACGAGTCTCACAATCCACTAGTGATACCTAACAATATGCATTGGCAATCTAGCAGAATGAAAGTAATGAATCTCTAAGTGTAGTTATGTATGATTCAGTCCTTCTATCATGAGTTCCGACTTGATGGAGATTATGTAGAACTCGTCAAACCCCAACGTCAGTCATATGCCAGATTGGCTCGACTCGAGTTCACTTGTGAATTCCATGGAAACTCTTTTTCAATATTCACACTTGCTTCAATTGAAGACTTTCTGAACTCAGTCTTATGAATCGTATAGGACTATTTTTTTTCTACTAAGATCGATAGATTTCATCCAGATGCATCCTACTCCTAACAGCAAATCTGAACCCACTGAAGCCAACATACACTACAAAGATCCAAATGTCTAAGGACTAGTTTAGATACAGTCAAACCCAACAGCCTCACTATGAATAACCAATGCATCACAGGTCAAAGGACTACTCACACCATTACGATATCGAGAAGATCACTGACGAGTGAGTAGACATCCAAGTGATTTTTCGTGTTGGTCATGCTCAGTGCAAGTTGTTCTCTAATAACTACCTGTATTCTTACCCCAGTATCTCCATACTATAGACTCAAGGCTCATTTGTTCGGAAGGGAGTTGATCCATGCACTGATCTAACTGGATCGATCACAGTCCTTCGTGATGATGCTCCAATCGGGAGCATTCAAAAATTAACCACTAATAATGTATATCTCAAATTTTCAACATTAAGAATATACAAAATCATCTGTTAATTTTTAGGATAAATCATGGACACATGAAGTATTATTGAAAATAAAAATACTCTTTATTAATAATAAATATTTTACAACTATAAATTCATGTCCTGAAATTATAAAATATATCAGTCAATAATTGACTTCTGGGGCACACATCCAACAAACTCCCACTTGACCTAAAGCCAATTGGCCATATACCTAAGATCCATCTTCTCAAGGTAAATTTTGATTTTCTATTGGCTGAGAGGCTTCGTCAGTAGGTCTGCCACATTTTGCATGGAGTCGACTCTCTACACTTCGACGAACTTCTTCTCAAAGTTTCACATATGATGTGGAACCGTTGCTCTATATGCTTAGATTTTTGATGAAACCTGGGCTCCTTAACAAGAGCTATGGTATCGTTGTTGTCACAGTATAGTATAATAGTATTTGATGGCATCACACCCAGCTCCATAACGAACTTTTTAAACCAGAATGCTTCTTTAGCAGCTTCAGAGGTGGTGATGTACTCGGCTTCTATGGTTGAATCTATAATGACCAGTTGTTTGAAATTCTTCTAGCTAATCGATCCACCATTACGTAGAAAAATATACCTCGATGTAGAACTTCTATCATCGACATCAGACATGAAGTCCGAATCGATATGTCGTTTCACCTTTAGCTCCGATCATCCTTCAAAGATCAAGAACAAATCCTTAGTCCTTCTCAAGTACTTAAGGATGTTCTTTACAGCAATCCATTGCTCTTCGTCTGGATTTGACTGATATCTGATCGTGACACTCATGGTAAGTATTATATCAGATCGAATATACAGCATGGCATATATGAGGCTCCCTATTATCGAAGTATAAGAGATCTTGCTTATGTGTTGGATCTCCTCAGGTGTATCAGGATACATCTTCTTGGAGAGATAAATGTCATGTCTAAGAGGCAAGACACCCCTCTTAGAGTTTTTCATACTGAACCTCTTCAGCACCCTCAATATTTATTCACTGTGAGAGTCCTATCATTTTCTTAGAACTATCCTGATAGATCTTTATACTAAGAAGATAAACGTCATGCCTAAAAGGCAACACACCCCTCTTAGAGTTTTTCAAGCTGAACCTCTTCAGCACCTCAATATTTATTCACTGTGAGAGTCCTATTATTCTCTTAGAACTATCCTTATAGATCTTTATACTAAGAATGTAGGAAGCTTCTCTTAGGTCTTTTATGGAGAATTTCTTTGACAACCATACTTTGATCGATGTCAGCATGAAAATATCATTCTCAATCAGGATGATATCATCCACGTACAATATAAAGAATGTGACAACACTTCCATTAACCTTTTTGTATATATAGGGCTCCTCATTTTTGATAAAATCAAATGATTTGATCAAATCATTAAAGCGAGTGTTTCAATTCCAAAATATTTGCTTGAGTTCATATATGGATCTTTGCAGCTTGCAAACCTTGTGATCACTATCATTGGATATGAAATCCATAGACTAATTCATATAGATATTTTTTTAAGATATCCATTCAAGAAGGTAGTTTTCACATCCATATACTAGATTTCTTAATCGTAATATGCCATAATCGCAAGCAGAGTCTGGATGGATTTCAGCGTGGCCACTGACGAAAAAATTTTCTGATAGTCAATACCTTCACGTTGACTATAACTTTTTACCACCAGCTTTACCTTATAGGTCTCTACCTTACCATTCGAATCTATTTTTCTTTTGTAGATCCATTTGCACCCAATAAGTATAATACCTTCAGGTGAATCTACTAAGTTTCAAACCTGATTAGATTGCATGGAGTCAATCTCTGACTTTATTACTTCCTTTTATTTCTCAGAGCTACATCTAACATTGTTTCATCATAGATTTTGAGATCATTCCTAATGTCTCTATCTCTCATAAGGAATGCTTCCTCTAAATCCTTTGTAAGTATACCTAAGTACCTTTCAAGAGGATGGAAGATCTTATTTAATCTACGAGATGGAGGTACTACATCTATTAGCTCATAACTGGGTTCAGGTTCTTAAACTTGATGCTTTTCAGAGACCTTCTCTTCGAGCTCAATCTTCCTCCTATTGCCTTCATCTTGGATAAATTTTTTTTTCAAGAAGACAGCATGATAGCTCATAATCACATTGTGATCCTCAGGAAGATAAACATAGTATCCCATGGATTTTTTAGAATATCTTATAAAATGAACTCTAAATGATCTAGCCTTTAACTTGTCTGCTTGCTATCACTTGATATGGATTGGATATTTTCAAATCTTGAGATAACTAAGACTCGATTTCTTATCATGCCATAACTCGTATGGTGTGGTAGAAATGGATTTAGAAAGAATCCAAGTCTTGAGATAACTAAGACTCAATTTTTTATCATGCCATAACTCGTATGGTGTGGTAGAAACGGATTTAGAAAGAATCCTATTCAAAAGATGAATAGCAGAGAGTAACGCATGTCCCCAGAGAAAAATGAAAAGGTCTGTGAAGCTCATCATGGATCGGATCATATTCAATAAGGTTCAATTCCTCCTTTCGGATATCCCATTGAGCTGAGGCATCTCTAGAGGTGTCCACTGTGAGACTATACTATTATCTTTAAGGTAGGTCTAGAATTTTTTACTAAGATATTTTCTTCCTCGATCTGATCGAAGAATCTTTATGAATTTTTTGATTTATTTTTTCACTTTATATCTGAATTCTGTGAACTTTTCAAAGGCTTCAGACTTATGATGCATCAAATATACAAACCCATACCATGAGTAATCATCGATAAAGGTTATGAAGAAGAGATAGCCATCTCTGACCTGTATATCGAATGGATCACACATGTCAGTGTGCACCGGGACTAATATCTTAGTGGCCCTTTCTCCATGTCCTACAAAGGATAGTTTGGTCATCTTTTCTTGAAGCAGAACTTACAAATTGGATAAGACTCGAAAGTCAATAGCCTAAGAAGGCCATCTTTCTTCAGTTTGTTAAGTCTGTCCTCTTCTATATGATCTAGCCTAAGATGCCATAGATATTTCTGGCTAATCCTATCTCTAAGTCTTTAAGACCCTATGGTATTCATTATTTGCTTGTTAATATTAACACTCGCATTCACATGCAAATGATAAAGTCCATCAATTAAAATGGCACGTGCAACAACTTTACTTTCAAAATAAATTATGCACAAGTCTTTATTATAATGAAAATTATAATTATTTGTACCAACGTAGATATAGAAATCAAATTTCTGTTGGCTATAGGTACATAATAACAATCCTTTAAAAGTAAAATAAATCCTAATGGTAGTCACAGAGAGTAAGTTTTGACGACCATAGCAGCAACTCTTGCCCCATTATTGACTCGAAGAGTAACTTCACCTTCTCCTAGCCTTCTAACTTCCTTTAGACCCTACATAGAAGTGCATAAGTGTGCACTTGAATTAGAATCTAAAATCTAACTAGAAGAAGAGAAAATTATTAAATTAATTTTAATTACGAGCAAATCAAACGTGCCTTCAGAAGATGCATGCGGGTTGAGGACATGGGTTAATTTCTTGAAACTGAGATCTATTCTCAAGTTCCTATGCCAGTCATTGTAATTGGTCTCAGTTTCTAATTAGATGTTTGTACTTGATAAATATTTATTCTAGAGACTTTAAAAATAAACAAGTCTCCCATTATTTCCTCAAATCTCTCACACTCCTCGGATAGAGAAATAAAAATCTATATGCGATCCGTTTAAGTAGGTACTGTGCTCCCACTGATCTATACGCACCTCACTTAACAGTTATTGGTGACATGCAAATCAATGAGTGGACAATACCTTATCCATTGTTTCACTAAGCAAGATGCAGTGGGTTTGCTCTCTAAGTCCTGTAGCCTCACCTAACAGTTATTGATATATTTTTTAGTTAAATCAGACCCACCATTCATCAGTAGATGTAATGCCATCATTGAATCTCTCACCTAATAGTTATTGAGCCCAACCCCATCTCTACCTTAGGGTATCTAATGTCAATAGAATGTTATACCTTTTCGATGCAACCAAACCACTGTAACCAGCCAAGAATGATCAACGTCAGAAAGGCACCCGCATCTCTACAATGATGGAAGACCACTAGACTTAATAATTAATTGAGGAGAGTTAGGTTCAGGTCTTATCTAAGTCAGCACATTTGATGTCTGACTGATCAGATTCAGATCAGTATAATTTTATGTCTGACTAACCTAGTCAGCATGGGTGAACACAAATGACCAAGCAACCTTATTCAATCCTGAATCGACCAAATTAATCAGGTAAGTGAGATCGGTGAGAGAATTGCTGATGCTTGCCTTAGACACCATTGCTGACCAGGTAAGCATAGTCCAATTAAAAACCACTGGTCAAGCTACCTTACTTATTTTAGACACCAATTGATCAATTAGAATCGAAAAGGTCAGTCTAGTGACTTAAGCTTGGACCATTGAGCCAAATTCGATCTTGAGTCAATCAATTCATATCAAAATGTGAATCAATACGACCAACTAAACTATAACTTGACTTTGAGCCCTTTTGACCTAATCCTAATCACCATTGATTGGTTCAATTAACTGCTCAAAATCAACAATGGGTTCTAACATGATCTAATCAATGACCCTAATTATAGTTTAATCATAAGATCTAATTATTCAACCCATACCCAAACCCCATATTTTATGTAATAAAATTTAGATCTTGAATTCTCAATTTTGGATCTATTGGTTTCATATCTTAGTTCTTAATTAAGTATATTATGATCATGGGTTTAGAAATAATTTCTTTACATTGTATCTCATATAATTTTCTATCCACAGGCTTGAGTCGACTCACCCTAGAATTGAGTCCACTCATCATAATGAGTTGACTCATCTTGAGGCCGAGTCAGCTCGATTGTGACAAATAGAAATCATGTACCCCAGTTTACATAACTGAGTCGACTCATCAGTAAACCTATCGGCTCACCAGGGTTTTGATTCAACTCAAATAAAAATGAGTTGACTCGAACAAAAATTGAGTCGACTCCACAAGCTTGCCAGCCACAGTTTCATAGTATCAATTTTTTTTTCATCATCAAAAGTTCTAATTTTGATGTGAAACAATTTTCAAATCTAAAAATTTTACTATGCAACAAAAACAATAGATCCTAAGATTTTTGGATATAGGGTTTTGTAGAAACTTAAGTTTTCTTCATTTCGTGGTTCTTCTTCATGAGATATCACAATGGCACCCCTACATGCCATAAGAGAATCTGTCGATTGGGCAAAGAGAAATCTTAATCTCTACTTCCTCTTATGATTAGATAGTCTGATGATATATCTATTTCGAGTACTAGGCTACTAAGAAACCCAATCTATCATATCATATATGTATTTAAAATAAATTTTAGATCTACGTATGCTTTCACATATCTCATATATGAATAAAAATTTAGATCTAATTTAAAACATGCTAATCATATAAAAAGCTAAAATCTAGATCTAATCTAATTTTAGATTCATGTAAAATCAGATCTAATTGATTTTAATTCAGATTTAATTCAGAATCAGATCTATGAATGTCAAGAAATCCATGGCTCTGATACCACTATTAGAAATGTGGGGCGGTTACATGCATGTATTTCAATTTTTTTTTGAATTTAGTAGAAAAGATTTAGATTAAACCCTTTTAACCTATTATGCATCAGATCTAATCTGGTAACTACCCGTGTCCGGATCTGTGACATACATAATCTGAAATCAAGCATGCATAATCTAAAATTTGAAACATGTACATCACATCTACTATGAAATTGAGATCAGATCTCAATATCTTTGCACGGATCGAAATGCATCACAACTAATGATCGTGGATTTGTAGGTTTCTTGAACTGCACATGCGTCTGGCCTTCATAGGTATCAACACAAAGTTCCAATCAGATCAGAGGTATGATAATCTTACTTGGGTGCTTGCTCCCTTACAGAGATCTTCTCTTGATGGCTGATCTAACTCCAAATTTTTTGGACTCTTCCAGGAAGAGAAGAAGGACTAGAGGAAGGAGAGGTGGTGGAAGAATGAAGAGAACTCTTTGTCTCAAAATCCCATGCTAGGATCTAAACCTAGATCCTTCTCGCTAGAGACCCTTCTCTAGTTTTTCTCATGCCCAAAGAGGAAACAACTTTCCTCTGTTTCATGCACAGGAACCCCACCCCACTCCTCTATTTCACGCCCCACTCTCAGATGTTTCTCACGATGAAATTTTTTTTTTTTGCATGCCAAAAAATCATTCCATTTATGGTTGGCATCCAAAAGGGGATTTGAATTATCCTTATCAAATAAGGAATCAAATCAAATTCAAATTGAATTCAAATCAAATTTGAATTCAATCTTGAACCAACTTTCATCCATGTCCATGCATGGAGAAGAGGGGGCAACAATATCAGATTTGTGTGAAGAGTTTCCCATGCAAAACCCATATTTGTGTGAGAAAAGTCGACGTGTTGATGGAGTGTGGCGTAAGGGAGGAGTTCAATCTGGTTTGGACTCTTGGTTTGGTTCAATATGGTCCTTATCCAATTCCAATTTGGTTGAACCCAAAGAGATAGTGAACCTAATCGAATTAAAAATCTAATCTCCTTAATTAAATTCTAATCTAATCAAGAATTAACTGAACTCAAGTTTTGATCAAATCAAGAATTAGTCTCCCTTGCAATTGAGCTAAACCCAATTCAAGTCAAACTAAATCTTATTCAATTAGACTTAATCCAGACCTTATTGCTCCATCAAATTAAGCCAATTAGTAATCTAATTACTAATTAATTCTCTTATAATTTACTGACTCATAGTGAATTATTTTATTATAACTTTTGCATAAGGTTAATCATCAATTATATTGATGATTATACCCTTCAATAATTTATAATCATTGATCAGCCATCTGATCAGATAAGAACCTCTTTTGTGTATGTTTTCAAAGATTCTATTATGTCTGGTAGTGTGATATACTATGATATTCATCATAATATCATCGAAACTCTTTTCGATGGATGGAAATAATTCTAACTCTCCCCATCGAGGGTCATCGATCATCAAGATGATGCTCGATGAGTCCCACTATCCATCAGTGACTTCAGCAGTATATTGTGGCAATCCAATAGAATGAAAGTAATGAATCTCTAGGTGCAGCTACTATATGATTCAGTTCTTCTATCGTGAGTTCTGACTTGACGGAGGTCACAGAGAACTTGTCAAATCTCAACGTCTGTCATATACCAGATTGGTTCGACTCGAGTTCACTTGTGAATTCCATAAAATTTTTTTTTCAATATTCACACTTGCTTCGATCAAAGACTTTCTGAATTTAGTCTTATGAATTGCACAGGACTACTCCTTTTCTATCAAGATCGATAGATTCCATCTTGGTGCATCATACTCCTAACAGTGAAATTGAATCCACTGAAGTCAACATACATCGCAAGGACCCAAATGGCTAGAGATCAAGTTTAGATGCAGTCAAACCTAATAGTCTCACTGCAAATAGCTAATGCACTATAGATCAAAAGATCACTCATACCACTGCAGCATCGAGAAGATCACTGATAAGTGAGTAGACATCCAAATAATTTTTCATGTTGGTTATGCTCAGTATGAGTTATTCTCTAACAACCATCTACACACTCATCCCAATATCTTCACATTGTAGACTCGAGACTCATCTGTCTGAAAGGAAGTGATCCATGTACCGATCTAACTGGATCAATCACTATCTTCTGTGATGATTCTCTGATCGGAAGCATTCAAAAATCAACCACTAATAATGTATGTCTCAAATTCTCAATATTTTGAGAATATACAAAATCATCTATTAATTTTTAAGATAAATTTTGATCACATAAAGTATGATTGAAAATAAAAATATTTTTTATTAATAATAAAATTTTACAAGTATAAATTCATGCTCTAAAATTATAAAATGTGTTAGTCAATAATTAACTTCTAGGATATATAAACAACATATCTCAAATTTTCTGTTAGATGAGTGCCTTAGAAGTTAATTATTGGCTGACACATTTTATATTTTTAGAACTTATTTTTATACTTATAATATTTTTATAATTAATAAAAGATATTTTTATTTTCAATCATGTTTATATGTTCATGATTTATTCTAAAAATTAATAAAGATGATTTTATATATTCTCAAGGTATTAGAAATTTAAGACATACATTAATTAGTGATTAATTTTTAAATACTTCTAATCATAAGATCATCATGAAAGATAGTGATCAATCCATTTAAGATCGATGCATTGTTCACCTCTTTTATAGGTAGATGAGTCTCAGATCTGTAGTGCAGAGATACTGAGGTGAGAGTGTAGATGGTTGTTAGAGAATAATTTACATTGAGTGTGACCAACATGAAAAATTATTTGGATGTCTACTCACTTCTCAGTCATTATTGTTAGATGAGTATTCTAGAAGTCAATTATTGACTGGCACATTTTATATTTTCAAAGCTTATCTTTGTACTTATAATACTTTTATTATTAATAAAAGATATTTTTTATTTTCAATCTTATTTATGTGTCTATAATTTGTCCTAAAAATTAACCAAGATGATTTTTGTATATTCTTAAAGTATTGAGAATTTGAGATATACATTAATTAGTAGTTAGTTTCTAAATGTTCCTGATCAAAGAATCATCACGGAGGATAGTGATCAATCCATTTAAGATCAGTGTGCTGTTCTCCTCTCTTCTAAGTAGATGAGTCTTGAAACTGCAGTATAGAGATACTGGAGTGAGAGTACGGATGGTTGTTAAAGAACAACTTACATTGAGTATGACCAATATGAAAAATTATTTGAATGTTTACTCACTCGTCAGTGGTTATCTTGATGTTGCAATGGTGTGAGTGGTCCTTTGACCTACGGTGCCATCAGCTATTCACGATGAGGGTACTGAGTTTGACTATATATTTTCTTGATCCTTAGCTACTCGAATTCTTGCTGTGTATGTTGGCTACAGTCGATTCAGATTCGCTGCTAGGAGTAGAAAGCACCTAGAAGGAATCTATCGATCTTGATCGAAAAGGATAAGTCCTATGCGATTTGCGAGACTGAGTTCATAAAGTCTTTGTTCAAAGCAAGTGTGAATACTGAAAAAGAATTTTCATGGGACTCGCAGGTGAACTCGAGTTGGGCCAATTTAGCAAATGACGGTGATGGGGTCTGACGAGTTTTCCATGCCTCCATCAAATCGGGACTCATGATAGAAGGATTGAATCATACGATAACTGTACCTAAGAGTTCACACTTTTATTCTATTGGATTGCCACTATATATTGCTAGGTATTACTGATAGATTGTGGGGCTCATCAAGCATCATCTTAACGATCGATGACTCTCGAAGGACAGAGTTAGAATTATTTCAATTCATCAAAAAGAGTTTCGATGATATTGTGATGGAGATCACAATATATCTCACTATCAGATAGAATGAAATCTATGGGGTCACACATTAAGGGATTAATCTTGAATTAATTAATTGAACTTATGAAGTTCTAATTGGATTAGAATTTAGTGAAATCCTATTGGGTTTAAGAGAACCATGCTAGCATATGGTTAAACCAAATTCTTCTCTGGATTTTGATTTCTTATTAGATAAGGATTGGATCAAGTCCATTACCTTGAACCTAACCTAAATCAATTTTGATTTGGATTTAGTTGGGCACCTATTTGAGGGCCCAAAAAGATTGGATCAAGCCAATTAGTTGGCAAACTAATCTCCTCATTTTTCTCTCTTATTATTTTCTTATGTGGCATGGAATTATTGGAAAGAAGAATGGAGGCGTAAGCCTCTCCTTTTTGGAAAGTTCAAGGGGTGCAATCCCTTGATGTTGGCATGAGAATGAAAGAGGGGCCCATCCTCTCTTTTGTCTAGGCATGGAAAGAGAGAGAGAGAGGGGGTGTAGTGTGCCAAAACCTTTGAGGAGCGCCAACTACTTGCCAAGTTTTGATGAGGGCACCCACTCAACTTGCCTATTTTGATGTGGGGTGCTCCATCTACTTGTCGAAAGAGGTGTAGACCTTTCCAATTGGATCTGATTTTTTTGAAAAAAATAGATTAAAAAGATAAAAATTCTTATGAGATAAGGACTAGCCTTTTTAGATTGATTGGAGATTGATTTGGAATCAAAAAAAGATCTATATAAGAGATGGTCTCCTAGGATTTTAACATTATTGAAATTAGAAATTAGATCACCTCCCTCTCTCCTCCACACCATTTCCTCTTCTTCCTCTCTCTCCAATGCCCAAAGGTTGGGCATCCCATCTTCTCACACGCTTGAGTTGAGGGTGATTTCTTCTATAGTAAGGAATAGGGAGAAAGGCTACAGTTTAAGTGTTGAGTTCACGATCAAAGATCAAAGGTTCAAATGGCTGAGATCCTATTTGGAGGAGAAGGATCTATAATGAGAAGAAAGGTTCAAGGTTAATCTCGATAAATACCTATAGAGGTTGGACACGTGTGTGGTTTAAGAACTTTTAGATTCAAGATCATCAGTTGCGATGTATTTCAACCCATGCAAGGTACTCAGATCCAATCTCAAGTTTAATTTTTTAATTTTTAGATTATATGTATATCTTAGATCCAAGGCTCAGGTAGATGTAGATTAGATCTATAGCATGTTGGGTTAAAGGATTTAACCTAGATTTGTTTCTACTGCTGTTTTAAAATATTTTTGAAATCTGTGCATGCTAGTCTATCCAATTTTCTAATAGTAGTAGCAGAGTCAGATTCTTTAAGACATATATAATCTAATTTTTATATTAGATCTAAAAATTTAGATGATTTAATATTGATCTTGTTTCGATATAAGGTTGTTATGGCATAGGGTTTCACCCTTATATTAAAAAGGTTATCCTAGCACAAGACTGATTGATTTTGAGAACTATTTTTGAAATATTTAAATCAATCTTTTAGATTTAAAAATTGATGTATATGATATATCTTTATTTATATTAGATCTAAAATTAGAATGATTAAATGTTCGCATCAAATCGGTCTAAAATTGTCCTAGTATAGGGTTTATCCCCTATATTGAAAAGGTTGTCCTAGTTTGATGCAAACCATTTTTTTTAAAAATATATTCAAAATATTTTAATTATTATTTTAGATCTAGTTATGTATATATTTGATATGTGTAAATTTAGTTTTAGATCTAAAAATTAATATATATGTGATATATGTTTATAGTTTAGATCTAAAACTTGATATATGTGATATATGACATTAGGTTTAGATCTGAAACTATTGCAAGATCATAAGTCACTAATGCATGTAATGAAATATAATCTAAAAAATATTTTTAGAATCTAAAAATTATGTTATTGCATGTGGCTATGGGTTGAATAAATTAGGTTTAGTGATCAAACTACAATTAGGGTCAATTGATTAGATCAGGCTAGAACTTATTATCGATTTTGAGTAGTTGATTGAACTTAATCAATTGTTGGTTAGGATTAGTTCAAAGGGGCTCAAAGTCAGTTTTAGTTATAGTTGGTTGCATCAATTTTGAGATGAATTGATTAACTTAAGATCTAATTTGGCTCAGTGGTTAGGATCTATTTCAATAGGTTAACCTGATCGATTCTAATCGATCAATTTGATATCTAAGGCAAGTATCTTGATGGTAGTTATTTAATTGGTTTCGTTTTCTGGTCTGGCTAGTTTATTGATGTCTAAAAAACCCCTACTCATCTTAACTTTCCTGATTATTTTGAGAGATTTAGTTTTGTACTAGATTATTTGTTGACTCAGTTTCATCCATATCGACTAGGATGGTCAGATATATGGATATGCTGATCTGAATTTGATCAGTCGAATATCATATCTACTGATTTAGAAGAGACCTAAATCTAAATCTCCTTATTAAATATTAAGTCTAAAGATCTTCTATCGTTGTAGAGATACGGGTGCCTTCCTGGTGTTGATCGTTCTCGGTTGGTTATAGTGGTTTAGTTGCATCGAGAAGATACAACTACTATATTAGCATTTGATACCCTCGGGTAGAGATGGGGTCGGCCCCAATAAATGTTAGATGAGGGTTCCAAAGATGGCTTTGCATCTGCTGGTAAATGATGGGTCTGACTTAACTAAAGAATGTGTCAATAATTGTTAGGTGAGGCCGTAGGACTTAGAGACCAAATTCACTGCATCTTGCTTAGTGAAGTAATGGATAAGGTGTTGTCCACTCATTAGTCTATGCTCACTAATAACTATTAGATGAGGTATGTATGGATCAGCGAGATCGCAGTGCCCATTAAAAATCGATCGCATATAGGTTTCTGTTTCTCCATATGAGGAGTGTGAAAGATTCGAGAAAATAGTGAGAGCCTTGTTTATTTTTTAAAGTCTCTAGAATAAATATTTAATAAGTATAAATATCTAACTAGAAACTATTTTTTCTATAGACAACCATGTCGAGTTTCTATCCTTTAGCTCGTATTCTTGACACAAATAGGTTGATCAGAACGAACTACAAAGACTGGCTTCAAAATAAAAGAATTATGCCCTACAATCTAATTACATATGAGATGCGATAGGGTGTATTTTATAATTTATCTTTTAAACTCATGTAATTGATATTTATTTTAATAAAATAGATATTTTTGATTCATTATATGCTGCAACTTGTTGTTCTTAAGATTATAATGAACCCCATAGGTCCAGACAATAGTTTTAGGATCGTGATGAGATCACGCCAGTGAGATCTAAATCCTTGATAGTCCTAACCTAAAATATTTCTAATGATTGGTACATTGAGTCGAGGATCAATGATACCTGTAAAATTGGCATGTCCTATGTATGCTCAGAAATAAGGGTGGTTGATCTCACAACTATTTGTGTGGTGATACTAATTCAAGGCTATGAGTGCTCATTAGAGAATGAGTTCACTGAATTGACCTACGAGAGAATATTAGATGGAGTCTTATTTACATGTGAACTGGATTCTCTAGTGAGAGTTGTGTAAGTGATCCTTAGACCTGAGATCACCATGGTACATTGTGTACATAGATTCATGTTTTGATTCACTATCTAGCTTGGTTCTTTGATCCTTATGTAGGGTATTCTAAATATGGTGAAGTGTGCATGGAGGTTGTGAGTGATCAATAAGAGATCAGTCACTCCTAATAAAGAGAGCAAATATCCTATGTGATCTCATAGGATGATGATTCTGGAAGTCTTTGGCCAAAGCAAGGTGATAATTAGAAATTTTTTTTTAATGTATTATCAATTGAATCATCACCTTCAGATTGAGATATATAAAGATAAATACTTGGGCTTGACATATTTTCATTCGCACAGTGCATCTGGGATATTGTTTGACTGAAGGATTGAATTCCATGGAAACTTACCATTGAAGGGTATTTTGATAATTTTTTATCAAAATTTTAAATCTTTTGGATAGTCATAACATATTTCTAGATGTCAATCTTGACTTGTAGATTTATCAGAATTAAAAGAGTTTAATTCTGGAGTTTATTTAGAAGAGTCCAAGTTGATTGGGACTCTTCGGGTGACCTAATTTTATCAGATTAGTGTTATATCGAAAGTCTTGATCCACTGTTGGCTAGATTTGGAACTCAATGGGTCACACACTTTGAGATTTGATCTTGATCTGATCTAATTAGAGTTTAATATAAATTCTATGAGTTAGTTTGATATGCTAGTACATTGCGTTAACCCAAATTCTCAAATTGGTTTAGATCAAAGTGTTTGAGCTAATCTATACTAGTTGGCTTTGACCTAATGAGATTGGGCCACTTTGGATTGGATTCTTATCCAACTTGAAAGAGTTTCAAGTGGAGAAGGAGTCTTCTGCACCCACAAAAACTCACGACAAAAATAAATGCCACCCCCTTTATTTTAGGCATGTGAAAGGAAGAGTTCTTAATGAGAACTCTTAATTTTCTACGTGTTATCTTAAATTCCTGATCAGAAATCCTATGTTTTGATGCCAAAATTTATTGAATTTTTTATAAAACGTAGAACACTAAGAGTTCTTCTGCTCCAAATAACTGGATCTTAAAAAATTCACTCGATGAATTTATTTGGTGCATGGAAATTTGGAGCACCATAAGTTGGCGCCCCTTCATCCCATGTGACGTCCCCTGGTCTCCTATTTATAGGGGATGCCCCACATGGCTTCTTGTGGTGATTTTTGGTTGAGACCAAGAAGAGGGGTGTGGTAAACATAAGAAAAATTCTGAAAAAATTTTGAGAAAAAAAAAATTTTGAGTGGCAAAAGTTGCTACAAGGGTGGTGAGATTTTCAGCAAGTGTTGCTTGAGTACCCTAGGATTTGATTTTTTCATATATTGGAGCTAAAAATTAAATCCTAGGTTGTGTGACATCTGAAGAATGTCTTCTTGATATCGTTCTAGTGGTGAGATCGAAAGTAATTGGACTTTGGTGCAATCATGACGCAAGTTCGAAGTCGTCAGTGTTCTTGAGAAAATAAGACTGCAGCAGTGCACCGGTTGGGAAGAACTTGGACCAACTTCCGTGTGGATCACCGTTGGAGGACTTCTACCTTGGGGTCTTGTAAAAAACATCAATGTGCCACTTTTTAATATTGGTTAAAGTATAATTTTCTATCTCTTTGCATGCTTGAATTTGCTTTGATCGTGATCGACAAAGTGATTCTAGGATTTTGGATTCGGCTCTATAGTTTTATTTGATAAAGCTATTGATTTGCTTATTTTAAATTTTTTGAAAATTATTTTTCACTACGTGACTAAAACCCAACAGTGGTATCAGAGACGTCTTTGTCTGATTCGATCAAACAAGTGCAATAGTTGTGCATAGAATCGTTCTTGTGCATATTTTGCTAAAAAATTTTGCATTGATTTATAGTATCAATCCTCTAAACTCAAAAATTATTTTTGACTTTATATATACCATGATATTTAATTTTAATTATTAATTTCTGATAATTTTGAAATTTGTATTATCATGGTTGTATGATGCTCAAATTGATGCATTGATAAGGGTGTAAAGCATGCCTAATGTGATTAGAGTTTGCTATTTTTTCTTCGATATGCTTGACATATGTTTTGATACCCATTGCACCCATATATGATTTTAGCATGTCATATGATTGCTATTTAGAATAGTAGAAGCATGTGAAGTTGCATAATTTATAGTGTACATTTTATGTGATTGTAGTTAGGATGTACCGAGACCAGTTTAAAGTCTCTCGTCAAATTATATTAAGTTGTAATGTCAAAATTTACTTTTTAATCAAAAGTTAAATTCTTAAGATCAATTGGTGTCAAAAAAAGTATATTAGGTGATTTTCTAATTAAGTCCATATGCTGGTCTGGCTAACTTTGTTGGTGTCTAGGAAAGCTACGGGGAGCCTCCCACCTATTTATCTGACCAATTTGGTCTTGTTGATTTTCAGACTTAGATTGATTAGTGATGTAGACATTATAAGAACCTTCCTTCAAACTTAATCGATAGAGTATGTCAAGATCTTAGTGAGCTTGTTGTGCTATCCATAAGGCTTACTATAGAAATTGACATGATGTTGATCAATTGCATATTGATGCTTATGGCATATTTGAATGGTGTTGCTTTGTTGTGCTATCCACAAGGGCAGCATTGTTTAAGTATGACCATATGGGATTGAAGGGTCAACTTAACTAAAACACTATATTTTATTGTGCTATCCACAAGACTATATGTGATCTAGAGGTCAGAGTGAATGATGTTGAGAATTGTAAAGGTACAATTGGTGAAGAGTTATCTACTCTTGAACTCATGAATGCTTATTGTGCTATCCACAATGTGTTTGTGAGGAATAGAGATCTCAACCCTACTAAGAAACATTAGAATGTTTCTCGATTTTCATACTTGAAGGCTATGAAGTTCGATAAAATAGTGAGAGACACAATTAGATAAAAGTCCTAGTCTAGTTGTGCATGTCATCATGAGTTGTCTGCTTATATTATATTCTTATTGTTATAGATTAACTACACACATAGCATCCTCACTTTCACTTAGAGGTATCCTAGATGCAAACAAGTTGACTGGACCTAACTATGTCGACTGGTTAAGAAACTTGAGAATTGTTCTCACTCAGAAAAAAGTCTCCTACATTCTGAATACACCTGCTCCAGATTCTCTTGGAGAAGATGCTTCTGAGGAGGATAGGACTGCATATAAGATGTGGACAGATGACAGTGTGACTGTCAAATGTATCATGCTTGCCTCCATAAGCAATGAGCTCCAGAGGCAGCATGAGGACATGGACGTTCCCTCTATTCTCTTTAATCTTAAGGAGCTATATGGGGAACAAAGTTGAACTGCTCAATATGAGATATCGAAGCAGTTATTTCGTGCCCGTATGGCTGAAAGTTCTTTCGCACAAACGTATGTCCTAAAGATGATTGATTTCATCACTCATCTGGGACAACTGAATTTTGCCATAGATGGTGAACTAAGCCAGGATTTGGTCCTGCAGTTTCTTTCTGACTTCTTTTCTTAGTTTGTCATTAATTATCACATGAACAAATAGAACATCAGCTTGCCAGAACTACGGAACATGTTGAAAATAGTAGAGAGCCATTTCAAGGGTGAAAAGACTTAGATCCTTCATGTTGATAAGATCAGTAAGAAGAAGGCAAAAAAAGGTTCTAAGAAAAAGATAAACTCTAAGTCTAACATCTCCAAGAAGAAGATGAAGAAGGTCTCCACCAAAGGTACTTGTTATCACTGTGGCAAGGAGGGTCACTGGAAGAGAAATTGCAAGGAGTACCTTGCAATTGTGAAATCGGCAAGCGTTGCTAAAGGTTTGTATATGATACAAACTAATTTATTATTAAGTACTTTATTTTTAGATTCTTGGGTATTGGATACTGCCTGTGACTCATACCTTTGCAAATCGTTGCAGGGTCTATAGGAAATAAAGAATCTGAATAAAAGTGACTTCGAGCTATTCAACGCTAGTGGAGAGTACATTCAGGTCGAAGCTGTAAGAACTAGGGTTTTGAAGTTGCCTTCGGACAGAATTTTGGAACTGAAGACCTGTTATTATATTTCAAATATTGTTAGAAATATTATTTCTGTACCATTGTTATTGGAATAAGATTTTGAAATACTTACAAAGAACAATAGTTGTTCTATATATTTTTTTAATGAATATTATGGAAGTACTTTTATTGATAATGATGTTATGTTTCTTTCACTTAATAATAATATGCTTCATATTGATAATATGAAGAAAAAAAGAGAGGATGTGCATGTCATATACCTCTGGCACTGTCGACTTGGCTATATAAATGAGTCAAGGATTAACAAGTTATACAAAGATAATTTCTTTGATCCTTATGATTATGAATCATATGGAACTTGTGAATCTTGCCTCATGAGAAAAATGATCAAGACTCCATTTACTAGACATGGAGATAGGGTGAGTGACATTTTGGACCTTGTACATACTAATGTATGTGGTCCAATACCGACTTAAGCCAGAGGTAGATGCTCTTACTTCATCACGTTTACTGATGATAGGTCAAGATTTGGATATGTGTATTTAATGAAATATAAATTTGAAGTCTTTGACAAATTTAAAGAGTATCAAAGAATGATCGAGAAACAAACTGGTAAAAGTATTAAAACTCTTCGATCAGATCAAGGAGGAGAATACTTATCCAGTGAGTTCCTCGATTATTTGAAACAAAATGGAATACTCTCTCAATGGACACCTCCTTATACTCCATAATTAAATAAAATTATGGAAAAGAGGAACCGCACCTTATTAGATATAGTGCAGTCCATGATGTGTTTCACAGATCTTTCATTATCCTTTTAGAGATATGTCCTCGAGGCTGTAGCATATATTTTAAATAAAGTATCTTCGAAATTTATTTCTAGTACTCCATATAAAATACGAAAAGGTAAAAGACCCAATCTTAAGCATCTTAAGATTTGGGGTTGCCCGACTTATGTGAAAAATATTGATGGACATAAGTTGGATGCTAGATCAGAAAAATACAGATTTGCAGGTTATCCCAAAAAGAGTATAGGATACTACTTCTATTACCCTACTTAACAAAAGGTATTTATTGGTAGGCATGCCATTTTCTTGGAGAAAGAGTTTATCCAAGAAGGAGGTAGTGGGAGGTCTGTTGAACTTAAGGAAATTCAAAACCTACAACCTATCCAGGATTCACCAAATAGTTCTCAATCAGATGTGTCCATTGTTGAGGCACAACCACTACACACACCTCCTCTCCGAAGATCAAGTAGAGTGCATAGTGTACTACTCAGGTTTGGGTTTATTATTAAGAATGACAATACAACTTACATCATTGAGAATGATGATCTTACGACCTA
This sequence comes from Elaeis guineensis, assembly GCF_000442705.2. Taxonomy (NCBI): domain Eukaryota; kingdom Viridiplantae; phylum Streptophyta; class Magnoliopsida; order Arecales; family Arecaceae; genus Elaeis; species Elaeis guineensis. The sequence goes on along the minus strand of NC_025999.2, from coordinate 34,110,274 downwards.
TTTAGAAGCTGTCATCAGTAGTGACTCTGACAAGTGGCTAAATGTCATGAAATCTGAAATAGACTCCATGTCTGTCAACCAGGTATGGACTTTGGTTAATGCGTCTGAGGGTGTGACCTCAATAGGCCGCAAATGAATCTTCAAAAAGAAGATTAGAGCAGATAGCCTAGTAGAGGCCTATAAGGCCAGGCTTGTGGCAAAAGGTTTCAGACAAAAATAAGATGTTGATTATGAAAAAAATCTTTTCATCGGTAGCCATGCTCAAGTTTATTCGGATAATGCTTGCTATTGCAGTATACTATGACTATGAGATCTGACAGATGGATATCAAGACTGTCTTCCTCAATGAAAATCTTGAGGAAGAAGTCTATATGACTCAGCCAGAGGGATTTGTCTTAAGTAGGAGCGCAAATTAGGTATGCAAGCTGAATAGATCTATATATGGATTGAAATAAGCATCGAGGAGCTAGAACATCCATTTTGATGAGATAGTCAAATCATTTGATTTTATCAAAGATATGGATGAACCTTGTGTATACAAGAGGAATAGTGGGAGTGCTATTGTCTTTTTGATTTTGTATGTGGACGACATACTGTACATTGAGAATGATATCCCGATGTTGCAATTGATCAAAACTTGACTATCACAAAAGTTTTTAATGAAAGACTTGGGTGAGACGTCCTATATACTTGGTATTAAGATCTATAGGGATAGATTGAATAAGATGCTAGGCTTGTCCCAGTCTAGGTATATTGATCTTGTGTTGAAGAGATTCAACATAGAGGAAAGTAAAAGAGGTTACTTGCGCATAGGTCATGGCATGCAACTCTCCAGGAAGATGTCTCCAAAAATACCTGAAGCGAGAAATAGATTGAGTTCTATTCCTTGTGCTTTGGCTATAAGATCAATAATGTATACTATATTATGTACCAGACCTGATGTTGTTTATGTTTTAGGCATTGTAAGCAGATTTCAGACTGATCTCGGAGAAGATCATTGAAAACCTGTGAAAAACATACTCAAGTACTTGAGAAGGACTAGAGATATTTTTCTAATATATGATAGATCTGATTTAAAATTGGAAAGTTGTACCAATCTTAGTTTTCAATCTGATCTGGATGATAGCAAATCGATATCTGGGTATGTGTTCACTCTGTATGGTGGTGCAGTAAGTTGGAACAATTTCAAACAGCAAACTGTTGCTGACTCAATCATTGAGGTTGAGTATATTGCTGTAAGTGAGGCTACTAAGGAGGTCATCTGGATGAAAAAATTCATCACAGAGTTGGATGTGGTTCTAGGGATTGAACAATCGATACCTCTTTATTGTGACAATACTTTGGCAGTTGCTCAAGTCAAAGAACTAAGGTCTCATCATAAATCCAAGCACATCCTAAGACGGTTCCACCTCGTTCGGAAGATTGTCAAAAGATGTAATGTGATCGTGGAGTGAGTTGACATCAAGAACAATATAGTGGATCCATTCACTAAGACCTTGTCAATGTATTAGTTTGACCATCATCTTGATAGCATAGGCATCAAGTATAGGGGCGATTGGTTTTGGTGCAAATGAAAGATTGAAAGAATTATACCCTACAAGCCAATAGTATATGGGATGCGATAGGGTATATTTTATAACTTATTTTTCAAACTCATGTAATTGATATTTATTTTAATAAAATAGATATTTTTGATTCATTATATGTTGCATCTTGTTGTTATTAAGATTATAATGAACTCCATAGGTTTGAGCAATTATTTTAGGACCGTGATGAGATCACGTCAGTGAGATCTAAATCTTTGATAGTTCTAACCTAAAATATTCGTAGTCATTGGTACATTGAGTCAGGGATCAATAATATTGGTAAGACTGGCATGTCCTATGTATGCTCAGAAATGAAGGTGGTTGATTTCACAACCACTTGTGTGGTGACACTAATATAAGAATATGGGTGCTTATTAGAAAATGAGTTCACTGAATTGACCTATGAGAGAATATCAGATGGAGTCTTATTTACATGTCAACTGATGATTCTCTAGTGAGAGTTGTGCAAGTGATCCTTAGACCTGAGGTCACCATGGTACCTTGTGTACATGGATCTATGTTTTGGTTCACTACCTAGCTTAGTTCTTTAATCCTTATGTGGGGTGTTCTGGATATGGTGAAGTATGCATGGTGGTTGTGAGTGATCAATAAGGGATCAGTCACTCCTAATAAGAGAAATGAACATCCTATGTAATCTCATAGGATGATGATTTTGAAAGTCTTTAGCCAAAGCAGGGTGATAATTAAAAAATTTATTTTAATGTATTATCAACTGAATCATTACCATCAGATCGAAATACATAAAGATAAGTGATTGGGTTTGACATATTTTTATGCCCACAACGCATCTAAGATGTTGTTTGACTGAAGGATTTATTATACAGAAACTTGCCACTGAAGGATATTTTGATCATTTTTTATTAAAATTTCAAATCTTTCGGATAGTCATGATATATTGCTAGATATCAATCTTGACTTGTAGATTCATCAGAATTAAAAGAGTTTAATTCTGGAGTCAATTTGGAAGAGTCCAAGTTGATTGGGACTCTTCGGGTGATCTAATCTCATCAGATTAGGATTATATCGAAAGTCTTGATCCACTGCTGGCTAGATTTGGAATCCAATGGGTCACACACTTTGAGATTTAATTTTGATCGGATCTAATTAGAGTTTAATATAAATTTTATGGGTTAATTTGATATGCTAGCATATTGTATTAACCCAAATTCCCAAATTGGTTTAGATCAAAGTATTTGAGCTAATCTAGATCCGTTGGCTTTGACCTAATAGGATTGGGTCAATTTGGATTAGATCTTTATCCAACTTAGAAGAGTTTTAAGTGGAGAAGGAGTCTTCTGTGCCCACAAGAACGCACAGCAAAAATAAATGCCACCCCCTTTATTTTAGGCATGTGAAAGGAAGAGTCCTTCTTAATGAGGACTCTTAATTTTCTATGCGTTATCTTAAATTCTTGATCAGAAATCCTATGTTTTGATACCAAAATTTATTGAATTTTTTATGACATATAGAAGACTAAGAGTCCTTCTGCTTTAAGTAACTAGATCACCAAAAATTTACTCGATGAATTTATTTGGTTTGTGTGAAGTTGGAGCGTCATAGGTTGGCACCCCTTCATCCCATGTGATGTCCTCTGGTCCTCTATTTATAGGGGATGTCCCACATGGCTTCTTGTGGTGAGTTTTGGCTGAGACCAAGAGGAGGGATGTGGTAAACATAAAAAAAATTCTAAAAAAATTTTGAAGAACAAAAGTAAGAATTTTGAGGGGCAAAAGTTGCTACAAGGATGGTGAGATTTTCAGCAAGTGTTGCTTGAGTGCCCTAGGATTTGATTTTTTCATATGTTAGAGCAAAAAATTAAATCCTAAGTTGTATGACATCTAAAGAGTATCTTCTTAGTGTCGTTCTGGTGGTGAGATCGAAAGCAACTGGACTTTAATGCGATCGTGATGCAAGTTCGAAGCCGGCAGTGTTCTTGAGAAGACAAGGCTATGGCGGCACACCGGTTGGGAAGGACTTTGGCCAACTTTCTTGTGGATCACCGCTGGTGGACTTCTACCTTGGGATCTTGTGGAAAACACCCATGTGCCATTTTTTCATATTGATTAAAGTATAATTTTCTATCTCTTTACATGCTTGAATTTGCTTTGATCGTGATCGACAAAGTGATTCTAGAGTTTTAGGTTGGGCTTGATAGTTTTATTTGATAAAGCTATTGATTTGCTTGTTTTAAATTTTTTGAAAATTACTTTCTGCTGCATGGTCAGAATCCAACACAAAATTTGAGAATCATTCTCAGTTTCAAAAAACTAACCCATGTCCTTGACTAGGATGCATCTGTATTACCAGCTCGTCCATCCCCTGATCAATGAGCCACACTTGAAAAGTGGGTAGATGTGAACAATAAGGTGAAGTGTTACATTCTAACATTCATGTCTAATGATCTTCAATGCCAGCATGAAGACATGAGAACTGCCAAAGAGATGATAACTCACTTGCAAGAGTTGTACATTGAGCAGAGTCGCATAGCTTGCTTTGAAGTCTCTCGGAGACTATTGAGAGTGCAAATGTGTGATGGACAGTCCGTTAATGATCATTGTTTGAGAATGATCAAGGGCATCGAAGAGCTTCAGAAGCTCGAGATGAACATGGACAAAAAATTGCTGGTGGATTTGATCCTCCAGCCTTTTCCTGATTCATATGGGTAGTTCATTATGAACTACCATATGAATAAGATTGATAGAACTTTGTCCAAATTGCTGAACATGTTGATAACTACTGAGGGCACCTTGAAAGGTTTAAGGGATATGGTTTTGATTGTGGAGCGGGCTTTCTCTTCTCTAAGAGAAAGTCTTCTTTCAAAAAAAAGAAGAAACCTGCGAAGAAGCAAAAGAATGAGGTGAAGCCTAAGAAGCAGGTTTCGAAGAAGGTTGGCAACAAGGAAAAGTATTTCCATTACAATGTCGAAGGCCACTAGAGAAGGAACTATTCGGCATACCTGACGACTATGAAGAACAGAAAGAAGGATGGGCCTTCTGAAGGTATGTCTGATTTGCTCGTAATTAAAACTAATCTAATGGTATCCTCTTCTTCTAGTTGGATTCTAGATTCTGATTCAATTGCTCATTTGTGTGCTTCTATCTGTTTTGGAAATGTGTTTCAAAGCTAATCATTAGATGATTGTGCTCATTTTGTAAAATGTATATAAATTTATATTAATAAAAGTTATTTGATATTTTTCATTACAAATTATCCATCTTTGAATTCTTGTGTTGTAATGAAGTTCTTAGGACAATAATTAATCGACAAAAGAAGATTTGTCATTTAGTCCTTAAAAATATTCACGACCAAACGATATACTATTACGAGGATGATAGCGATATTAAGTGTAGGTCATTGCGTGCCATATGAGTTGGTTGTCCTCTTAATCGAGGAGTGTGGAGACACTGTTATGACATGCAGATGGAATATAGGAGTACATTCGCATCGAATGTGATCATATGTCAGGCACTCTGCTATCAAGAGTAGCTCGAGAAGGGTATGGATATAAGTGTCTCTCAGATTTGAGGCCATCACGGTGACTTATAAGCAACTCACTGTATTTTAGTATCGAACTATCTGAGTTTCTAATTCAATGATGGAAGGATACTGGGTGCAGTCAAGTACTTAATAAATCGGTGTGTGAGTCAAGATGGAATTGATTTTTTTAAATTAGTAGGAGATATGCATCAGCGTATTTCAATTTAGTAAAATCTTGATCAGGATAATCCATGTGATGTATTTGAAAGGTTAGAATACAATGTGATTGACTAAATTAGGATTGGTAGTTAAATCCTAGGTCATCTTGATCATTTGGATCAAAGGGATGAATTATACAGTAACTATACGCCAGTAGGTTCTAGAAGGTTGTTTGGCAATACGTCAACCTATCCGATCGTCGGGTCACCATTGCTAGATGGTTATATCGATTAATATAAAAAGTTATTCTTATGCTATCGACTTATGTTCGAACCTATGGGGTCACACACATTAGAAGATTTGGTCAGATCAGATGGTTGAGAGTCCAATTAGATTGTGACTCTAGTGAAGAGTCCTAATGGGACTGAGACTCTAGAGTAGAGTTTCATTGGGATTGCAACTCTACTATTTATGAAAAATTTATTAGTAATTAGATTACTAATTGACTCAATTTGATTTAGTAAAGAGCTTTAGATCAAGTCTAGTTGAATAAGATTCAGTTCGACTCAGATTGGGTTTGATATGATTAATCCTGATTACAAAAAAAATTTGATCTTGATTCAATCAGTGTTTGGACTCGGCTAATTCCTAATTGGGTTAGAAATTTGATGAGATATCTAGGTTTCTAATTGGATTAAGTTTCTTTCTATCAGTGGATTCAATTTAAATTTGATTTGGATTAGAATCAGAATTGAAAATGAAGAGTCCTTGTCAACTTGGACTCTATCCTTATCTCTTGCGCCACTCCTAAACCTATGCTAATTTCTCCACGCCTAATTAGATTTGGGTTGTGATTTTTGGTGTCATGATAGAGGGTCCAATAAGAGTGGGTGACAATATTTGATGAGTCATAATCTTATCTCCTATCTAATTCGAATGCGATATGAATTAGAGATAAGATGTAAACTAGGAAAGGGATTTTTCATACATGGAATATTGTTAGTGCCATATTATTTATTTATTTATTTTAAAGAATCCTTTTGTATGTGAGACTCTAAAATCCTTCTCCATGTCTTAATGATATTTTTGGAATTTTTTGGGATGCCAAAAGGTAGTTTTGGCATGGACTATTAGTGCCCTTCCTTATAAGAACCCTAATTCTTAGTCTATAAAAAGGGGTCCTCTCTCTTGGATGTCCTATGATCAATTTTCTTAATGGTTTTTATTTTAGAGCCTCTTTTCCTCCTCCTCTCTTCCTCCTTTAGATCCTCTCTTACTTTGAAGTGTCTAAATTGCTTGAAGAAGAAGAAATAAACTAGCTGTCAAAGTTGCTTGCAGGCTAGCACCTTCAAGTCCCTGATCTATGCCAGTCTTCATGTAGATTTTTCTATAGAGTTCAGATGACTTTGTGTGGCTACGAGCAATCTGAGGAATACCTTCTCCAAGTATTAGACTAGAGAAGATCAAAATTCAATTGGTTTGGTAATTATCTCTAACATATTTTGATCATACCGTTAGATCTAATAGTTAGATCTAAGATTTCAGCATCGATGAGATCGATGTGGATTTTTATTTTTAGATCTAAAGTGTATCATATTTATATATATTTTTTTATGGCATAGTAGTTTAGATTAGATCTTATCCATGTAATTTAGACTAAATAGTTTAATCTTATTTTTTTACTGCATAAAAATTTTAAAATTACATGCACAGCACTGCCTACGTTTTCTTTAATTGGTATCAGAGCCATGGTTGTTTTGATATGAATTATTATACCTTTAGATCTAATTTTTTATTATTAGATCTAATTATTTGTGATTTAGATTAGATTTAAATATATTTATTTTTAGATTTGATTATTATTTGTTTAGATTAGATGTTCTGAGTAGCAAAGTACTTGGATTGGATAATCATCAGACCGTCAGGTTATAGGAGCAAGTAAAATTTCATGACCCTCTCTTCCATTCAATGGGTGCTCTTCATGGCGTGTGGGGATGCCACTGTGAGATCGCATGAAGAAGAAAGTGAAAGGAGAATACTTACTTTCTTGCAAAATCTTAGATCTTGAAACTCTTGGTGTTGTTTTATGTGATGTAAGTTATGAAGAAGTTAGTTACATCTAATCTTGTTCATCAAATTATTTTGATTTAAAATCATAAAATTTTAGATTTGATCTAAAAATTTTATGATTTAATGTAAAAGGTTTATATGTAAAAATTATTTTCAAAATCTTAACCATGTTGATGCAAAACTTAATTAAGAATTAAGTATTGAACTTAATTGATCTAGAATTGTGATTTAGATCTAGTGACATTTCATAAAATATGGGGTATGGGTTAGCTCAAATTAGATCTTTCTCTTTAATTGGGTGAGACCGAAGGTTAGAATTAAAGAATTGATTGATCATGTAGAAAAATTGATTAAATCTAACCAAATATTGAATTAAATTAATCAGTATTTCTTTAATACAATAGTTGTAAATGGTCAAGTTCATATCTTTGATTAGACTAAATGGACCTTGATTGTGGCTCAGTGGTCGAACCCGAATCATTAAGTTGGTCAAATTGAAACTACTTAACCAATTAGTGTCTAAGATAAGTTTGGTATTTCAACCGATGGTTTTTAATTGGGATCGGCTTGACCATTTCGATGGTGTCTAAGGCAAGCTTAGTAGACTCTCCCATCGATCTCACTTACCTGACCAATTTGGTTTATTAGATTTTGATTAGATCGCTAAGTGATTCGAGTTAGCCCATGCTATTAAGGTTGATTAGTGTGACTGATCTAGGTGCCATTTCAATCAGCATGACCCTAATCCGATTCAGTGCCTTGGTGAAGTTAGTGGGAGGATTATGATCTATTGATTGATTTCTTCTCTTTTCTCTTCTCAAAAATCAAAATTAAATCTTCTAAATTATTAGATCCCTTAAATGAGCTAGTTATAGTAATAACTGGATCATAGCCTTCCATTAAGTTGGATGATAATGGATCCATTAGTATGATGATCATTGGAGGTCCAAAGGCCTGGTGCTCATCTGCTATTGGAATTATCATTCATAATATGTGACTTAATTGAGTCTCTCTATCAGGTGGTCAGGTTATCTGACCAAAGTCGGACCTAATTATTTGGTAGTTGGATTCATAAGTATGATCATGTTAATGGTTGGACCTAACTAGGGGCTTGCAGAGAAGATCAAAGTCAACTAAAAAGTTACCTGGGGCATGAGTGAGTCAGCCAAAGCGTGCTCGTGTGCAGTCTGTGTGGATTCTAGTACCCACTAAGAAATTAAAGTAATTCCTCAAATTGAAGGTAGAGGTTATCGATTCGTATAAAATAGTAAGAGAATCTATAGACTAAAGTCCATGTCTTTAGGCTTAACAAATTCATATACTAATTAAGTTTTGGTTTTTCCTTGTGTGTGCAGATATGGCCTCAAACTTATCACTCCGATCACTATTGGTCAGTGAGAAGTTGACGGGACTCAATTTCGATAATTGGTATTGAAAGTTAAAGATCATCCTAGAGCACGAGTGGATCCTGTATGTGATTACGGATCCGACACATAAGGAGCCTGCTCCCAATGCTCGAGGTGTGGTCTGAGACACTTATTTGAAGTGGCTCAATGATCGCACCATGATTTGTTGCATTATGCGGGCCTCCATAAATGACGAGTTCAGCCAAAAGTTTGAAGAGGCTCAGCTAGAAGAAATACTTCAAGTGTTGAGGGATTCCTTTGGTACTCCCGACGTTGTTGAGCGATACAAGACTAGTTGTACTATTTTCAACACTCGAATGAGGGAGGGTGCATCTGTTACGGATCATGTATTGTACATGATCGAGCAGTTTGAAAAACTGAGCAAACTCGACTTCCATTTGCATGAACAACTGGGGATGGATGCGATCCTGAACTCCCTGGTCAAGTCCTACCTATCATTTCTCAGTCATTTTAGAATGACAAAGTCTGTAATCAATTATTACAGTCTGTTGGGGTCGCTACAAACTTTTGAGAAGGATCATTGGATCCACAAGAAGACGGTGAATTTAGTGGGAGGATCTTCTTCAGGCAGTCATCATCCCATTAAGAAAGAGAAAAAGAAGAAAAATAAAAAGGTGCAAAGTGTTGGGAGTCTGACCCAGAAGCCCAAGTTTAAGGTCGATCGGAGTCAGATAGAGTACTTCTTTTGTAAGAAGAGGATCACTGGAAGAAAAACTGTTCTCAGTATAAAGCTTTCCTTGACCCGAACAGGCAAAATAAGAAGAAGCAATTGGTTACTGGATAAGGTACTTATGTGATAACACCTTGTAACTTCTCTCTTTTTGAAATAATGACCTGGATATTGAATATGAAAGTTTTATTAATATTTGCAATTCGTTGCAGGGTCTTCAGATCAGTGAGAGGTTTAGAGATGGTGAAAAATTTTTGAATGTTGGAGATAGAAGATCAGTTTCAGTTCTAGCTTTAAGAATCATTAAGCTTGTATTCGAATCTCATTCTATTGTTCTAAATGAATGTCATTACTGTGTTAGTTTTTTTTTAAATATTATTTTTGTAGGCCTCTTGGCTAATTCAAATTATGAAATATCAATAAAAAAAAATTTTGTGATATCATTTTGAATGGTGTTACAATTTTACGTGGATAGTTAAACAATGGAATATATTGTATCTAGGTCTAATTTAATGTACATGTCAAATAAGTGCCCTAGGATTGTCGATGTCACGGATGCCTACCTTTGGTATTGTAAGCTGGGTCATATCAACAAAAATAGGATGAACAGGTTAGCTCAAGAAGGGATTCTTGATAAAAATGATTATGAATCGTTACCTACTTATGAGTCTTGTTTATTTGAAAGATGACCAAGTCACTTTTTACTGGTATAGGTGAATGAGCCAGTGATGTTCTGGGTCTAGTACATACTGATGTATGTAGACCCATGAGCACAAGTGCCAGAGGAGGATATCACTATTTCATTATATTCACAGATGACCTATCGAGGTATGAGTTCATTTACTTGATGAAATACAAGTCTGAATCGTTTGAAATGTTCCAACATTTTCATAATGAAGTAGAGGAACAAACTGAAAAGAATATTAAAACTCTTCGATCAGATCGAGGAGGTGAATCTCTCTAGTGAATTTTTGACATATTTTGAGGAGAATGGGATTCTTTCTCAATAGACACCTCCTAGAATGCCACAGCATAATGGTGTGTCGGAAAGGAGGAATCGAATCCTATTGGACATGGTTCGATCTATGATGGGCTTTTCTACTCTATCAATATTTTTTTGAAGATATGCACTTGAATTGACTTGTTATGTGCTTAATAGGATTCCTAGTAAGTCGGTAAGTAAAACACCATATGAGATGTGGACTGGACGTAAGCCAGTGCTCACTCATCTTAGGGTTTGAAGATGTCCGACTTATGTCAAATGGTTGAAAATGGACAAACTAAGAGCCAGGTCTGATAGATATAATTTTATTGGGTATCCCAAAAAAATCAAGGGGTATTATTTCTACCTTACTGATGAACAAAAAGTGTTTGTCAGTCTTAGGGCAGTCTTTTTAGAAAAAAAATTCTTTAGGAAAGGGATTAATGCCTCTAAGGTTGAACTTAAAGAAGTTTAATAGGTACAACCGACACAGTCTAGTGAACCCACAGAATCAGATTTGATGAGTTCAAATCTAAAATCATTGTAAAGGTACCATTAAGGAGATCCGATAGAGTATCGCATCAACCAGACAGATACTATGATTTCTTGATTTGGGATAGAGATCCTGTTGAACTCGATGAGAATAATGAGAATTCGATCACCAGTATGGATGCAATGCAGAAGTCTGACTCTGATAAATGGCTTGAAGTTATGAAATCCAAAATGAAGTTCATGAAGGTCAATGATGTATGGACATTAGTTGACTCACCTGAAGGAGTTAAACCCATAGAGTGTAAGTGGGTCTTCAAAGAAAAGAGGGGCGTAGACGGAAAGGTAGAGACCTATAAAGTTTATTTGGTTGTCAAGGATTATCGTCAGCATTATGGTATTGACTATGATGAGATATTTTTTTCTTGTGGCAATGCTCAAATCTATTCAGACTATGCTTGCGATAGCGGTATATATTGTTGGAAAATGTATCCCAAAACCAATCGTCAGTCTGTTGATGGTCGTATTATTTGATGTAATTGTATATGAATTAATTAATAAAATATTTATTTGATAATTTTCATCATAAGTTTATACATCTTCTACATCAAACTTCTGTGTTATGATGAAAGTCCTAAGGACTATTTTAAATCGATAAAGGAGGATTTATCATTTAGTCCTTAAATGAGTTTACGATCAAATGATATGCTATTACTAGGACGATAGATATATCAAGTAGGTCATTGTGTGCCATATAGGTTGGTTGATCTCTTAACCAAGGAGCATGGAGATGTTAGTATGGTATGCAGATAAAATATGGAGTACATTTTATTGAACATGACCAACTTCGGAGCACTCTGCTGTCAAAAGTAATTTTGAAAGGATATGGGTATAAGTGTCCCTCCAATCTAAAATCATCACGGTGACTTACAAGCAACTCACTGTGCTTTGGTACCAGACTATCTGAATTTTTAATTCAGAATCGAAAGATTTTTGGGCACAGTCAAGTACTTGTGAAGTCGGTGTGTGAGTCAAGATAGAATTGACCACTCCAAGAGATTGGAGAGAATACTTTGTGTTTCAATTTAGTAAGATCTTGACCAGGGCAATCTTTGTGAGGAGTCATAGGATTTATCAGGTTGAGATACCTAATGGATATACTATTAAGAGTTGATAGTTTAAACTCTAAGTCATCCTAGCATCAAGGATCAAAGGGATGAATTATATGGTAATTATATCTAAATAGGTTCTTGAGTGTTGCTTTGCATACACTCGGCCTATCTGAACATCGGGTACCATTGCTAGATAGTTACTCTAATTGGTACGAGAATCAATTTCTGTACTACCGACTTAGGCTCGAACTTATGGAGTCACACACATTAGAAGTTCCTCTCTGATCACATAGCTAATCTAAAGAGTCCTAGTGAACGAAGACTCTGATGAAGAGTCCCACTGGATGGAGACTCTAGAGAAGAATCCCAGTAGACTTGAACTCTATCATTAATGGAGGATTAATTAGTAATTAGATCACTAATTAGCTCAATTTGATTGAGCATTAAAGTCTGGATCAAGTATGATTGAATTGGATTCAATCAGGTCAGATCTGATTAGGTTATGAGATGACCTAATCAGTGAGGAAGAAATGATCTTGATTTGATCGGATCTATAGCTTAATTAATTTGTTGATTTGATCAAATTTAATTGAGATTATAGGAGTCTAATTAGATTAAGTTCATCATATTTTATTTGGATCTAATTGAATTGGGTTTGAAAGAAATCTAATTGGTTAAATCCTAGAGTCCCAAATGAATAGGACTCTATCCCTTATGCTTCCTAAATTGTCTCATACCTTTTTTACCGCATAAAATTAGTTTGTATGTGAGAAAATCAGAAAATAACCTTTCTTTTGTCACCCATTAAGGATAGAAATTGATTAGTTTTGATTTAAATTCAAATTGATTTGAATTTCAACTTAAAATCTTATCCATATCCTTCCATGCATTGGTAGTTTCTGAAGGTGCCCATTGTGTACGAGAAAAAAAATCTTTTTAATTGATTTTGTGTTTAATTTTTTCTGATAAGTCTCTCTTTAAGTTAGATAAGGATAAAAAAATGTTGGACTAATTTTAAATTCAAAATGGTTTGAATTGTAACAAATTTCAGTCCTTATCCTGTCTTATCTGGTTTGTGCAAATGAAGAGGCTTTTCACCATGAGATACCAGAGAGAAAGTGGGGTAAAAATCCTTCTTTGTGATGGGAGCTTTGGGTGGGTTTCATTCTTCCTTGGCATGAACAAAAGAGGAGACCATTCTCCTCTCGGGTGAGAGATCTAGAACTGTTCTAGATTTTTGGATGAAAAAAAAATCAAAGAGGAGAGTCTTTATCTGATTTTTCTCTACCATCCAGTATTCTCCTTTGATCCATGCTCGACATCAAAATAGTCTGAGACAATCGAAGGAGATCAAGTCAGATCTGCCATCAGAAGCCGATTGCGTGAGCTAGCAGTCTCATAGAGGGTTGATCGATTTGAGGGGCTTCGTGTGGATCATCCATAGAAGTCGGACACTTGTGCGGCTATGAGTGATCAGAGAAAACTTTCAGATCTTCATTCTTGATTGTGAAGTTCGACTATCCGTGCTCAGGTATTAGGTTCGAAACCTTAGAAGTTATGGATTAGATCTATTACTAAATACTATTTTTGGTTCACATGCTTATCATTTTAGATTTAGATTTTTATGCATATAAATTTTTGTCATCAATCCATTTGTAGGTATTTTAAGATCAAATTTTATGTACATATTTATAGATTAAATAGTTTAATCTAATGTTCTTCTGTTAAAAATTTTTTGAAATGCATGCATGAAACCCCTACGTATCCTAACCGTGGTATCAGAGTCACGATTCGATATGACATGATATTATACGCATATAGATCTATAATTTAATTTAGATTAGATCTAATATATAATATTTAAATCTAAAATTAGTTATAGATCTGATCGCACAAATTGATATAAAGTTATCTTGCTGTAAGGTTTATCCCTTACTGTGCAAAGATTGTCTAAGTTTGTGCTGATCTTTATAAAATCTAATTTTAATTTGAAGTATGTAAAATTTATTTATGATGATTATTATTTGATTTTGGTATGATCAAAATATAATAATCAGATCTGAAATAATTTAGATTAGATTTACATTATTTAGATTAGATGATCTGATTAGCAAAGTAATCGGATCGGATTTGTCATCAGGCCGTCCGGTCATAGGAGGTAATAGAGATTAGATCTCTCTTTTTCTCATTCAATTAGGTCCTCTTATGATGTGTAGGGGTACCATTATGACTATATCCCATGAAAATGAATGCGAAAAGAAAACTTTACTTTTCTTAAAATCTTAAGATTGTGTATATGATACATTGTATGAAAAGTAATTGCATCTAATCTTTGTCAATAAAATCTAGAATTATGAACATACTTAGAATAGTTTTAAAATATTTTATGATTGATTTTATTACTATTTATATAAAATTATTTTGATCTGAAATTAATGTAATTATTGTAGTTCGCTTGTTGAGTCGACTCAGTATTATTTGGGTCGACTCAGGATCCTGATTCTTCAGCTCAATTTCTGTTGAGCTGACTCATTATTATAGATTAAAAATTATGATTAATAGTTCATCATCAATGAATCAACTAAGTCTCAAAACTTAGTCGACCCATTGTGATGAGTAGGCTCAATCCAGGGGTGAGCCGATTCAAGTTTCAGATCTAAATGATTGTGCATAAAATTAATTATAAAAATATTTTATAAAATTTAAAACTATTTTCAAATATTGAATCTTTATCCACAGCCTCAAACTTAATTGAGAATTAGGTTGAACCTATTAGATCTAGAATTATGAATTAAAGATCTAATGTCATTCGCATAAAACATGGATGATGGGTTTATGGGTTAGCTTGATCAAGTCCTTCTAATTGGATTAGACCTAGGGTTAGAATCAAAGATCAAATAGACTAAAAAAAAATTAGATTAAATCAAAATTTTCTAGAGCCAATACAATAGTTGTAGCTGGTCGAGTCCATGTCTTTGATTAGACCTAAATGGACTTTGATCATGAGCTCAGTGGTCGAACCCAAATCCATAAGTAGATCTAATTGAAACCGATTAACCAGTTGGTGTATAAGATAAGTTTGGCAGTCTTGATCGATGGTCATTGATTGAGAGCTACTCATATAGATTGAGTCATGATGAGTTAATGGCATATCCCTTCTACTGATCTCACTTACCTGGCCAATATGGTGAATCAAGTTTTGATCAGATCGCTTAATGATTAGGGTTGACCTATGCTTACTAGAAAATTAGTTTGACTGATTTAGGTAACCCTAGTTTGACTTGTCTTTATCCTCGACGTGACTTGGTGAAGTCAGTGGGAGGATTGATGACTTGTCAGTTGGATCGGCTTGTTTCTAGTCCACCCTGATCTGACTTGATGAAGTCAGTGGAGGATTGAGATTAGTTGGTCTATATATTTAATTCTGATAAATTGTGTTAACAAAATCTTTTAAATTATTAAGTCCATAAAATGAGCTAGTTATGGTGATAACTAGATCATAACCTCCCATTAAGATGAATGATAATGGATCCATTATTTCTGATTGACACTGCAGGCGCCATTCATCTGGTGTTTTTCTGAATGATGGAATTATTATTTATCATATAATGATTCTATTGTACTATCTGATGAATGGTTGGATTGGCTGAGCCATACTCGGACCCGATTATTCATTAATTAGAATCACTGAGTAGATTCATGTTAATGGTTGGATCTAACCAGGACTTTTAGTGGAGGTCCATCGCCTATTGAAATAAAATTTGGGATAAAATTAATTACTAAAAATTATTTAAAAAAATAATTGGTTGAGAACCTACCCATAGATGCATATGGGTTGGCCGAGCCATACTCGGACCTATATACAGTCTGTGTGGATTCTAATACCCACTAAGGAATTAGGATAATTCTTTGACTTGGAGGTAGAGGCTATCAATTCATATAAAATAGTGAGAGAACCTTTAGACTAAAGTCCATATCTTTAGGCTTGATTAATTCATATACTAATTAGGTCTATATTTTTTTTTCTTTTCAGAAATAGCTAGTAATTTATCGCTCCACTCACTGTTTGACAGTGATGAGTTTATTGGACCCAACTTCGATAGCCAGTATCGAAAGTTGAATAGTGGTCTTGAGTCCAATCTAGCTAAAAAGTTTAGGACTAGATCGAGTCAAGCAGACTATGACCCAAATAGGCTAAAGAGAAATGAGCAATTAGTTGCTGATCAAGGTGCTTATATGATAACATCTTGTAATTTCTCCATATGTGACATTACTACCTGGGTATTGGATACTGGAAGTCTAGTTCACATATGCAATTCATTGCAAGGAGTTCAAGTTAGTAAAAAATTTAAGAATGATGAGAGATTCCTAAATGTGGAAGATGAAAGTCAAGTTTCAATCTGGACTTTTAGAGTCATCGAGCTTGTTTTCAAGTCTAATAGTATCATTTTAAGTGATTGTGACTATGTCCATCTTTCTTGATGAATATAATCTCTGTTGGTCTTTTGACCAAAGATGGTTATAATTTATCAATAAAGAATGATTATTGTGATATCATTATGAATAATGTTATAATAATGCGAGGGCAATTATGAAATGGCATCTATGTATTGTCATAGCCTATGAGTGTAATGTGCACTCCAAATAAACGTTCAAAGTTAGATAATGTCACGGATGCCTATCTTTGGCATTGCAGGCTCGATCATATTAACAAAAGTAGGATAAACAGATTAGCACAAGAGGATATCCTCAATATTGATAATTATAAATTATTACCGACCTGTGAGTCTTGTCTTCTTGAAAAGATGACTAGGTCATCTTTTATTGAAAAAGATGAACGAGCTAGTGAAGTTCTAGGCCTAATACATAGTGATGTTTGTGGACCTATGAATATTCATGCTAGAAGAGGGTATAGTTATTTCATTACGTTCACAGACGATCGATCTAAGTATGGGTATATCTACTTGATGAAACATAAGTCTGAATCATTTGAAATGTTCAAATGATTTTTAATGAAGTAGATAAACAAGCTAAAAAATGTATTAAGACTCTTCGATCTGACCGAGGGGGTGAATATCTTTTCAGTAATTTCTGACATATTTTAGAGAGAATGAGATTCTCTCACAATGGACTCCTCCAGGGATACCGTAATATAATGGTGTCTCAGAAAGAAAGAATCAAACCTTATTGGATGTGGTTTGGTCCATGATGGGGTTTGCAAGTCTGTTGATCTTCTTTTAGGGATATGCAATTAAGATAGCCTGTTTTGTGCTCAATAATATTTCAAGCAAGTCAGTTAGTAAAATACTGTATGAGATATGGTCAGGACGTAGGCCGAACCTCACTTACCTTAAGGTCTGGGGATGTCCAGCTTATGTCAAGCGATTACAAACCAACAAGCTCGGACCTAGGTCCAATAAGTGTAATTTTGTAAGGTACCTTAAGAAAATGAGGGGATACTACTTTTATCTCCTTGCTGAGCAAAAGATATTTGTCAGCAGTAAGGCATATTTTTTGGAAAAGGAGTTTCTTAGTAAAGGAACAAATGCCTCTAAAGTCGAGTTGATGAAGTTCGACAAGTAGGAGAACCGACACCAGTAACTAAATCTGATTCAGATTTGATAAGATCAAATCTAGAGCCCAATATACAAACATCCTTAAGGCGATCCGATAGAGTACCGCATCAGTCAGACAGATACCTAGGTTTCTTGACCCGAGATAGAGATCCTATTGAGCTCGATGAGAACAATGAGGATCCAGTCACCTATATGGATGCAATGCAGAGGTCCGACTCTGAGAAATAGCTTGAAGTCATGAAATCCAAAATGGAGTCCATGAAGATCAACAATGTGTGGACATTGGTTGATCCACCTGAAGGGGTAAAATTCATAGGGTGTAAGTGGGTCTTCAAAAGGAAAAAAGACACAGACAGAAAGGTTGAGACCTATAAAGTTCGTCTGGTTGTCAAAGGGTATCGTCAATGTTATGGTATTGACTATGATGAGATATTCTCTTCTGTGGCAATACTCAAGTCCATTCGGATCATGCTTGCGATAGCGGCATACCTGGACTATAAAGTCTGGCAAATGGATGTGAAGACAGTTTTTCTAAATGGAGAACTGAATGAAGAGGTGTATATGATGCAACGTGAAGGATTTATATCTATAAACGAATCCAAGATGTGCAAGCTTTAAAGATCCATTTATGGATTGAAGCAAGCATCTCAGAGTTGGAACATACATTTTGATAAAGTAATCAGAACATATGGCTTCATTAAGAATGGAGAGAAATTCTGTATATATAAGTGAGCTAATAGTTTAGTAATTATATTTTTTGTTTTGTATGTGGACGATATTCTCTTAATCGAAAATAATATCCCTGCATTATAGGGAATAAAAGTGTGGCTGTCGTCACAATTCTTCATGAAGGATCTGAGAGAAGCAGCCTACATCCTAAGGATGAAGATCTATAGAGATAAATCTAAGAGGTTGCTCGGACTCTCCCAATCAATGTACATAGATACCATGCTGAAATGGTTCATCATGGAGAATTTCAAAAAAGACTATCTTCCGATAGGCCATGAAATTTTTTTCTCTCAAAGGATTATCCGACAACCCCTCAAGAGAGTGTATGAGTAAAAT
Organism: Elaeis guineensis; assembly: GCF_000442705.2. Lineage (NCBI taxonomy): Eukaryota > Viridiplantae > Streptophyta > Magnoliopsida > Arecales > Arecaceae > Elaeis > Elaeis guineensis. The sequence continues at coordinate 34,091,640 of NC_025999.2, read as the reverse complement.
TTTATATGCCTCGGTAGTAGGTTTTATAATGTACGCCATGACATGTACAAGATCGGATGTGGCATACTCACTAGGATTAGTAAGTAGATACCAATAAGATCCAGGTGAGAATAATTAGAAGGTTGCAAAAACCATCCTTAAGTATTTGAGAAATACTAAGGACCAGTGGCTCGTTTATGAAAAATTTGACTTGAAACTCATGGGATACACTGATTTCAATTTTCAGTCAGATCATTGTTGGGAATAGTGTCCCAAAGTCAATCGTCAGCCTGTTGACGGTTGTGCTCTTTTTGTATTAGTACACGAATAATAAATAAATAAAAGTTATTTTGATATTTTTTCATCACAAATGTTTCATCTTCTAATGAACTCCTGTGTTGTGGTGAAGTCCTTAAAACTATTTAGACTCGACAAAGGAGGATTTGTCGCTTAGTCTTTAAACTTGTTCGCGACCAAATGATACGCTGTTACCAAGGACGACAATTTATCGAGCATAGGTCGTTGTGTGCCATATGGGTTGGTTGTCCTCATAACCAAGGAGTGTGAAGACATGGTATGGCATACAGGTGAGATGTAATGGTACATCTGCACTGAACGTGACCGACTACGGAGCTATTTTTGCTGTCAAGATTTGCTCGGATGGGATATGGGTATAAATGTCCCTCCGATCTGAGACCGTCATGGTGACTTGCAAGCAACTCACTGCACTTAGGCACTGGACTACCTGAATTTCTAATTCAGTGACGGAAGGCTGCTGGGTGTATTCAAGTACTTGACTTGTCGGTGCGTGTGTCAAGATGGGATTGACCACTCCAGTTTAGGAGCTGTGTACAGTCGTGTTTCAATTTAGCAAAATCTTGGCCAGGGTAGTCCTAGTGAGGAGTCACAGGACTAATTGAGTTGAGCATGATTCGGATGATCTCATCAGGGTTGACAGTTTAACCTTGAGTCTCCTAAACACAGGGGTCAAAAGGGATGAATTATACGGTAACCATATTCACGTAGGCTCTGAATGTTGCGATTGTGACTATTCGACCTATCCGATCGTCGGGTACCATTGCTAGATGGTCACTTCGATTAGTACAGAAATTGGTTCCTGTGCTACCGGCTTAGGTTCAAACCTGTGGGGTCACACACATTAGAGGTTCCTTTCTGATCTGATGGTTGATTATGAGTCTTATGTGTCTGAACTCTATGATTGAGAATTAGGATTCTCTGATCATGAGTTCCATACATTTTGGGTACCGGGGTCAAAATTTTGAATTTCAAATTTTGAATTTGAAATTTGAACTCTTTGATCAGGGTTTCATATCGATGGTCTCTGATGCCTAATTGCCCATCAGATTTGGACTCAATATTTATGAGAGGTTTAATTAGTGATTTGATCGCTAATTAACTTAATTTGATTGAGTAATTATTTTTAGATCAAGTCCAATGGAATTGGATTCAGTTTGGATTGACCCGATTAGGTTAAGTGTTGATCTAATCGCTAAGGTGGCTTAGTCCCTAATTTGATCAGGGGTTAGGTTTAGTTAATTCCTGATTTGATTAGGATTTTATTGAGCCTAATTAAGCCTAATTGTGTTGGGTTTAATCTGGTCTAATTGTGCTTAACCTATTTTAATTAGATTGGCTCAATTTGAATCAAACCACCTTGTTTTAAATTTCCTGCGCCACCCAACTTCCTTGCACCCATTTGAATTCACGAGAAGAAATTTTCTCGTGAATTTTCTCCCATGCAAAGCTCTCTCACACCCATGTTTCTGTGCGCCAATTATTTGGTTTAACTTGGTTTGTTACCCATCCAAATTCAAAGGGGTTTTGAATTTGAATGGATAACCAAATAACCATGCGCCAGCTTATCCTCTTTTGTGCGCCCCATATTCCACATGAGAAATGATTTCTCGTGAAAGTCTCCATGCACAAAAAAAAGGCCACGTCATCTCTTCTTTCTCGCACAAATGGATGAGGATAAGATTGGTTGACACTTGAATTCAAATTTGATTTGAATTTAAGTGAGCAACCACCTCTTCTTATCCACTCACATGCTTTCAACATCTCTTGCGATGTTTTATAAAATGAGAAAGGGAGGGGGTGTGGGCAAAAAAAAAAAAAGAAGAGATAAGGGGCGTGGGGAGGTTCTGAAAAATTTTTAAGTGTTCAAAATTTACCAGAGGAGAGAAAAAGGAGAGAGAAGTGGGCGCAGGGTTTTTGGTGTGTACCCTAGGGTTTCTACCTAGGGTTCAGGAAGTGAGATTGGTGTGCCACGAGTGTCGTGAGTCCACCAAATTTCAGGGAGAGATCCATCAGCCTCTTAACCAATCGTGCAGACGATCCGAAGCATCTGAGGAGTCGGCACACATCGATCGAAGGAGTTCGATCAACATCAGCCATCAAAAGGGTGAAATCACGAACTAGCATTTATGAGGAACCGATCAGACGGGAGCTTCGTGTGGACGATCCGCAGAGGTCAGAAACTAGTGTGGCTGCGATGTGAAGATCAGAGCCCTCCGACGGTGATCAGATTGCGGTGATCGACTACCCACAAAAGGTGATGTGTTCTGAACACAGTACAGTAAAAAGTTTACTGTTTCAAATTTGAATTTCAAATTTAAATGCATGCTGTTGTATCATATTTAGATCCTAGTGTAGGGTTAATTAGTATTAATTAATAAAATTAATTAATAATTTCACTGTAAAATAATAATTTTAAAAAAGTTTTAAAATTATCATTTTACCCCTGCACTGAATTTTCGCTTCAAATGGTATCAGAGCACGGTTCTAGAATATGATATACATATGCATGCGTAGATTAAGGTGTAATCTATAAGTTTAAATTTGAAATTTAAAATTTTAAATTTGAAATTCAAAATTTGAAATTTAAAATTTGTTAGAAGTTTCAAATTTGAAATTCAAAATTCAAAATTGAAATTTGAATTTTGAAATTTGAATTTTAAAATTTAAAATTTGAAATTTGAAATTTGAAATTTGTTTGAAATTTGAAATTTGAAATTCAAAATTCAAAAATTTAAAATTTAAAGATTGGAAATTCAAAATTTGAAATTTGGTTGAAATCTCAAATTTGAAAATTTGAAATTTGAAATTTAAAATTTAAAATTTAAAATTGGTATATTTAGATATACTTGATCCAAGTAGCAAGTAATCTAATTGGGTTGGTTGCCATGGCCGTCCGGTCATAGGAGAAAAGTAGGGTTTAAAGGCCCTCTCTTCCCATTCGATGGGATCTCCTATGGCGGTAGGGGTGCCGATGCAATTATATCCCATGCCGATGAAGCAGCGAAAGGACTTAATTATAAAATTTATCATGAATGTGTTAGATTAATCTAAAAAAAAATTCATGATTTATTTTGAGTTATTTTCTGTTATGAAATGAGCAATAGGATTGCTGTTTATGAAATGTGCTGACCCGTTTGTGAAATGAGTCAACACATTTGGTGAACAGAAAATAAAATCTTTCAAAATTTGAAAATTATTTTCGAAATGCCAAACCTGACCCATCAGCCCAAGTACTTAATTAAAAGAATTAAGTGTTGTCTAGTAGGTCTAGAATTGTGAATTAAGACCTAAGATAATTGCATAAACTTGTGGATCAATGGGTTAGATGAATTAAGTCCATAATTGGGTTAGACCTAAGGTTAGCTTAAAAAATGGACTAAATGGAGTAATTGGTCAAATCTAATCAAAAGTTGAATTAGATTAGGTCAAGGATACTCTAGACTCAACTTCAATAGTTGTAGTTGAATGGGTCCATGTCTTTAACTAGATCAAGATGGACTTAATTCATGGCTACGCGGTGGAGCCCTATTTACTAAGTTGATCAAAATTAAAACTAATGAACCGATTGGTGTCTAAGGTAAGTTCGACAGTTTTGACCAGTGGTTCTTAAGCGGGAGCTACTCGCATTGATTCGATCATTGATGAGTTAATGGCAAATCCCCACCATTGATCTCACTTACCTGGCCAATCTGGTAAGTTAGATTTTGATTAGATCACTTGGTGATTAGAGCTCACCCATGTCATTAGGTAAATCAGTGTGACTGATTTAGGTGCTCCTAATGCCAGCTTTAATTAAATCTTTTTTAATCTGACTTGGTGAAGTCAGTGGGAGGATTGAAATTGGCTGGATGATTTCTTCTCTACTATCCTTTAATAAAATCTCAAAAATTATTAGGTCCCTAAAATGATTAAGTTATAATGATAACTAAGTCAATACCTCCCATTAAGTGAGTGATAATGAGTCCATTAGTTCAATGATCATTGGAGGCCCAAAGGCCTGGTGCTCATTGGCTAATGGAATTATCATTCATAATATGATAATTTGGTTGAGTCTTTTTGATGGTGGTTAGGTTGGCCGGCCAAAGTCGGCCTGATCATTTATTGGTCTGATTCACCAAATTAAGTCATGTTAATGGTTGGACCTAACCAGATCTTTTTAGTGGAGGCCAAAGCCTACTGATTAGGTTCTGGGGCAAAATCAATTACTAGAAGTTGTTTAGAGAAACAACTGGTTAAGAACCTACCCATAGATGCACATGGGTTGACCAACCAAAGTTGGGCTCGTGTGTAGTCTGTGTGGATTCTAGTACCCATTAAGAAATTAAAGTAATTCCTCGAATTGGAGGTTGAGGCTACCAGTTCGTAAAAATATTGGAAAAAATTTTAGACTAAAGTTCAAGTCTTTAGTATTAATTTATGTACTAATAGAGGTCTGATTTTCCTTTATACAGCTATGGCCACTACCCTATCGCTCCGGTCATTATTAGATAATGACAAGCTCATGGGACCTAATTTCGATAGCTGGTATCGAAAATTAAAAATCATCCTTAAGCATGAGCGGATCCTTTATGTAGTAACGGATCCAGCACCTGAGGAGCCGCTCCGAACGTTAGTAAGGCGATCCGAGATACTTAACAGAAGTGGCTCAATGACTGCACTACCATCCGATGTATTATGCTGGCAGCAATGAATGACGAGTTCAGCCGCAGGTTTGAGAATGCCCAGCCACAGGAGATGCTTCAAATATTGAACGACTCTTTTGGCACGCTTGACGATGTTGAAAGGCACAAAACTAGTTGTGCCATTTTCAATGCTCGGATGAGGGATGGGGCCTCAGTCACTGATCATGTACTGTACATGATCGAGATGATTGAGCGCCTGAGCAAATTGGGTTTTCCTCTGTACGAGCAGCTCGGTAAGGATGCGATCCTTAATTCCTTGCCCAAGTCCTTCCTCCCATTCCTTACTCATTTTCGAATGACAAAGCCTGCAGTAAACTACCATGGGTTGTTGGGGTTGCTACAGAACTTTGAGAAGGATCACCAGCTCCATAAGGAGTCGGTGAATGTAGTGGGAGGGTCTTCTTCTCATCGTCGATCCTTTGGGAAGGGGAAGAAGAACAAGAAGAAGAAGAACAAGAAGGTGCAGCCTCATGCTGGGACGGTTGCACAGGGTCAGACCAAGAAGCGCAAGCCCGACCAGAGCCAGGCGGAGTGCTTCTTTTGCAAGAAGCAGGGACATTGGAAGAGGAACTGTCCTCAATATATTGCCTCCCTGGATCCGAACAGGCCGAAGAAGAAGCAATATAATTATATGATAACTCCTTGCAACTTTTTCATTTGTGATACTACTGCCTGGGTATTGGATACCGGAAGCCCTTATCATATTTGTAATTCGATGCAGGGTCTGCAGGTCAGTAGGAGATTTGATGAAGATGAGAGGTTCCTGAACGTTGGAGATGGAAGCAAAATTTAGTTCTAGCTTTAGGAATCATGAGTCTTGTAATCAATTCTCGTAATGTAATTCTGAGTGAATATCACTATTGTCCAAGCTTTTTATTAAATATTATTTCTGTAGGCCTTTTGACCATGTACGGTTATGATTTTTTAATAAAAAAAAATATTTACAATATCATTTTGAATGGTATTACAATGTTTGTTGGATAATTAAATAATAGAATTTACTTACTATCACAGCCTGTTAATGTGGTTCAAAACTTCGGTAAACATCCAAGAATAGATAATGTGTCAGAAGTCTACCTTTGGCACTGTAGGCTAGGTCATATCAATAAGAACAGGATAAACAGGTTGGCTCAAGAAGGAATTCTTGAACTTGGTGATTATGAATCACTTCCAACCTGTGAGTCTTGTCTTCTTGGAAAGATAACCAAGTCACCTTTTACTGGAAAAGGTGAGCAAGCCAGTGAACTCTTGGGTCTGGTACATTCTGATGTATGTGGACCTATGAGCTCAAGTGCAAGAGGTGGATATTTCTACTTCATAACCTTCACAGACGACCTATCGAGGTATGGGTATGTCTACTTAATGAAGCATAAGTCAGAGTCATTTGAAATGTTCAAACTATTCCGAAATGAGGTAGAAAAATAAACTGGGAAGTGTATTAAAATTCTTCGATCTGATCGAGGAGGTGAATACCTTTCCAATGAGTTTCTGACGTATCTAGGAGAGAATGGGATTCTCTCTCAGTGGACTCCTCCTGGAACACCACAGTATAATGGTGTGTCTGAAAGGAGGAATCGGACCTTATTGGACATGGTTCGATCCATGATGGGGTTTGCTGGTCTGCCGATCTTCCTCTGGAGATATGCGCTCGAATCGGCTTGTTACCTTCTAAATAGAGTTTCGAGTAAGTCTGTAGCCAAAACGCCATATGAGATATGGATAGGACGTAAGCCAGTACTCTCGCACCTTAGGGTTTGGGGGTGTTCGGCTTATGTTAAATGTTTAATTACAGACAAGCTTGGACCTAGGTCTGATAAGTGTAATTTTATAGGGTACCCAAAAGAGACCAAAGGATATTATTTCTACCTTGCTGATGAGCAAAAGGTGTTTGTCAGCCTTAAGACAATCTTTTTAGAAAAGGAGTTCCTTAGTGAAGGAACTGTTGCCTCTAAGGTTGAACTTGACAAAGTTCGACAGGTGGAAAAACCGACACATGTTACTGAACCTGAACCGGATTTGATTAGATCAGATCCAGAGCCCATTGATTATGCACCCTTAAGGTGGTCTGGTAGAGTACCACATCAATCGGACAGATACTATGGTTTCTTGGTCCGGGATGGCGATCCTGTCGAACTTGATGAAAACGATGAGGATCCGATCACCTACATGGATGCAATGCAGAGACCTGACTCTGAGAAATGGCTAGAGGCCATGAAATTTGAAATGGAGTCCATGAAGGTCAACGATGTGTGGACATTGGTTGACTCACCCGAAGGAGTGAAACCCATAGGGTGTAAGTGGGTCTTCAAGAGGAAGAGGGGTGCAGACGAAAAGGTGGAGACCTATAAAGCCCGTCTGGTTGCCAAGGGATATCGTCAACGTTATGGTATAGACTATGACGAGACATTTTCTCCTGTGGCAATGCTCAAATCCATTCGGATTATGCTTGCGATAGCTGCCCATCTAGACTATGAAATCTGGCAGATGGATGTGAAGACAGCTTTCTTAAACGGAGACTGGACAAAGAGGTGTATATGATACAACCTGAAGGGTTCACATCCACAGATGAGTCTAAGGTATGCAAGCTACAAAGGTCCATTTATGGACTTAAGCAGGCATCTCGGAGTTGGAACATACGTTTTGATAGGATGATCAAAACGTATGGCTTCGTTAAAAATGGAGAAGAGCCCTACATTTATAAGTGGGCTAATGGTCCAGTAGTAGTATTTCTTGTATTGTATGTGGATGACATTCTCTTAATCGGGAATGATGTCCCTGCATTACAGGGAATAAAGATTTGGCTATCGTCACAGTTCTCCATGAAGGATCTGGGAGAAGCTTCCTATATCCTAGAGATGAGGATCTATAGGGATAGATCCAAAAGGTTGCTTGGCTTATCCTAGTCTGCGTACATTGATACTATGCTGAAAAGGTTCAGCATGGAGAATTTCAAGAAAGGCTATCTACTGATAGGCCATAGAATTTCTCTCTCGAAAAGGGATTGTCCGACAACATCTTAAGAGAGAGAGCATATAGGTAGGATTCCATATGCTTCGACAGTGGGATCTATCATGTATGCCATGACATGTACACGACCAGATGTGGCATACTCACTAGGGGTAGTGAGTAGATACCAATCTGATCCAGGAGAGAATCACTGGAAGGTTGTTAAAACCATCCTGAAGTATTTAAGAAAACTAAGGACCAGTGGCTTGTTGTGAATCGGACTTGAGACTTATAGGGTTTACAGACTCTAGTTTTCAGTCTGATCGCGATGACAACATGAGTGTGTTAGGATTTATTTTTACCCTTAATGATGGGGCTGTCTACTGGAAGAGTTCCAAGCAGCACACTGTGGCTGATTCAGTATGCGAGGCGGAGTATATTGCTGCATCAGATGCCGCCAAAGAAGCGGTGTGGCTGAAAAATTTATCACCGAGCTAAGAGTAGCACCCTCCCTTGTTGGTCCAGTTTTGCTCTACTGTGACAGCTCTGGAGCCATTGCTTAGGCGAAGGAACCAAAGGCACACCAGCGGACGAAGCATATTCTGCGCCGCTACCATCTCATCCAGGAGATCGTAGATCGAGGTGACGTCGACCTTCAGAAGATCGACGGGAAGGAGAACCTGGCCGACCCATTCACTAAAGCCATTGCGGTGAAGGAGTTCAACGACTACAAGTCGAAGATGGGTATTAGATACTGCACCGATTGGCTTTAGGCCAAGTGGGAGATTGTTGGGAATAGTGTCCCAAAGCCAATCGTCAGCCTGTTGACGGTTGTGCTCCTTTTGTATTAGTACATGAATTATAAATAAATAAAAGTTATTTTGATATTTTTTCATCATAAATGTTTCATCTTCTAATGAACTCCTGTGTTGTGGTGAAGTCCTTAGGACTATTTAGACTCGACAAAGGAGGATTTGTCGCTTAGTCCTTAAACCTGTTCGCGATCAAATGATACGCTGTTACCAAGGACGACAACGTTTATCGAGCATAGGTCATTGTGTGCCATATGGGTTGGTTGTCCTCATAACCAAGGAGTGTGGAGACACTGGTATGGCATACAGGTGAGATGTAATGGTACATCTGCACTGAACATGACCAACTCCGAAGCTATTTCTGCTGTCAAGATTTGCTCCGATGGGATATGGGTATAAATGTCCCTCTGACCTGAGACCGTCACGGTGATTTGCAAGCAACTCACTGCACTTAGGCACTGGACTACCTGAATTTCTAATTCAGTGACGGAAGGCTGCTGGGTGTAGTCAAGTACTTGACTTGTCGGTGCGTGTGTCAAGATGGGATTGACCACTCCAGTTTAGGAGCTGTGTACAGTCATGTTTCAATTTAGCAAAACCTTGGCCAGGGTAGTCCTAGTGAGGAGTCACAGGACTAATTGAGTTGAGCATGATTCGGATGATCTCATCAGGGTTGACAGTTTAACCCTGAGTCGTCCTAAACACAGGGGTCAAAAGGGATGAATTATACGGTAACCATATTCACGTAGGTTCTGAATGTTGCGATTGCGACTATTCAGCCTATCCGATCGTCGGGTACCATTGCTAGATGGTCACTTTGATTAGTACAGGAATTGGTTCCTGTGCTACCGGCTTAGGTTCGAACCTGTGGGGTCATACACATTAGAAGTTTCTTTCTGATCTGATGGCTGATTATGAGTCTTATGTATCTGGGACTCTATGATTGAGAATTAGGATTCTCTGATCATAAGTTCCACACATTTTGGGTACCGGGGTCAAAATTTTGAATTTCAAATTTTGAATTTGAAATTTGAACTCTTTGATCAGGGTTTCATATCGATGGTCTCTGATGCCTAATTGCCCATCGAATTTGGACTCAATATTTATGAGAGGTTTAATTAGTGATTTGATCGCTAATTAACTCAATTTGATTGAGTAATTATTTTTAGATCAAGTCCAATGGAATTGGATTTAGTTTGGATTGATCCGATTAGGTTAAGTATTGATCTAATCATTAAGGTGGCTTAGTCCCTGATTTGATCAGGGGTTAGATTTAGTTAATTCCTGATTTGATTAGGATTTTATTGAGCCTAATTAAGCCTAATTGTGTTGGGTTTAATCTGATCTAATTGTGCTTAACCTATTTTAATTGGGTTGGCTCAATTTGAATCAAACCACCTTGTTTTAAATTTTCTGCGCCACCCAACTTCCTTGCGCCCATTTGAATTCACGAGAAGAAATTTTTCGTGAATTTTCTCTCACGTAAAGCTCTCTCACACCCATGTTTCTGTGCGCCAATTATTTGGATTAACTTGGTTTGTTACCCATCCAAATTCAAAAGGGTTTTGAATTTGAATGGATAACCAAATAACCATGCGCCAGCTTATCCTCTTTTGTGCGCCCCATATTCCATACGAGAAATGGTTTCTCGTGAAAGTCTCCATGCACAAAAAAAAGGCCACGCCATCTCTTCTTTCTCGCACAAATGGATGAGGATAAGATTGGTTGACACTTGAATTCAAATTTGATTTGAATTTAAGTGAGCAACCACCTCTTCTTATCCACTCTCACGCTTTCAACATCTCTTGCGATGTTTTATAAAATGAGAAAGGGAGGGGGCGTGGGCAAAAAAAAGAAAGAAGAGATAAGGGGCGTGGGGAGGTTCTGAAAAAATTTTTAAGTGTTCAAAATTTATCGAGAGGAGAGAAAAAGGAGAGAGAAGTAGGCGCAGGTTTTTGGTGTGTACCTTAGGGTTTTACCTAGGGTTCGGGAAGTGAGATTGGTGTGCCACGAGTGTCGTGAGTCCACCAAATTTCAGGGAGAGATCCATCAGCCTCTCAACCAATCGTGCAGACGATCCGGAGCATCCGAGGAGTCAGCACACATCGATCGAAGGAGTTCGATCAACGTCAGCCATCAAAAGGGTGAAATCACGAACTAGCATTCGTGAGGAATCGATCAGATGGGAGCTTCGTGTGGATGATCCAGAGGCCAGACACTAGTGTGGCTGCGACGTGAAGATCAAAACCCTCCGACGGTGATCAGATTGCGGTGATCGACTACCCATAAAAGGTGATGTGTTCTGAACACAGTACAGTAAAAAGTTTACTGTTTCAAATTTGAATTTCAAATTTAAATGCATGCTGTTGTATCATATTTAGATCCTAGTATAGGGTTAATTAGTATTAATTAATGAGATTAATTAATAATTCACTGTAAAATAGTAATTTTGAAAAAGTTTTAAAATTACCATTTTGCCCCTGCACTAAATTTTTGCTTCAATCATGGCGATAGCAAAAGTGTGTCGGGATACATCTTTATCCTAAATGGTGGAGCTATCTGTTAAAAAAATTTTAAGCAGCACACCATAGTCGATTCTGTTTGTGAGCAGAGTACATCGCGACATCTGATGCAGCAAAGGAAGCTGTGCGGCTGAGGAAGTTCATCATCGAGCTTAGAGTGGCACCCTCCATCGATGGTCCAGTTCTGCTTTTTGTGATAGTATTGGAGCCATAGCTCAGGCAAAGGAGATGGAGGCATATCAGCAGATAAAGCATATTCTGTGTTGCTACCACTTTGTCCGAAAGATTATGGATCGAGCTGACGTTGACCTTCAGAAGATCGATGGAAAGGATAACCTCACCGATCCATTAACTAAAGCCCTTGCGGTAAAGGAGTTTGAAGATCATAAAATGAAGATGGGTATACGATACTGTATCGATTAGCTTTAGTGCAAGTGAAAGTTGTGGGAAAATGTATCTCAAAATCAATTGTCAGCCTGTTGACGGTTGTGCTATTTGATATAATTGTATATGAATTAATTAATAAAATATTTATTTGATAATTTTCATCATAAGCTTGTACATCTTCTACATCGAACTTCTGCATTATGATGAAAGTCTTTAGGACTATTTTAAATTGATAAAGGAGGATTTATCATTTAGTCCTTAAATGAGTTCGCAACCAAATGATATGCTATTACTAGGATGATAGACATATCAAGTGCAGGTCGTTGTATGCTATATAGGTTGGTTGGCCTCTTAACCAAGGAGCGTGGAGATATTGGTATGGCATGCAGATGAAATATAAGAGTATATTTCACTGAACGCGATCAACTTCGAAGCACTCTGCTGTCAAGAGTCACTCCGAAAGGATATGGATATAAGTGTCTCTCCGATCTGAGATCACCATGGTGACTTGCAAGCAACTCACTATGCTTTAGTGCTAGACTACCTCAATTTCTAACTCAAGATCGGAAGGTTTTTAGGCATAGTCAAATACTTGTAAAGTCGGTGCGTGAGTCAAGATAGAATTGATCACTCCAAGAGATTGGAGAGAATGCTTTGTGTTTTAATTTAGTAAGACCTTGGCCAAGACAATCTTTGTGAGGAGTTATACGATTTATCAGATTGAGACATATAATGGATGTACTATTAAGAGTTGACAGTTTAAACTCTAAGTCATCCTGGCATCAAGGGTCAAAGGGATGAATTATATGGTAACTATATCCAAATAGGTTCCCGAGTGTTGCTTTGTATACATTCGACCTATCTAGATGTCGGGTACCATTACTAGATGGTTGCTCTGATTGGTATAGGAATCAATTTTTGTGCTACTGACTTAGGTTCGAACCTATGGGGTTACACACATTAGAAGTTTTTCTCCGATTGCATGGCTAATCTGAAGAGTCCCAATGAACAGGGACTTTGGTGAAGAGTCCCACTGGATGGAGACTCTGGTGAAGAATCCCACTAGACTTAGATTCTATCATTAATAGAAGATTAATTAATGATTAGATCACTAATTAGCTCAATTTTATTGAGCATTAAAGTCTGGATCAAGTATGATTGAATTGGATTCAATCAGATCAGGTCTGATTAGGTTATGACATGACCTAATCGGTAAGGGAGAAATGATCCTGATTTGATTGGATCTATGACTTAATTAATTTATTGATTTGATCAAATTTAATTGAGATTATAGGAGCCTAATTAGATTAGGTTCACTGTATTTTATTTGGGTCTAATTGGATTGGGTTTGAAAGAAATCTAATTGGTTAAACTCTAGAGTCCCAAATGAATAGAACTCTATCCCTTGCTCCACCTAAATTAGCTCATGCCTTTTCTCACCACATAAGATTAGTTTGTATATGAGAAAATAAAAAAATAACCTTTGTTTTGTCGCCCATTAAGGATGAAATTGGTTGATTTTGATTTGAATTCAAATTGGTTTGAATTTCAACTTAAAATCTTATCCATATCCTTCCACACGTTGGTAGTTTCTGAAGGTGCCCATTGTGTATGAGAAAAAGAAATCTTTTCAATTGATTTTCATGCTCCATTTTCTTTGATAAGTCCGTCTTTATGTTAGATAAGGATGAGAAAAAGTTAGACTCAAATTAAAATTCAAAATGATTTGAATTGCAACAAACTCTAGTCCTTATCCTGTCTTATCTGGTTTGTGCGACAACCATAAAAAGGCCATAATTTTGTACACCAAATTAAGAGAGCTTTTCACCATGAGATACCAAAAAAAAAAATGAGGCAAAAATCCTTCTTTGGGACATGAGCTTTGGGTGGGTTTCATTCTTCCTTGGTGTGAACGAAAGAGGAGACCATTCTCCTCTCGGGTGAGAGACCTAGAACTGTTCTAGATTTTTGGGTGAGAAAAAAATTAAAGAAAAGAGAGTCTTCATCTGATTTTTTTCTACTATCCAGTATCCTCTTTTGATTCATCTTCAACATTAGAAAGGTTCGAAGTAATCGAAGAAGGAAATCAAGTCAGATCTGCCATCAAAATCCAACTGCACGAACTAGCCCTCCCGTGGAGGGCTGATCAGTTCGAGGGGCTTCGTGTGGACCATCCGTAGAGGTCGGACGCTTGTACGACTGCGAGCGATCAAGGAAGACTTTCAGATCTATATTTTCAATCATAGAGTTCGGCTACCCATGCTCAGGTTTTGGGTTCGAAATCCTAGAAGTGGTAGATTAGATCTAAAACTAAATACTATTTTTGGTTCACATGCTTGTCATTTTAGATTCAGATTTTTATGCATATAAATTCATGTCATCGATCTATTTGTAGGAGTTTTAAGATCAGATCTTATACATGTATTTATAGATTAAATAGTTTAATCTAATGTTCTTTCGCTGAAAAATTTTTAAAATGCATGCATGAAATTCCTGTGCATCTCAATATACATGGATTATGAAATCTGACAAATGGATGTGAAAATAGCTTTTCTAAATAGAGAGCTGCAAGAAGAGATGTATATGATACAACCTAAGGGTTTCACATCTACAGATGAGTCCAAGGTGTACAAGCTTCAGAGATCCATATATGGATTGAAGCAGGCATCCAGGCTTTGGAACATTCATTTCGATAAAGTTATCAGAATATATGATTTCGTTAGAAGTGGAGAAGAATTCTGTATTTACAAATGGATAAATAATTTTGTGGTTATATTTCTCATGATGATAGCAAGAGTGTGTCAGGTTATATTTTATCCTGTATGATGGAGCAATCTGCTGGAAGGATTCCTAGCAGCACACTGTGGCTGATTCTATTTACGAAGCAGAGTATATCACGGCATCCGATACTGTGAAGGAAGCTGTATGGTTGAGAAAGTTTATCAACGAGCTTAGAGTGGCACCCTCTATTGATGGTGCTGTCTTGTTATACTACGATAACACTGGAGTCATTGCTCAAGCTAAGGAGCCGAAGTCCCATCAGTGCACCAAGCATATTCTACGCTGCTACCACCTGATCTGTGAGATCATGGATCGAGATGATGTTGACCTTCAAAAGATCGAAGGAAAGGAGAACTTGACCGACCCACTTACTAAACCTCTTGGGATCAAGAAGTTTGATATTCACAAGTCGAAGATGGGTATACGATACTGTACTGATTGGTTTTAGTCCAAATGAGAGTTGTTGAAAAATATGTCCCAAAGCCAATCGTTAGACGATTGTGCTCATTTTGTAAAATATATATAAATTTATATTAATAAAAATTATTTGATATTTCTCATTATAAATTATCCATTTTTGAACTCCTGTATTGTAATGAAGTCTTTAAGATTATAATTAATCGATAAAAGAGGATTTGTTGTTGAGTCCTTAAAAATATTCACGATCAAATAATATGCTATTACAAAGATAATAGTGATATTAAGTGTAGGTCGTTGCGCACCATATGAGTTGGTTGTCCTTTTTACTAAGGAGTATGGAGATACTGTTATGGTATGCAGATGGAATGTAGGAGTACATTCATATCGAACATGACCATGTGTCGGGCACTCTGCTATCAAGAGTAGCTCGAGAAGGGTATGGGTATACGCGTCCCTCAGACTTGAGACCACCACGATGACTTATAAGCAACTCACTATATTTTAGTACCAGACTATCTAAGTTTCTAATTCAGTAACGAAAGGATACTGGGTGCAGTCAAGCACTTAATAAGTCTGTGTATGAGTCAAGATGGAATTGACCCCTCTGAATTAGTAGAGATATGCATCAATGAATTTTAATTTAGTAAAATCTTGGTCAGGATCATCTATGTGATGGATTTGAAAGGTTGAAATATAATGTGATCAACTAAATTAGGATTGACAGTTAAACCTTAGGTCGTCTTGAGCATTTGGATCAAAGGGATGAATTATACGATAACCATACGCTAGTAGATTCTAGAAGGTTGCTTTACAATACTTCGACCTATCCGGTCATCGGGTCACCATTGCTAGATGGTTACATCGATTAGTATTGAAAGTTATTCTTATGCTACTGACTTAGGTTCGAACCTATAGGGTCACATGCATTAGAAGATTTGGTCAGATCAGATGGCTGAAGAGTTCAATTGGATTGTGACTCTGGTGAGGAGTCCTACTGGGATTGGGACTCTGGAGTAGAGTCTCACTGAGATTGGAACTCTACTATTTATGAAGAATTTATTAGTAATTAGATTACTAATTGACTCAATTTGATTGAGTAAAAAATTTTAGATCAAGTCTAATTGAATGAGATTCAGTTCGACTCAGATTGGGTTTGATATGATCAATTCTGATTACAAGAAAAATCTGATTCTGATTCGATCAGGGTTTGGACTCGGCTAATTTTTAGTTGGGTTAAAAATTTGATGAGATATCTAGGTTTTTAATTGGCTTAAGTTTATTTCCATCAGTGAGTTCAATCCAAATTTGATTTGGATTAGAATCAGAATTAAAAATAAAGAGTCATTGTCAACTTGGACTCTATCCTTATCTCTTCTGTCACTCCTGAACCCATGCCAATTTCTCTATGCCTAATTAGATTTGGGTTATGATTTTTGGCATCATGATAGAGGGTCCAATAAGAGTGGGTGGCAATATTTGATGTGTCATAATCTTATCTCTTACCTAATTCGAATGCGATCCAAATTAGAGATAAGATATAAACTAGGAAAAAAATTTTCATACATGGAATATTGTTGGCACCATATTATTTTTTTTCTTATTTTTCTTATAGAATTCTTTGGTATGTGAGACTCTAAAATCCTTCTCCACATCCTAATAAATTTTTTGAAATTTTTTGGGATGCCAAAAGGTGGTTTTGGTGTGGACTATTGGTGCCCTTCCTTGTAAAAATCTTAATTCCTAATCTATAAAAAGGGGTCCTCTCTCTTGGACATCCTATGATCAATTTCCTTGCTGGTTTTTATTTTCAGAGCCTCTTCTCCTCCTCCTCTCCTCCTCCTCTAGATCCTCTCTTACTTTGGAGTGTCCAAGTTGCTTGAAAAAGAAGGAAAAAACTAATTGTCAAAGTTGCTTGCAGGCTAGCACCTCTAGGTCCCTAATCTGCACCAGTCGTCACGTAAATATTTTTGTAGAGGTCAGATGACTTCGTGTGGCTGTGAGTGACCTGAGGAACACTCTCTCCAAGTGTTGGACCAGAGAAGATCAAAATTCAATTGGTTTGGTAATCATCTCTAACCTATTTTGATCATACCGTTAGATCTAATAATTAGATTTAGGATTTTAGTATCGATGAGATCGATGTATATTTTTATTTTTAGATCTAAAGCATATCATATTTCATATTTTTTTCATGACATGATAGTCTAGCTTAGATCTGATGTATGTGATTTAGATTAAATAGTTTAATCTTATTCTTCCGCTACATAAAAATTTTGAAATTGTATACATAGCACTACCACGTTTCCTTCACTATCAGGGTCTTGAAGAAGTTAGAGGGCTGAGGGAAGGCGAGTTCACTCTCCGGGTTGGTAATGGAGCAAGGGTTCTACTATAGCCATCGGACCTACTCTCTACCGTTATCATTAGAAATTAATTTAATTTTGAAAGACTGCTATTATGTATCTGTAGTCAGTAAAAATTTAATTTTCATATCTGTGCTGGTACAGGATAACTATAATTTTCATTTCAATAAAGATATATGTATAATTTATTTTAAAAATAAAGTTATTGCATGTGCTTTCTTGATTGACGATCTTTATCATTTGTATATGGATACAAGTGTTAACATTAACAAGTAAACTGTGACTACCGTAGGATCTAAGAGACTTAGAGATAGGATTAGCCAAAAGTATCCATAGCACCTTAGGCTAGGCCATGTAGGAGAGGACAGACTCAAGAAACTGAAGAAAGATGATCTTCTCTGACCATTGACTTTCGAGTCTTATCCGGTTTGATAGTCCTATTTTCAAGAAAAAATAGCCAAGCTGCCTTTTGTGGGATAAGGAGAAAGGGCTACTAAAATATTAGCCCTAGTACACACTGATGTGTGCAGTCCATTCGATATACAAGCTAAGAGTGGCTATGTCTACTTCATAATTTTTACCGATGATTATTTGCAGTATGATTTTATGTATTTGATGCATCAAAAGTTTGAAGCCTTTGAAAAGTTCATAGAGTTCAGATATGAAGGAGAAAAATATATCGAAAAACCCATAAAGATTCTTCAATCAGATCGAGGAGGAGAATATCTTAGTGGAGAATTTTGGATCTATCTCAAGGATAACAGCATAATCTCATAGTGGACACCTTCAGAGATGCCTCAGCTCAATGGGATATCCAAAAAGAGAAATTAGATCCTATTAGATATGATCCGATCTATGATGAGCTTCACAGACCTTTCTATCTTTCTCTAAAGACATGCACTACTTTTTGCAATTCATCTTTTGAATCAAATTCTCTCTAAATCCATTCCCACCATACCATACGAGTTATGGTATGGTAAGAAGCTGACACTTGGGTACCTCAAGATTTGGAGACGTCTGGCCTATATCAAGCTACAGCAGGCGAACAGGTTAGGGGCTAGATTTTTAGAGCTCACTTTATAGGGTATCCTAAGAAAATCATGGGATACTACTTCTATTTTTTTGAGGATCACAATGTGATTATGAGCTGTCATGCCACATTCTTAAAAAAAAATTATCTAAGATGGAGGCAGTGATAGGAGAATTGAGCTCGAAGAAAAGGTCTCTGAAGAGTATCGAGTTCAAGAACTTGAATTCAATAGTGAGCCAGTAGATGTGGTACCTCTTCCACCTTGTAGATCAAGTAAGGTCTCCCATCTTCCTGAAAGATACTTGGGTATTCTTACAGAGGATCTAGAAGAAGCATTCTTTGTGGGAGATAGAAACATTAGGATTGATCTCAAGACTTATGATGAGGCAATGTTAGATATTGATTTCGAGAAATGGATGAAAGTGATGAAGTCAGAAATTGACTCCATGCATTCCAATCAGGTTTAGTCCTTAGTAGATCCACCCGAAGGTATTATACCTATTAGGTATAAATGGATTTATAAAAAGAAAATTGAGTCGGATAGCAAGGTAGATATTTATAAGGTAAGGCTAGTTGCGAAAGGTTATAGTTAACATGAAGGTATTGACCATCATGAAATTTTTTCATCCATGGCCATGCTGAAATCTATCCGCACTCTGCTTGCGATTGCAACCTTTCATGATTATGAAATTTGATAGATGGATGTGAAAACTGCTTTCCTAAATATATATCTTGAAGAAGATATCTATATGAAAAAGCCTTTGGATTTTACATCCAGTGATAGTGATCACACGGTCTGCAAGCTGAAAAGGTCTATCTATAGACTCAAGCAAGCATCTTGAAGTTGGAACACTCACTTTAATGATGTAATCTAGATATTTAATTTCATCAAAAATGAGGAGGAGCCATGTGTGTACAAAAAGATCAATAGGAGTGCTGTTACATTTCTCATATTGTATGTGGATGACACCTCTTGATTGGGAATGATATTCCCATACAGACATCGATCAAAGTATGGTTGTCAAAAGAATTCACCATTAAAGATCTAGGAGAAGCTTCCTACATTCATGATATAAAGATCGATAAGGATGGATCTAAGAGAATGATAGGACTCTCATAGTAATGTACATAGAGGAGGTGCTAAAGAGGTTTAGTATGAAAAACTCCAAGAGAGATATCTTGTCCCTTGGATATGACATTTATCTCTTCAAGAAGATGTGCCCCGACACCCCTGAGGATATCCAGCACATGAGCAAGATGTTAGGAAATATGTCCCAAAGCCAATCATTAGACGATTGTGCTAATTTTGTAAATTATATATAAATTTTTATTAATAAAAATTATTTAGTATTTTCATTACAAATTGAACATCTTGGAACTTCGGTGTTGTAATAAAGTTCTTAGGACTATAATTAATCGATAAAGGAGGATTTGTCGTTAAGTCTTTAAAAATATTTGTGACCAAATGATATGCTATTAATAAGACGATAGCAATATCGAGTATAGATCGTTGTGTGCTATATGAGTTAGTTGTTCTCTTAACTAAGAAGTGTGACGACACTGTTATGGCATGCAAATGGAATATAAGAGTTTATTCACATCGAATGTGATCATATGCTGAGCACTCTGCTGTCAAGAGTAGCTCGTGAAGGGTATGGGTATAAGTGTCCCTCAGACCTGAGACTACTACAGTAATTTATAAGTAATTCATTATACTTTAGTACCAGACTATCTGAGTTTCTAATTCAGTGATGGAAGGATACTAGGTGCAGTCAAGTACTTATCAGGTCAGTGTGTGAGTCAAGATGAAATTGGCCTCTCTGAATTAGTAAAAGATATGCATTAGCGTATTTCAATTTAGCAAAATCTTGACCAGGATAATCTATGAGATAGATTTAAAAGATTGAAATATAATATGATTGACTCATTAGAATTGACAGTTAGTCATCTTGAGCATTAGAGTTAAAGAGATGAATTATATGGTAACCATACGCTAGTAGGTTCTAGAAAGTTACTTTGCAATACTTCGACCTATTCGGTTGTCAGGTCACCATTGGTAGATAGTTACATCGATTGGTATAAGTAGTTGTTCCTATACTATCGGCTTAGATTCGAACCTTTGAGGTCATATGCATTAGAAGATTTGATCAAATTTGATGGCTGAAGAGAGCAATTGGATTGTGACTCTGGTGATGAGTCCTACTGGGACTAGGACTCTGGAGGAGAGTCCCACTGGGATTGGGACTCTACTATTAATAGAGAATTAATTAGTAATTGACTCAATTTGATTGAGTAAAGAGCTTTGGATTAAGTCTAATTGAATTAGATTCAGTTCGACTTAGATTGGATTTGATATGATCAATCCTGATTACAAAGAGAAATTTGATCTTGATTCAATCAGGGTTTGGAATCAGCTCATTCCTAAATGAGTTAGAAATTTAATGAGATATTTAGATTCCTAATTGGATTAGGAATGAAGAGTCCTTGTCAACTTGGACTCTATCCTTATCTCCTTGCGCCACACATGGATCCTTGCCCATATCTCCATGCCAAATAGGATTTGGCTTAACCTTTTTGACATCAAAATAGTAGACCCAATAAGGATGGACGGCAATGATTGATGACTCATATGAAAGAATAATGTCCTACAAGCCGATCGTAAATAGGATGCGATAGGGTGTTTTTGTAATTTATCTTTCAAACTCATGTAAATTGATATTTATATTATTAATAAAATAGATATTTTAGATTCATTATATGCTGCATCTTATTAATTTTAAGATTATAATGAACCCCATAGGTCTGAGCAATGATTTTAGAGCCATAATGAGATCACACCAATGAGACCTAATTCTTCGATAGTCCTGATCTAAAATATTTCTAATCATTGATATATTTGAGTCAGAGATCAATGATATCAGTAAGACTGGCATGTCCTATATATGCTCAGAAATGAGGATGGTTGGTCTCACAACTACTTATGTGATGACACTAATACAAAGATATGGATGCTCATTAGAGAATAAGTTCATTGAATTGACCTACGAGAGAATATCAGATGGAGTCTTATTTACATGTTAACTGATGATTCTCTAGTGAGAGTTATGTAAGTGATCCGTAGACCTAAGATAACCATGGTACCTTATGCACATGGATCTATGTTTTAGTTCACTACTTAGCTTAATTCTTTGATCCTTGTGTGGGATGTTCTGGATATGGTGAAGTGTGAATGGAGGTTGTGAGTGATCAATAAAGGATCAGTCACTCCTAATAAGGAGAGCGAACATCCTATGTGATCTCATAGGATGATGATTTTGGAAGTCTTTAGCCAAAGCAGGATGATAATTAGAAAAAAAAATTAATGTATCATCAACAGAATCATCACCTTCTAATCGAGATACATAATGATAAGTGATTGGATTTGACATATTTTTATATCCACAGCTCATCTGGGATGTTGTTTGATTGAAGGATTGAATTACACGGGAACTTGCCACTGAAGGATATTTTGATAATTTTTTATCAAAATTTTAAATTTTTTTAATCATCATGATATATTGCTAGATATCAATCTTGACTTATGGATTCATCAGAATTAAAAGAGTTTAATTCTGGAGTCAATTTGGAAGAGTCCAAGTTGATTGGGACTCTACGGGTGACCTAATTTCATCGGATTAGGATTACGTTGAAAGTTTAGGTCCACTGCTGGCTAGATTTGGAATCCATTTGAGATTTGACTTTGGTCTGATCGAATTTGAGTTTAATGTAAATTCTATGGGTTAATTTGATATGCTAGCACATTATATTAACCCAAGTTCCCAAATTGATTTAGATCAAATTATTTGAGCTAACCTAGACCAATTGGCTTTGACCTAATAGGATTGGGTCAATTTGGATTGGATCCTTGTCCAACTTGAAAGAGTTTCAAGTAGAGAAGGAGTCCTCCACGTCCATCAGAAGTCATGGCAAAAAATAAATATTGCCCACCTTAAATTGGTGTGAGAAGTGGAGAGTCCTTCTTAATGAAGGCTCTTAACTATTACGCATTACCTTAAATTCTTGATCAGTTCTCCTATGATTTGATGCCAAATTTAATTCAATTTTTTTGACATGTAGAAGACTGAGAGTCTTTCTACTCTAAGTATCTGAATTGCCAAAAATTCTCTTAGTGAATTTATTTGGTGCATGGGAAGTTGGAGCGCCAATGGTTGGGACCCCATGGTCTCATGTGACATCCCTTGGTTCCCTATTTATAGGGGATGCCCCAGATGGTTTATGATGGTGATTTTTGGTTGAGACTAAGAGGGGGGACATGATAAACATAAAAAAAATCTAAAAAATTTTGAAAAAAAAAATTTTTGAGTGGTAAAACTTGCTACTAGGGTGGTGAGATTTTCAGCAAGTGTTGCTTGAGTATTCTAGGATTTGATTTTTCTATATGTTGGAGCTAAAAATCAAATCTTAGATTGTATGACATCTAAAGAGTATTTTCTTGGTGTCGTTCTAATGGTGAGATCAAAAGCAACTGGGCTTTGGTGCGATCGTGATACAAGTTCGAAGCTGGCAGTATTTTTGAGAAGACAAGGCTGCGGTAGTGCACCGGTTAGGAAGAACTTTGGCCAGCTTCCGTGTGGATCACCATTGAAGGACTTCTACCTTGGAGTCTTGTGGATAGCACCAATATGTCACTTTTTCATATTGGTTAAAGTATAATTTTTTATCTCTTTGTATGTTTGAATTTGCTTTGATCGTGATCGGCAAAGTGATTCTAGAGTTTTCGATTCGACTCGATAGTTTTATTTGATAAGGCTATTGATTTGCTTATTTTAAAATTTTTGAAAATTATTTCCACTATATGGTCGAAACCCAATAGTGGTATCAGAGCCATTTTTGTCTTATTCGATCAAACAAATACAATAGTTATGCATAGAATCGTTCTTGTGCATATCTTGTCAAAAAAATTTTGCATTGATTTATAGCATCAATCCTTTAAACTTAAAAATTATTTTTGACTTTATATATGCCATGATACATAATTTTAGTTATTAAATTATTAATTTATGATAATTTTGAAATTTGTATTATCATAGTTGTATGATGCTCAAATTGATGCATTGTTAAGGGTGCAAAGTATGCCTAATGTGATTAGGGTTTGTTATTTTTTTTTGATTTGCTTGATATATGTTTTGATTTTCATTGCACCCTTATATAATTTTAGTATGTCATATGATTGCTATTTAGAATAGTAGAAGCATATCAAATTGCATAATTTGTAGTGTACATTTTATGTGGTTGTAGTTAGGATGTGCTAAAATAGTTTAAAGTTCCTCGTAAAAAAATTATATTAAGTTATATTGTCAGGATTTATTTTATTAATCAAAAGTTGAATTCTTAAGATCAATTGGTATCGAGAAAAGTATCAAAGGTGATTTTCTAATTAGGTCCATATGCTGGTCTGGTCAACTCTGTTGGTGTCTAAAAAAGCTACGGGAGCATCCCACCTACTTACCTGGCCAATTTGATCTTGTTGATTTTTGGACTTAGATTGATTAGTGATGTAGATATTACAAGGGCCTTTCATCAAACTTGATCGATAGAGTATGTCAAGATCTTAGTGAGCTTGTTGTGCTATCCATAAGGCTTACTTTAAAAATTAACATGATGTTGATCAAGTACATATTGATGCTTATGACATATTTAAATGGTATTGCTTTGTTGTGCTATCCACAGGGGCAGCATTATTTAAGTATGACCATATAAGATTGAAGGGTCAACTTAACTAGAACACTATAGTTTATTGTGCTATCCACAAGACTATATGTGATCTAGAGGCTAGAGTGAATAATGTTGAGAATTATAAAGGTACAATTGATAAAGAGTTATCTATTCTTGAACTCATGAATGCTTGTTGTACTATCCACAAGGTGTTTGTGAGAAAAAGGGATCTCAATCCCATTAAGAAATATTAGAATACTTCTCGATTTTCATACTTGAGGGCTATGAAGTTCAATAAAATAGTGAGAGACACAATTAGATAAAAGTTCTAGTCTAGTTATGCATGTCATCATGAGTTGTCCACTTATATTATATTTTTATTGTTGTAGATTAACTACCACATGGCATCCTCACTTTCACTTAGAGGTATCCTAGATGCAAATAAGTTGACTAGACCTAACTATATCGATTGAACCTAACTATGTCGATTGGTTAAGGAATTTGAGAATTATTCTCACTCAGAAGAAAGTCTCCTATATTCTGGATACACCAGCTCCAGATTCTCTTGAGGAAGATGCTTCCGAGAAGGATAGAACCGCATACAAGATGTGAAAAGATGACAGTGTGACTGTCAAATATATCATGCTTGCCTTAATGAGCAACGAGCTCCAGAGGCAGGATGAGGACATGGACGTTCCCTCTATTCTCCTTAATCTTAAGGAGCTATATGAGAAATAAAGTCAGACTGCTCGATATGAGATATCAAAGCAATTGTTTTGTGCCCGTATGACTGAAAGTTCTTTCATGCAAACGCATGTCCTAAAGATGATTGATTTGATCACTCATCTGGGACAACTGAGTTTTGCCATAGATGGTGAACTGAGCCAGAATTTGATCCTGCAGTCTCTCCCTGACTTCTTTTCTTAGTTTGTCATTAATTATCACATGAACAAACTGAACATCAGCTTGCCAGAACTGTTGAACATGCTGAAAATAGCAGAGAGCCATTTCAAGGGTAAAAAGGCTCAAGTTCTTCATATTGATGAGATCAGCAAGAAGAAGGTAAAGAAGGGTTCTAAGAAAAAGTTGAACCCTAAGGCTGGCATCTCCAAGAAGAAGGGAAGAAGGTCTCCGTCAAAGGTACTTGTTATCACTGTGGCAAGGAGAGCCACTGGAAGAGAAATTGCAAGGAGTACCTTGCAACCATAAAATCGATAAGCATTGCTTAAGGTTTGTGTATGATACAAACTAATTTATCATTAAGTACTTTATTTTCAGATTCTTGGATATTAGATATCGCCTGTGGCTCACACCTTTGCAAATCGTTGCAGAGTCTATAGAAAATAAAAATTTGAATAAAGATGACTTCGAGCTATTCGGTATTAGTGGAGAGTCCATTCAAGCCGAAGCCGTAGGAATCAGAGTTTTGAAGTTGCCTTCGGATAGAATTTTGAAACTGAAGATCTGTTATTATATTCCAAATATTGTTAGAAACATTATTTCTATACCGTTGTTATTGAAATAAGGTTTTGAAATAATTACAAAGAACAATAGTTATTCTATATATTTTTCTAATAAATATTATGGAAGTGCTTTTATTAATATTGATCTTATGTTTCTTTCACTTAATGATAATGTGCTTCATGTTGATAATATGAAGAAAAGAAAGAGAGAGGATGTAAATGTCACATACCTCTGGCACTACCGATTTGGCCATATAAATGAGTCAAGGATTAACAAGTTATACAAAGATAATTTTTTGATCCTTATAATTATGAATCATATGAAACTTGTGAATCTTGTCTCATCAAAAAAATGACCAAGATTCTATTTAGTGGACATGGAGATCGGGCGAGTAATATTTTGGATCTTGTACATACTGATGTATGTGGTCCAATGTCGACTCAAGCCAGAGGTGGATACTCTTACTTCATCATGTTTACTGATGATAGATCAAAGTTTGGATATATGTATTTAATGAAATATAAATCCAAAGCCTTTGACAAATTTAAAGAGTATCAAAGAATGGTCAAAAAATAAACTGGTAAAAGTATTAAAACTTTTTGATTGGATCGAGGAGGAGAATACTTATGTAGTGAGTTTTTGATTATTTGAAACAAAATGAAATACTCTCTCAATGGACACCTCCTTATACTCTACAATTAAATGAAATTACGGAAAGGAGGAATTGCACCTTATTAGATATGGTGCGTTCCATGATGTGTTTCATAAATCTTCCAATATCCTTTTGGGGATACTCCCTTGAGGCTGCAGCATATATTTTAAATAAAATACTTTTGAAATCTGTTTCTAGCACTCCATAGAAATATGGAAAGAAAAAAGTTTATGATCTAGGTGGTGTGCCCAAGGCCCAAGGGACCAAGGCTAAGGCCAAGGTCCATCATTCATGAGGGCTTCATGGAGGCTCTAGGGCTAGTTGGGCCCTAGGTTGAAAGGCTGTGGGCCTTTCGGGTTCTTAAGGTCTAGGTTATGTGGGCCTCAAGGGACCAACTCTTTATGGGCCAGGTCTGGGCCTAGGATAGGTGAGATTAGGTCGAGTCATGGGTGTACATGGGCTTGGGTTAACCTAATCTCCATAGAGTTGGTCAAGGGAGTTTTGGGTTTGGGTCACTTGATCCGGTGTTTATATATACATGTACTTGTATAGGTTTGATCAAACCAAGTAATAGATGACTTTTTCTCTCAAGTCTCTCTCTCTCCAGCCATCCTCCATGCCCCAAGAGCAAGAAACCCTAGGGTTTCTTGCCGCCAGGTCCAGATAAGGAAAGAAAGAAGGGAGGCACTAGCCCCTTCCCCCTTGCAGCCGCCGACTCTCTCTCTTCTCCCTCTCTTGCAGCCACCCAAACATCAGGTCCAGGACTGGGATCTCTTGTAAAGAGGTTGGTACAAGTTCCTCTCAGATCTAGAGTTGATCTGAGGTTGTTTGAGGTGCAGGTGAGATCTCCATCAACAGATCTACAGGAAAGGCTGCAGCAGGACAGATCTGCAAGGTCTGTCTCCATCTATCTTCTTCTCTATCTAGAATGCCCCGATTCAAGATCTACGAATTGGAAAACCTCAGTCCAGGCCTGATCTAGTTGGGTACCAGATCTTGGATTTTTTAGAGGTGATTTCAGAGGCGTTCTTCATCTGGAATGAAAGACTGACGAAGAAGACAGCAACCAGGCTGATTTCGTCAAGAGCCTTAGATCGAGTCCAGAAGTCTCCAGATTTGTTCGTTGCTGGTTCCGCTGCACCCAAGGTCCATGGGAGGAGTTGGGATCGTGCTCCAACAGTTGGTATCAGAGCCATGATGGTGAGGAAGTGGTTCCAAGCACGAGAAGTTGAAGATCTCAAGTGCTGAAAATTTTCAGCAAGGTACCATCAAGGTATATTCTACACTTCTTGATTTTATATTGCTTGTTTGGCTTGGATCCAGTCATGAGCAGCAATATGAAGGTCGATGTCGAGAAGTTTGATAGTAAGAAAAATTTTTTATGTGAAAAATTCGGGTGGAGGATCTTCTGGTGCAAGCAGATCTGGATCAGACTTTGGATGAGAAGCCTGAGGGAATGATAGATAGACAGTGGGCATCGTTGGAGAAGAAAGCATGCTCGGTGATCAGAGGATGTTTGGCGGATGTGGGGTTGTATTCGGTGCTGGAAGAAAAGACCCCGAAGGGCCTTTGGTCGAAGTTGCACACCATATATATGGGGAAGAATATGTGCAACAAGCTAATATTGAAGAAGAGGTTGTACAGTCTTCGGATGTAGGAGGGATCTGATGTAATTGGCCACATTCAGAGGTTCGACCAGTTGTGCATGGAGTTGATGAATATCGGGGTGAAGCTGGATGAGGAGGACAAGTCCCTGTTGCTTTTGTGTTCACTACCAGGATCATATGACTCTTTGGTGACTACACTGCTCTACGGCAAGGAGACTGGAATATGAGGACATGGTCTCGGTGCTGAGGTCTAATGAGCAGAGGGAAAAGTTGACCAGAGATCGGGCTCCCCAGGAGGGTTTGGCAGTAGGGGAGAGGATAGGCAGAGGCAGAGGCAGAAGCAAGTCCAGGGGGTGGTCCAAGTCCAGGAAGGGAAAGAAAGAGATGAAATGCTTCAAGTGCAACGAGTTCAGGCACTTCAAGTGAGAATGTCCACTATGGAAGAGCAAGAAGGGAGAAAGAAGTGGCTCAGAATCAGTGAGTGTAGTTGCTGGGCAGCAGGTGGAGGATGATCTACTTGTGGTATCAGATGGTCACAGGCATTACACAGAGGAGTGGACACTAGACTCTGCGTGCTCACATCACTACACACCACACAGGTCTTGGTTTGCGACATACACCAAGACAGATGAGGGATCAGTGACTCTAGGCGACAATCATCCTTGCAAGGTGGCTG
Organism: Elaeis guineensis; assembly: GCF_000442705.2. Taxonomy (NCBI): domain Eukaryota; kingdom Viridiplantae; phylum Streptophyta; class Magnoliopsida; order Arecales; family Arecaceae; genus Elaeis; species Elaeis guineensis. Next base: position 34,063,286 of record NC_025999.2, on the reverse strand, counting down.
GGATAGGGACAGTCAGGGTAAGGATGTTTGATGGGATTGTGAGGATATTGACAAATGTAAAGCACATCCCGGAGCTGGAAAAGAATCAATCTGGTGTCACTTGGCTACTTGGAGCGTAGTGGATACAGCTTCAGCAGTAGGGCTAGAAGCGGAGTACTGAACATCTCCAATGGAGCTATGGTAGTGATGAGAGGCAGGAGGTTGGACAATAACCTCTATCGCATGGAGGGATCTGTGGTGACCAGAGAGTCTGATGCAGCAACTGCAGCACAGGACCAGGAGGGGACTTACAGGATGTGGCACTACCGCCTAGGCCACATGGGTCACAAAGGGCTGAGGGAGTTGAGCAGGAGAGGACTCATCTCTGATCTGGAGGATGGTGCTACAGGGAGATCTGTGAGCCTTGCCAGATGGGAAAGCAGAGGAGAGTTCAGTTCACCATCAATACAGCCCACAGTGCAGCCCCTCTGGAGTTAGTACACACGGATGTGTGGGGACCAGCCCCAGTTTTAGCTAGGAATGGGGCCAGATACTTCATGACCCTGATTGATGATTTCTCAAGGAAACTCTGGATTTACTTCATGAGAGAGAAGTCAGAGGTCTTCACCAAGTTCAAGATCTGAAAAGCTGAGGTGGAGAAGGAGCAGGGGAGGAGTGTGAAGTGTCTGAGGTCAGACAATGACGGAGAATACACCAGCAGAGAGTTCCAGGACTACTATGAGGAGTGTGGGATTAGGAGACACTTCTCAGTTAAGGGGACTCCACAGCAGAATGGGGTGGCCGAGAGGATAACAGAATACTTCTGGAAAAGGCACGATGCATGAGGTTGCAGGCAGGACTTCCAAAGGAGTTCTGGGTTGACACAGTTGACGCAGTGGGTTACTTGGTCAATCGGTCACCTCACACCAGGTTGGATGGCAGGCTTCCAGAGGAGGTGTGGTCTGGGAGGATAGTTGGGCTGAGCCATCTACGGGTATTTGGGTGCACGGCCTATGTGCACATTAGAGCTGGTGAGCGGAGCAAGCTAGATGTCAGATCGTGCAAGACGGTGTTTCTAGGCTATCCACGAGGAGTCAAGGGATACAGGCTGTGGGATCCCTTGGAAAAGAAGGTCATCATTAGTCAGGATGTGACTTTTGATGAGGAGTCAGTCCTACGGAGGCGAGCAGGCATGGAGGAGCAGCAGGAGCAGGAGGAGGTCCAGCAGGGCGCTGCTGGACAGCTTACCTCTTTGATTTTGCCTCTTGCAGGTACTACGGGAGGACATGACATTCAGGTGGAGAACCTACCTAAGGTGTCTCCACAGGTGGAGAGGACTCGGACGGATGATCGAGGCGGAGAGGTCCAGCAGGAGCGAGCTGGATCGAGGACTGATATCGATGTTGCCCTACACAAGCCCAAGAGGACCATCAGGCAACCAGACCGATATGGCTTCGAGGAGATGCTGTCATATGCCCTGGTGATAGCGAATGAAGACCCATATACGTATTAGGAGGCTATTGAGAGTCAGGACAGAGAGCGGTTGGTCCAGACGATGTCCGAGGAGATGCAGTCTCTCCACCAGAATCAGACGTGGTGATTGGTGCAGTTGCCATGGGGGAAGAGGCCCATTGGCTGCAAATGGGTCTACAGTTGCAAGGACAGAGTGGAGCTGGTTGAGGCCTTGGGACACCAAGGTGGAGATTGTTATGATCCAGGTGGTGTGCCCAAGGCCCAGGGGACCAAAGCTAAGGCCAAGGTCCATCATTCATGAGGGCTTAATGGAGGCTCTAGGGCTAGTTGGGCCCTAGGTTGAAAGGCTGTGGGCCTTTCGGGTTCTTGAGGTCTAGGTTATGTGGGCCTCAAGGGACCAACTCTTTATGGCCAGGTCTGGGCCCAGGATAGGTGAGATTAGGTCAAGTCATGGGTGTATATGGACTTGGGTTAACCTAATCTCCCATAGAGTTGGTCAAGGGAGTTTTGGGTTTGGGTCACTTGACCCGGTGTTTATATATACATGTACTTGTATAGGTTTGATCAAGCCAAGTAATAGACGATTCTTTCTCCCAAGTCTCTCTCTCTCTTCTTCCTCTCTCTCCAGCCATCCTCCATGCCCCAGGAGCAAGAAACCCTAGGGTTTCTTGCCGCCAGGTCCAGATAAGGAAAGAAAGAAGGGAGGCGCTAGCCCCTTCCCCCTTGCAACCGCCGACTCTCTCTCTTCTCCCTCTCTTGCAGCCACCCAAACATCAGGTCCAGGACCTGGGATCTCTTGTAAAGAGGTTGGTACAAGTTTCTCTCAGATCTGGAGTTGATTTGAGGTTGTTTGAGGCGCGGGTGAGATTTCCATCAACAGATCTACAGGAAAGGCTGCAGCAGGACAGATCTGCAAGGTTTGTCTCCATCTATCTTCTTCTCTATCTAGAATGCCCCGATTCGAGATCTATGAATTGAAAGACCTCAGTCCAGGCCTGATCTGGTTGGGTACCAGATCTTGATTTTTTAGAGGTGATTTCAGAGGCGTTCTTCATCTGGAACGAAAAGCTGACGAAGAAGACAGCAACCAGGCTGATTTCGTCAAGGGCTTTAGATCGAGTCCAGAAGTCTCCAGATTTGTTCGTTGCTGGTTCCACTGCACTCAAGGTCCATGGGAGGAGACGGATCGTGCTCCAACAAAAAGATCCAATCTTAAGCATCTTAAGATTTGGGGTTGTCCGGCTTATTTGAAAAATATTGATGGACATAAGCTGAATGCTAGATCAAAAAAATATAGATTTGTAGGTTATCCCAAGGAGAGTATAGGATACTACTTCTATAATCCTACTCAACAAAAGGTATTTGTTGGTAGGTATGCCATTTTCCTGGAGAAAGAATTTGTCCAAGAAGGAGGTAGTGGGAGGTCTGTTGAACTTGAAAAAGTTCAAAACCTATAATCCGTCCAGGATTTACAAAATAGTTCTCAATCAGTTGTGCCCATTGTTAAGGCATAGCCACTATACACACCTCCTCTTCAAAGGTCAAATAGAGTGCGTAGTGTACCACTCAGGTATAGGTTTGTCATTAAGAATGACAACACAATCCACATCATTGAGAATGATGATCCCATGACCTATTTGGAAGCTGTCATGTGTAGTGACTCTGACAAGTGGCTCAATGCCATGAAATTCAAAATGGACTCCATGTATGCTAACTAATTATGGACTTTGGTTGATGCACCTAAGGGTGTAACCCCAATAGGCTACAAATGGGTCTTCAAAAAAAAAATTGAAGCAGATGGCCAGGTAGAAACCTATAAGGTCAGGCTTGTGGTAAAAGATTTCAGATAAAAATAAGGTGTTGATTATAAAGAAACCTTTTTGTCAATAGCCATGCTCAAGTCTATTCGTATAATGCTTGCTATTGCAGCATACTATGACTATGAGATCTGGCAGATGGATGTCAAGACTACCTTCCTCAATAAAAATCTTAGAGAAGAAGTCTATATGACTCAGCCAGAGAGATTTATCTCTAGTGGGAGAGCAAATCAGGTATACAAGCTGAATAGATCCATTTATAGATTGAAGCAAGCATCGAGGAGCTGGAAATCTATTTTGATGAGACAGTCAAATCGTTTGGCTTTATCAAAAATGTGGATGAACCTTGTATGTATAAGAAGACTAGTGGGAGTGCTATTATCTTTCTAGTCTTGTATCTGGATGACATATTACTTATTGAGAATGATATTCTGATATTGCAATAGGTCAAAACTTGGTTATCACAAAAGTTTTTCATGAAAGAGTTGGGTAAGGCATCCTATATACTTGGTATTAAGATCTATAGGGATAGATTGAATAGGATGATAGGCTTGTCCTACTCTAGGTACATTGATCTTATGTTGAAGAGGTTCAACATGGAGGGAAGTAAAAGAGGTTACTTGCCCATAGGTCATGGCATACAACTCTCTAAGAAGATGTCTCCTAAGACACATGAAGAGAAAAATAGAATGAGTTCTATTCCTTGTGCTTCGGCTGTAGGATTAATAATGTATGCTATATTATGTACCAAGCCTAATGTTGCTTATGTCTTGGGCATTGTAAGCAGATTTCAGACTGATCCCAGGGAGGATCATTGGAAAGCTGTGAAAAATATATTCAAGTACTTGAGAAGGACTAGGGATATTTTTTTGATATATGGTGGATCTGATTTAAAACTAGAAGGTTATACCAATTCTAGTTTTCAATCTGATCTAGATGATAGCAAATTCATATTTGGATATGTGTTCACCTTGTATGGTGGTGCAGTAAGTTGAAAAAATTTCAAACAGCAAACGGTTGCTGACTCAGCCATCAAGACTGAGTATATTGCTGCAAGTGAGGCTGCTAAGGAGGCCATCTGGATGAAAAAATTTATCATAAAATTGGGTGTGGTTTCAGAGATTGAACAATCAGTGTCCCTTTATTGTGATAATACTACGGCAGTTATTCAAGCCAAAGAACCAAGGTCTCACCATAAATCCAAGCACGTCCTAAGACAGTTCCACCTCATTCGAAAGATTATCAAAAGACATGATGTGATCGTGGAGCGAGTTGACATAAAGAACAATATTGCAGACTCGTTCACTAAGGCCTTGTCAATGCAGCAGTTTGACCGCCATCTTGATAGCATGGGCATCAAGTATAGGGACGATTGGCTTTAAGTACAAGTGGGAGATTGAAGGAATAATGCCCTACAAGCTAATAGCAAATGGGATGCGATAGGGTGTTTTTATAATTTATCTTCCAAGCTCATGTAAATTGATATTTATATTGTTAATAAAATAGATATTTTTGATTCATTATATGCTGCATCTTATTAATTTTAAGATTATAATGAATCCCATAAGTTTAGACAATGATTTTAGGACCGTGATGAGATCACGCCAGTAAAATCTAATTTCTCGATAGCCTTGATCTAAAATATTTCTAGTCGTTGGTACATTGAGTCGGAGATCAATGATATCGATAAGATTGGTATATCCTATGTATATTCAGAAATGAGGGTGGTTGATCTCACAACCACTTGTGTGGTGACACTAATACAAGGATATGGGTGCTCATTAAAGAATGAGTTCATTGAATTGACCTATAAAAGAATATCAGATGGAGTCTTATTTACATGTCAACTGATGATTCTCCAATGGAAGTTGTGTAAGTGATCCTTAAACCTGAGGTCACCATGGTACCTTGTGTACATAGATCCATATTTTAGTTCACTACCTAGCTTGGTTCTTTAATCTTTGTGTGGGGTATTCTGAATATGGTGAAGTATGCATGGAGATTGTGAGTGATGAATAAGGGATCAGTCACTCCTAATAAGAGGAGAAACATCTTATGTGATCTCATAGGACGATAATTTTGGAAGTCTTTGGCTGAAGCAAGATGATAATTAGAAAAATTTTTTAATATATTATCAACATAATCATCGCCTTCTGATTGAGATACATAATGATAAGAGATTGCGTTTGACATATTTTCATGCCCACAGCTCATTTGAGATGTTGTTTGACTGAAGGATTGAATTACACGAAAACTTACCACTGAAGGATTTTTTGATAATTTTTTATCAAAATTTTAAATCTTTTGGATAATCATGACACATTGCTAGACGTCAATCTTAACTTATGAATTCGTCAGAATTAAAAGTGTTTAATTTGGGAGTCAATTTGGAAGAGTCCAAGTTGATTGGGACTCTTTGGGTGACCTAATCTCATCGGATTGGGTTTACATCGAAAGTCTGGGTTTACTTCTGGATAGATTTGGAACCCAATGGGTCACACACTTTGAGATTTGATCTTGGTCTAATCTAATTAGAGTTTGATATAAATTTTATGGGTTAATTTGATATGCTAGTATATTGTATTAACCCAAGTTTTCAAATTGGTTTAGATCAAATTATTTGAGCTAACCTAGACCAGTTGGCTTTGACCTAATGGGATTGGATCAATTTGGCTTGGATCCTTATCCAACTTGAAAAAATTTCAAGTGGAGAAGGAGTCCTCCACATCCACTAGAAGTCATGGCAAAAAATAAATGCCGCCCACCTTAAATTGGTGTGAGAAGTGGAGAGTCCTTCTTAATGAAGGCTCTTAACTATTACACATTATCTTAAATTCCTGATCAGTTCTCCTATGCTTTGATGCCAAATTTAATTCAAATTTTTATGACATGTAGAAAACTGAGAGTCCTTCTACTCCAAAATCTGAATTGTAAAAATTTACTCCGTGAATTTATTTGGTGCATGGGAATTTGGAGCGCCAAAGGTTGGCACCCCATGGTCTCATGTGATGTTCCTTGGTCCCCTATTTATAGGGGATGCCCCAGATGGTTTCTAGTGGTGATTTTTGGTTGAGACCAAAAGGGGAGACGTGGTAAATATAAGAAAAAATCTAAAAAAAAAATTTAAAAAAAGAGGAATTTGGAGTGGCAAAAGTTGCTACTAGGGTGGTGAGATTTTCAGCAAGTGTTGCTTGAGTGCCTTAGGATTTGGTTTTTTCATATGTTGGAGCCAAAAATTAAATCCTAAGTTGTGTGATATCTAAAGAGTGTCTTCTTGGTGTCATTCTGGTGGAGAGATCGAAAGCAACTAGGCTTTGGTGCGATCATGATGCAAGTTTGAAGCCGACAGTATTCTTGAAAGGATAAGGTTGCGGCAGCACACCAGTTGGAAAGGACTTTGGCCGACTTCTGTGTGGATCACCATTGGAAGACTTCTACCATGGAGTTTTGTGGAGAATACCAATGTGCCACTTTTTCATATTGGTTAAAGTATAATTTTCTATCTCTTTGCATGCTTAAATTTACTTTGATCGTGATCGGCAAAGTGATTCTAGGATTTTGGATTCAGCTCAATAGTTTTATTTGATAAGGCTATTGATTTACTTATTTTAAAATTTTTAAAAATTACTTTCTACTGTATGGCCAGAATCCAACTTCATAATCCTATCTTTTGTCAAATTCGAATGCGATCCGAATTAGAGATGAGATGAAACAGGGAAAGAAATTTTTCATATAAGGAAGGTTGTTAGTGCCATAATGATTTTTTCTTGATTTTTCTTGGAGAGTTCTTGAGCATGTGAGGCACCAGAATCCTTCTTCACGTTGTAGATATTTTTCTAAAATTTTTTGGATGCCCAAAACTGGTTCGTGGCATGGTGATTATGGCCCTCTTTCCTTGGATGAAAAACCTTAGTCTTTGCCTGTAAAAAGGGATCACCTCTTCTTGGCATCATACATCCCTTCCCTTGCTGGTTTTTATTTTTTCAGAGTTTTTTTTTCTCTCTCTCTCTTTCTCCTCGAGATCCCTTCATCTTTTGAAGTATCCAAGGTGCTTGAGGAAAAAAAAGAGATCAGCCATCAAAGTTGCTTGCCAGCTAGCACCTCCAAGTCCCTGATCTGCACCAGTCTTCATATGGATTTTCTTATAGGAGTCAGATGACTTTGTGTGGCTGTGAGTGATCTGAGGAACATCTTCTCCAATCATTGAACTAGAGAAAATTAATATCAAAGTTGTTTGGTAATGTTTTCTATTTTATCTTGATCGTAATATTAGATCTAATAGTTAGATCTAGAATTTCAGCATCGATAAGATCAATGTATTTTTATTTTTAGATCTAAAGCATATATTTTTTATATCATAGATTATGATGTAGTAGTCTAAGATTAGATCTTATACATGTGATTGAGATTAAATTGTTTAATCTTTTATTTTTACTGTATAAAAATTTTAAAATCGCATGCATAGCACTACTGTATATTTCTTTCAATTGGTGTCAGAGCCAGGTTATTTTGCTGTAAATTATTATGACTTTAGATCTGATTTTTGATGTTAGATTTGATTATTTATAATTTATATTAGATCTAAATAAGTTTATTTTCATATCTGATTATCTTCTATTTAGATTAGATGTTCTGAGTAGCAAAGTATTCGGATTGGATAATCACCAAGCCGTCCGGTCATAGGAGCAAGTAGGGTTACATGACCCTCTCTTTCCACTTAATGGGGTGCTCTTCATGGTGTGTAGGGGTGCCACTGTGAGGTCCCATGAAGAAGAAAGAGAAAGGGAAAAACTTACTTTTTTACAAGATTATAGTCTTGAAACCCTAGGTATTGTTGTATGTGATACAAGTTATGAAGAAACTAGTTACATCTAATCTTGATTAATCAAAATTATTTTGATTTAAAATTATAAAAATTTTAGATTTGATCTAAAAAAAAATTATAATTTAATATAAAAAGTTTATATAAAATTATTTTCAAAATCTTAATCATGTTGATACAAAATTTAATTGAGAATTAAGTGTCAAGTTAATTGGATCTAGAATTGTGATTTGAGATCTAATGACATTGTATAAAACATGGGGCATTGGTTAGCTCAAATCAGATCCTTCTCTTTAATTGGGTTAGACCTAAGGTTAGAATCAAAGAATTAATTGATCATGTAGAGAAATTGATTAAGTCTAATCAAGTATTGAATTAGATTAATTAGGATTTCTCTAGTACAATAGTTGTGGATGGTCAAGTCCATTCTTTGATTAGACCAAGTGGACCTTGATTGTGGCTCAGTGGTTGAACCCGAATCATTAGGTTGGACAAATCAAAATTAGTTAACCAATTGGTGTCTACGGTAAGTTTGATATTTTTACTAGTGGTTTTTAATTGGGAGTGGCTTACCTAGCCATTTCAATGGTGTCTAAGGTAAGCTTAGCAGACCCTCCCATCGATCTCACTTATCTGCCAATTTGATGAATTAGATTTTAATTAGATCACTAAATGATTCGAGTTAACCCATGCCATTAAGGTTAATCATGTGATCGATCTAGGTGCCAGTTCAATCAGTGTGATCGATCTAGGTGCCAATTCAATCAGTGTGACCTAACCCGATTTAGTGACTTGGTGAAGTCAGTGGGAGGATTGTAGTCTACTGATTGATCTCTTCTTCTTTCTTTTCTAAATTGATTAAATCTTTTAAATTATTAAGTCTCTAAAATAAGCTGGTTATGGTGATTACTAGATCATAGCCTCCTATTAAGGTGAGTGATAATGGGTCCATTATTTTTGATTGACATTGCAGGCACCATCCATCTGGTGTTCTCTCTGAATGATATAATTATCATTCATCATATGATAACTCTGTTGAACTATCTGATGATGGTTGGGTTGATCAAGCCATTCTCGGATCTGATCACTCATTATGTAGAATCACTGAGTAGGTTCATGTTAATTGTTTGACTTAATCGAAACTTCCAGTGCAGGCCCATCACCTACTGAAATGAAATCTGGGGTTAAATTAATTACTAGAAGTTATTTGGAGAAACAATTGGTTGAGAACCTATCCATAGGTGTATATGGATTGATCGAGCCATCTTCGGGCCTATATGCGGTCTGTGTAGATTCTAGTACCCACTAAAAAATTAAGGTAATTCTTTGAATTAGAGGTAGAGGCTACCAATTGTATAAAATAGTGAAAGAACTTTTAGACTAAAGTCCAAGTCTTTTGGATTAATAAATTCATATACTGATTAAGTTTTATATTTTTTTTGTATTTGCAGATATGGCCTGAAACTTATCACTTCAATCACTGTTGGATAGTGAGAAGCTAATCGCATCGAATTTTGATAATTGGTATTGAAAGCTAAAGATAGTCCTGGAGCATGAGCGGATCCTTTATGTGATAACGGATCTGATACCCGAGGAGCCTGCTCCCAACACCCGAGGTGCGGTTTAAGATACTTATTTGAAGTGGCTCAACGACTGCACCATGGTTCGTTGCATCATGTGGGCCTCCATGAATGACAAGTTCTGCTGAAAATTTGAAGAGGCTCAATCAGAGAAAATGCTTCAAGTGTTGAGAGATTCTTTTGATACTCCTGATGATGTTGAGCGATACAAGACTAGTTGCACTATTTTCAATGCTCGGATGAGGAAGGGTGCATATATTATCGATCATATATTGTACATAATTGAACAGATTGAAAAACTAAGCAAACTTGACTTTTTCTTGCATGAATGCTGGGGAAGGATGTGATCTTGAACTCTCTACCCAAGTCTTACCTGTCGTTTCTCAGTTATTTTAGAATGACGAAGCCTGTAGTCAACTACCACAGTCTGTTGGGGTTGCTACAGACTTTTGAGAAAGATCATCAGCTCCATAAGAAGATGGTGAATTTAGTGGGAGGATCTTCTTCGGACAGTCATCATCTCTTTAAGAAAGAAAAAAAAAAGAATAAGAAGGTGCCAGGTGCTAGGAGTTAGTCCCAGAAATCTAATTAAAGGCTGATAAAAGTCAGGCAGAGTCCTTTTGTAAGAAGTAGGATCACTGGAAGAGGAACTATCCTCAGTATAAAGCTTTCTTGACCCAAACAGGCCAAAGAAGAAGCAGCAATCGGTTGCTGGACAAGATACTTATGTGATAACACCTTGTAACTTCTCTCTTATTGATATAGTGACTAGGGTATTAGATACCAGAAGTGCTATTCACATTTGCAATTCGTTGCAGGATCTTCAGATCAGTAGGAGATTTAGAGAAGGTGAGAGATTTTTGAACATTGAAGATGGAAGATCAATTTTAGTTCTAGCTTTAGGAATCATCAAGCTTGTATTCGAGTCTCAGTACATTATTCTTGATGAGTGTTATTACTGTTTTAGTTTTTTTTGAATGTTATTTCTGTAGGCCTTTTGGCCAAGTCTAATTATGAAATATCAATAAAAAAAATCTTTTGTGATATCATTTTGAATGGTGTTACAATTTTGCATGAACAGTTGAACAATGATATCTATGTTGTATCTAGGCCTATTGTAATGTACATTTCAAATAAAAGCCTTAGAATAGATGATGCCACAGATGCTTACCTTTGGTATTGTAGGCTAGGTCATATCAACAAGAACAAGATAAACAGGTTAGCTCAAGAAAAATTCTTGATAAAGATGATTATGAATCATTACTTACCTATGAGTCTTGTTTGCTTGAAAAGATGACCAAGTCACCTTTTACTGAAAAAGATAAATGAGCCAGTGATGTGCTGGGTTTGATACATATTGATGTATGTGGACCCATGAGCACATGTGCCAGAGGAGGGTATAGCTATTTCATTACATTCACAGATGACCTATCTAGTATGTGTACATCTATTTGATAAAATATAATCTGAATCATTTGAAATGTTCAAATGGTTCTGTAATGAAGTAGAGAAATAAATTGGAAAGAGTATTAAAACTCTTCGATCTGACCGAGGGGATGAATACCTTTCCAGTAAATTTCTGACATATCTAGGAGAGAATGAGATTCTCTCACAATAGATCCCTCTAGGGACACCATAGCATAATGACATCTTGAAAAGAAAGAATCGAACCTTGTTGGATATGATTCGATCCATGATTGGATTTGTAATTCTGTCGATCTTCTTTTGGGAATATGTACTTGAAATAGCCTGTCTTGTGCTCAATAATATTTTGAGCAAGTCAGTTAGTAAGACACCATATGAGATATGGTCTGGACGTAGGCCGAATTCTCTTACTTTCGGGTCTGGGGGTGTCCGGCTTATGTTAAATGATAACAAACTGACAAGCTCAGTCCTAAGTTCGATAAGCATAATTTCATAGGGTATCTTAAAGAAACGAGGGGATATTAATTTTATCTATCTACTGAACAAAAGGTGTTTGTTAGTTGTAAGCCATACTTTTTAAAAAAAAAATTTGGTGAAGGAATAAGTGCCTCTAAAATCGAGCTTGACAAGTTTGATAGATAGAAGAATTGACACCAATGATTGAATCTGAATCAAATTTGATGAGATCAAATTCGGAGTCCAATACACAAACATCCTTAAGGCGATCCGTTAGAGTACCACATCAGTCAGACAGATATTTAGGTTTCTTGGTCTGGGATGGAGATCTTATTGAACTCGATGAGAACGATGAGGCTCCGATCACCTATATAGATGCAATGTAGAGGTCTGACTCTGATAAATGATTTGAAGCCATGAAATTTGAGATGGAGTCCATGAAGGTCAATGATATATGGACATTGGTTGACCCACCTGAAGGGGTAAAATCCATAGGATGTAAGTGGGTCCTCAAAAAGAAGAGGGACGTAGATGAAAAGATGGAGACCTATAAAGCCCATTTGATTGTCAAGGATTATTGTCAGTATTATAGTATTGACTATGACGAGATATTTTTTCTATGACAATATTCAAGTCCATTCGAATCATGCTTGCGATAGCAGCATACCTGGACTATGAAGTCTGGTAAATGAATGTGAAGACAGCTTTCTAAATGGAGAGCTGAACGAAGAGGTGTATATGATACAACCTGAGGGATTCACATCCATAGATGAGTCTAAGGTGTGTAAGCTTCAGAGATCTATTTATGGATTGAAGCAAGCATCTTGAAGTTGGAACATATGTTTTGATAAGATAATTAGAACGTATGGCTTCGTTAGGAATGGAGAGGAACCCTGCATATATAAGTGGGCTAATAGTTTAATAATTATATTTTTTATTTTGTATATGGATGACATTCTTTTGATCAAGAATGATGTTCCTGCATTACAGAAAATAAAAATGTGGCTGTCGTCATAATTTTCTATGAAGGATCTGGGAGAAGCAGCCTACATCCTAGAGATGAAGATCTATAGGGATCGATCTAAGAAGCTGCTTGGGCTCTCCCAATCCATGTACATAGATATTATGCTGAAATGGTTCAGCATGGAGAATTTTAAAAAAGGCTATCTTCCGATAGGCCATGAAATTTTTCTTTCGAAAGGAGATTGTCCGACAACTTCTCAAGAGAGAGAACGTCTGAGTAGAGTTCTATATGCTTTGACAGTGGGTTCTATTATGTACGTCATGATATGTATGAGGTCAGACGTGGCATACTCACTTGGGATAGTGAGCAGATACCAATCTGATCCAGGAGAGAACTACTGAAAGGTCGTAAAGATCATTCTTAAGTATTTGAGAAATACTAAAGATCAGTGGCTTGTATATGGTGAAACTGACTTGAAACTAGTGGGGTTTACTGACTCCAACTTTCAGTCAGACCATGACGATAGCAAAAGTATATCGGATTATATTTTTATCTTAAATGATGGAGCGATCTGTTGAAAAAGTTCCAAGCAGCACACTGTGACAGACTCTATTTGTGAAGCAGAGTATATCATGACATTCGATGCTGCGAAGGAAGCTATATGGTTGCGAAAGTTCATCGAAGAGCTCGAAATGGCACCCTCCATTGATGGACCTATTTTGTTATACTATGACAATACTGGAGCCATTGCTCAAGCTAAGGAGTCGAGATCCCATCAGCGCACCAAGCATATTCTGTGCCGCTATCACTTATCTGGAAGATCATGGATCGAGGTGATGTTGACCTTCAGAAGATCGATGAAAAGAAAAATCTGACTGATCCCTTTACTAAAGCCCTCAGAATCAAGGAGTTCGATGATCACAAATTGAAGATGGGTATATGATACTGTACCGATTGGCTTTAGTCCAAGTGGGAGTTACTGAAAAATATGTCCCAAAGTCAATCGTTAGACGATTGTTCTCATTTTGTAAATTATATATAAATTTTTATTAATAAAAGTTATTTAGTATTTTTATTACAAATTGATCATCTTTGAACTTCTGTATTGTAATGAAGTCTTAGGACTATAATTAATCGATAAAGGAGGATTTATCATTAAGTCCTTAAAAATATTCGCGATCAAATGATATGATATTAATAGGACGATAGCAATATCGAGCATAGGTCATTATGTACCATATGAGTTGGTTGTCCTCTTAATTAAAGAGTGTGGAGATACTATTATGGCATGCAGATGGAATGTAGGAGTACATTCGCATCGAACGTGACCATGTGCCGAGCACTCTGCTATCAAGAGTAGCTCGTGAAGGGTATGGGTATAAGTGTCCCTCAGACCTGAGACCACTATGATGATTTGTAAGCAACTTACTATACTTTAGTACTAGACCATCTGAGTTTTAATTCAGTGACAGAAGGATATTGGGTGCAGTCAAGTACTTATCAAGTCAGTGTGTGAGTCAAGATAAAATTGACCCCTCTAAATTAGTAAGAGATATGCATCAGTGTATTTTAATTTAGCAAAAACTTGATCAGGATAATCTATGAGATAGATTTGAAAGGTTGAAATATAATGTGATCGACTAAATTAGGGTTAACAATTAAATTCTAAGTCACCTTGAGCGTTAGGATCAAAGAGATGAATTATACGGTAACCATACGTCAGTAGGTTCTAGAAAGTTGCTTTGCAATACTTCAACCTATCCAATCGTCAGGTCACCATTGCTAGATGGTTATATCGATTGATATAGAAAGTTATTCCTATGCTATCGGTTTAGGTTCGAACCTATGAGGTCACACGCATTAGAAGATTTGGCCAGATCTGATGGCTAAAGAGTCCAATTGGATTTGACTCTGGTGATGAGTCCTACTGGGACTAGGACTCTGGAGAAGAGTCCCACTAGGACTAAGACTCTACTATTAATAGAGAATTAATTAGTAATTGATTCAATTTGATTGAGTAAAGAGTTTTGGATTAAGTCTAATTGAATTAGATTCAGTTCGACTCAGATTGGGTTTGATATGATCAATCCTGATTACAAAGAGAAATTTGATCCTGATTCGATCAGAGTTTGGAATCAGCTCATTCCTAAATGAGTTAGAAATTTAATGAGATATTTGGATTTCTAATTAGGTTAGGTTCATTTCTATCAATGGGTTCAATCCAAATTTGATTTGAATTAGAATCAGATTAGGAATGAAGAGTCCTTGTCAACTTGAACTCTATCCTTATCTCCTTGTGCCACACATGGACCCTTGCCTATATCTCCACACCAAATAGGATTTGGCTTGATCTTTTTGGCACAAAGTAGTAGACCCAATAAGGGTGGGTAGCAATGATTGATGACTCATAATCCTATCTCTTGTCAAATTCAAATGCAATCCGAATTAGGGATAAGATGAAAATAGGAAAAAAAAATTTTCATACAAGGTTATTGGTGCCATAATGATTTTCTTGAAGAAAAAATTAATGTCAAAGTTGTTTGATAATATTTTCTATTTTATCCTGATCGCAATGTTAGATCTAATAGTTAGATTTAGAATTTCAACATCGATGAGATCGATGTATTTTTATTTTTAGATCTAAAATACATATTTTTCATATCATAGATCATGATGTAGTAGTCTAAGATTAAATCTTATGCATATGATTGGGATTAAATTGTTTAATCTTTTGTTTCTGTTATATAAAAATTTTAAAATCACATGCATAGCACTACTAAATATTTTCTTCACAAGATCCTTTGTGCTTCGCCATAGGTAGTCTCATATATACTATGTTATGTACATGACCTGATGTAGCCCTTGCCATGAGTGTCACGAGCAGGTATCAGGCAAATCCAGTGAAGAATATGGATTTCTGTG
The DNA here is from genome assembly GCF_000442705.2 of Elaeis guineensis. Taxonomy (NCBI): domain Eukaryota; kingdom Viridiplantae; phylum Streptophyta; class Magnoliopsida; order Arecales; family Arecaceae; genus Elaeis; species Elaeis guineensis. The sequence goes on along the minus strand of NC_025999.2, from coordinate 34,047,848 downwards.
AAGATCATCCTTAAGTATTTGAGAAGGACTAAAAATTTATTCTTGATCTTTGGTGGAGGATCGGAGCTAAAAGTAGAGGGATATATCGATTCAGACTTCATGACTGATGTCGATGATAGAAAATTTATATCGAGATGTATTTTTTGTGTAATGGTGGTGCGATTAGCTGAAAGAGTTTCAAGCAGTTAATCATTACAGATTCGACCATGGAGGCCGAATACATCGCCACCTCTAAAGCTGCTAAGAAATATTTTGGTTCAAGAAGTTTGTTGCGAAGCTAGATGTGATGCCATTAGATGCCATTGCACTGTGCTGCGATAACAACGACACCATAGCCCTATCTAAGAAGCTCAGATCTCACTAGAAGTCTAAGCATATAAAGCGACGGTTTCACATCATACGCGAATACCTCGAGAAGAAAGTTCATCGAGATGCAGAGAGTCGACTCCGTGCAAAATATGATGGATCTACTGACCAAACCTCTCAGCCAGTAGAAGATCAAAGGTCACCTTGAGAAGATGGATCTTAGGTATATGGCCAATTTGCTTTAGGTCAGGTTAGAGTTTGTTAGATATGGGTTGACACATTTTATATTTTAGGGTTTATCTTTGTACTTATAATATTTTTATTATTAATAAAAGATATTTTTATTTTCAATCATGTTTATGTGTCTATGATTTATCCTAAAAATTAACAAAGATAAGTTTTATATATTCTTAAGGTGTTGAGAATTTGAGACATGCATTAATTAGTGATTAGTTTTTAAGTACTCCTGATCAAAAGATTATTACGGAGAATAGTGATTAATCCATTTAAGATCGGTGCACTGTTCACCTCTCTTATGGGTAGATGAGTCTTGGGTTTGCAGTGTAAGGATGCTAGGGTGAGAGTGTGGGTAGTTGTTAGAGAATAACTTATACTGAGTGTGATTAATACGAGAAATTACTTGGATGTCTACTTAGTCATCAATGGTTATCTTGATGTTATAATGGTGTGAGTGATCTTTTGACCTACGGTATCATCGGCTATTTGCAGCGAGGCTACTGAGTTTGACTACACATTCTTTTAGTCCCTAGCCATTTAGATCTTTGCTGTGTATGTTGGCTACAGTAGGTTTAGGTTCACAGTTAGGAGTAGGAAGTACCTCAAAGAAATCTATCGATCTTGATAGAAAAGAAGAAGTCTTATGTGATTTGCGAGATTGAGTTCAAAAAGTTTTTAGCCAAAGCAAGTGTAAATACTGAAAAAGATTTTCCATGAGATTCACAAGTGAACTCGAGTCGAGCCAATCTAGTATATGACTGACGATAGGGTCTAACAAGTTCTCCATGACCTCCGTCAAGTCGAAACTCATGATAGAATGACTGAGTCATATGATAACTGCTCTTAGAGATTTACACTTTCATTCTATTAGGTTGCCACTATGTATTTTTGGTGTTATTGATGGATTGTAGGACTCATCGAGCATCGTCTTGATGATCGATGATCCTCAAAGGATAGAGTTAGAATTGTTCCAACCCATCAAAAGGAGTTTCGATGATATTGTGATGAAAATCATAATATATCTCATTATCAAATAGAATGGAATCTACAGGGTCATACATTAAGGGATCAATCTTGAATTAACCAATTAAACTTATGAAGTTCTAATTGGATTAGGATTTAGTAAAATCCTATTGGGTTTAAGAAAACTATGCTAGCATATGGTTAAACCTAATTCTTTTTTGAATTTTGATTCTTTATTAGATAAGGATTGGATCAAATCTATAGCCTTGAACTTAATCTAAATCTATTTTGATTTGGATTTCGTTGGGCACCTATTTGAGGGCCAAATGGATTGGATCAAACCAATTAGTTGGGAAACTAATCTCTTTATTTTCTTTCTTGTTATTTTCTTTCGTGGCATGAAATTATTGGAAAGTAGAATGGAGGCGCAAGCCTCCCCTTTTTGGAAAGTCCAAGGGGCGCAATCCCTTGGAGTTGGCATGAGAATGAAAGAGGGGCCTGCCCTCTATTTTGTCTTGGCATGGAAGGAGAGAGAGAGGGGTTACGCCCCCTCTCTTGTGTGCCAAAATCCTAGAGGGGCGCCAACAACTACTTGCCAAGTTTTGATGTGGGCGCCCACTCAACTTGCCTATTTTGATGTGGGATGCCCCATTTACTTGCCAAAAGAGATGTAGACCTTTCCAATTGGATTTGATTTTTTTTTAAAAATTAGTTTAAAAAAATTAAAATATTTAGGAGATAAAGACTAGCCTTTTTAGATTGATTTGGAATAAAAAAAAGATCTATATAAGAAATGATCTTCTAGGGTTTTAATATTATTGAAGTTAGAAATCAGATCACTCCTTCTCTCCTTCTCCATGCCATCTCTTCTTCTTCCTCTCTTTCCAGCACTTGAAGATTGGGTGTCCCATCTTCCCACATGCCTGAGTTGAGAGTGATTTCTTCTACAGTAAGGAACAGGGAGAAAGACTATAGTTCAAGTGTTAAGTTTGTGGTCAAAGATCAAAGGTTGATCAAAATTTCAAAAAATTGAGATTCTGCTTGGAGAAAAATGATCTACAATGATAAGAAAAGTTTAAGATTGATTTCGATGGATACCTATAGAGGTCGGATACATATGCAGCTCAAGAACTTTTAGATCTAAGATCATCGATTAGGTGTATTTCAACCTGTGCAAGGTATTGAGTTTTGATCTCATTTTTAATTTTTTAATTTTTAGATTATATGCATGTTTAGATCTAGGGCTCAGATAGATGTTGATTTGATCTATAGCATGTGGGGTTAAAGGGTTTAACCTAGATCTATTTTCATTGTTGCTTCAAAATATTTTTGAAATCTATGCATGCTAGTCTATCCAATTTTTTAATAGTCATCTTGATGCTGCAGTGGTGTGAGTGGTCTTTTGACTTGTGGTGTCATCGACTATTCACAGTAAGGCTACTGAGTTTGACTGCACGTTCTCTTGATCCATATTCATTTGGATCTTTGTTGTGTATGTTGGTTACAGTAGGTTCAGGTTCACTGTTAAGAGTAGGATGCACCTAGAAAAAATTTATCAATCTTGAAAGAAAAGAAGAAGTTCTACACGATTTACGAGATTGAGTTCAGAAAGTTTTTGGCCAAAGCAAGTGTGAATACTGGAAAAGAGTTTTCACGAAATTCACAAGTGAACTCAAGTTGAGCCAATATAGCATATGACTGATGATGGGGTCTAACAAGTACTCCTTGACCTCTATCAAGTCAGGACTTACGATAGAAAGACTGAATCGTATGATAACTGTACCTAGGAGTTCACACTTTCATTCTACTGGATTGCCATTATATACTACTAGGTGTCACTAGTAGATTATGAGACTCTTCGAGCGTCATCTTGATGATTAATGACCCTCGAAGGGTAGAATTAGAATTGTTTCAATCCATCGAAAGGAGTTTCGATGATATTATGATGGAGATCACAATATATCTCACTATCAGATAGAATAAAACTCATGGGGTTACACGTTAAGGAATTAATCTTGAATTAACTAATTAAACTTATGAAGTTCTAATTGGATTAAGATTTAGTAAAATCTTATTGGGTTTAAGAGAACCATGCTAGTACATGGTTAACCCAATTCTTCTTTAGACTTCGATTCCTTATTAGATAAGGATTGGATCAAGTCCATAGTCTTGAACTTAATCTAAATCCTTTTTGATTTGGATTTAGCTGGGGACCTATTTGAGGGTCCAAAAGGATTGGATTAATTCAATTATTTAAAAAACTAATCTGCTCATTTTTTTCCTTATTATTTCCTTATGTGGAATAGAATTATTGGAAAGAAGAGGAGGCCAAGCCTCCTCTTTTTGGAAAGTCCAGGGGGCACAATCCCTTGGAGTTGGCATGAGAATAAAAAAGGGCCCGCTCTCTCTTTCATCTTGGCATGGAAGGAGAGTGAGAGAGGGGCTATGCCCTCTCTCTTGTGTTCCAAAACCCTAGAAGGGTGCCAAGAGTTGGTGCCCCAACTACTTGCCATGTTTGGATGAGGGCGCCCACTTAACTTATCTAATTTGATGTGGGGTGCCCCATCTACTTGCCAAAAGAGGTGAAGACCTTTCTAATTGGGTTTGATTTTTTTTGAAAAAAATCAGATTAAAAAGGTAAAAATCTTTATGAGATAAGGATTAGCCTTTTTACATTGATTGGAGATTGATTTGGAATCAAGAAAAGATTTATATAAGAGATGATCTCCTAGGGTCTCAATGAAATTGAAGTTAGAAATTAGTTCACCTCCCTCTCTCCTTCTCCATGCCATCTCCCCTTGTTCCTCTCTTTCCAACACCCAAGGGTTGGGTGTTCCACCTTTCCACATGTCTGAGTTGAGGGTGATTTCTTCTACAGTAAGGAACAGGGAGAAAGGCTACAGTTTCAAGCATTGAGATCGCGGTTAAAGATCAAAGATTGATCAAAGATTCAAAAGACTGAGATCCTACTTGGAGAAGAAGGATCTATAATGAGAAGAAAGATTCAAGATTGATCCTGATGGATACCTATAGAGGTCGGGTATGTGTGCAGCTCAAGAACCTTCAGATCCAAGATCATCAGTTGTAGTGTATTTCAATCTGTGCAAGGTATTGAGATCCAATCTCAATTTTAATTTTTAATTTTTAGATTATATGCATGTCTTAGATCTAGGGCTCAGATAGATGTAGATTAGATCTATAGCATGTGGAGTTAAAGAGTTTAACCTAGATCTATTTTTGCTGCTGTTTCAAAATATTTTGAAATCTATGAATGCTAGTCTATCTGATTTTCTAATAGTGGTATCAGAGATAGGTTCTTTAAGACATGCATAATCTGATTTTCATATTAGATCTGAAAGTTTAGATGATTTAATATTGATCTTATGCTAGTATAAGATTATCTTGGTGTAGGATTTACCCCCTATATTGAAAAGATTGTCCTAATACAAGATTGATTGATTTTGAAAATTATTTTTGAAATATTTAAATTATTCTTTTAGATCTAAAAATTGATGTATATGATATATCTTTATTCATGTTAAGTCTGAAATTACAATGATTAAATATTCGCATCGGATTGGTATAAGGTTGTCCTGATATAGGGTTTACCCTCTATGTTGAAAAGGTTGTCGTAATTTGATGCGAATCGATTTTTTTTGAAAATATTTTTAAAATATTTTAATCATTATTTTAGATTTGGTTATGGATATATTTGATATGTGTAAATTTAGTTTTAGATCTAAAAATTAATATATATGTGATATATGTTTATAATTTAGATCTAAAATTAGATATATATGATATATGACATTAGGCTTAGATCTAAAACTATTTCAAGATCATAAGCCACTAATTCATGCAATAAAATATAATCTAATTTTTTTTTTTAAATTTAAAAATTATGTTATTGCATGTGGGTATGGGTTGAACAAATTAGGTTTAGTGATCAAACTACAATTAGGATCAATTAATTAGATCAGGCTAGAACTCTTTGTCGATTTTGAGTAGTTGATTAAACCTAATCAATTATTAGTTAGAATTAGGTCAAAAGGGCTCAAGGTCGGTTTTAGTTATAGTTGGTTGCATCGATTCACATTTGATGTAAATTGATTAACTTAAGACCTAATTTGACATAATGGTTCGGGCCCATTTCAATAGGTTAACCTGATCGATTTTAATCAACCAATTTGGTGTTTAAGATAAGTATCTAGATGGTGGTTATTTAATTGATTCCATTGTCTGGCCTGACTAATTCATTGGTATCTAAGGGAAGCAATGGGGGATCTCCACTTATCTTAACTTATCTGATCATTTTGGGAGATTTAGTTTTGTATAATGTTACTTGTTGACTCGAGTTCACCCATGCCGACTAGGATGGTCAGACATATAGATGTGCTGGCTTGAACTTGATCAGTCGGATATTATATCTACTGATTTAAAAGAGATCTACCTAAATCTCCTCACTAAATATTAAGTCTCGAGGTCTTCCATTATTGTAGAGATGTGGGTGCCTTTCTGACGTTGATCTTTTTCGATCGATTACAGTGGGTCAGTTGCATCGAAAATATACAACCACTCTATTAATATTTGATGCCCTAGGATAAAGATGGGGTTAAGCCTAATAACTGGTAGGTGAGGATCTTAATGACGGCTCTGCATCCATTGATGAATGATAGGTCTAACTTAACTAAAAAATATGCTAATATCTATTATGTGAGACCATAGGACTTAGAGACCAAACCCGCTACATCTTGCTTAGTGAAGCAATGGATCAGGTGTTGTCCACTCATTGATCTATGCTCACTAATAACTATTAGGTGAGATGCATATGGATCAGTGGGACTGCAGTACCTATTAGAAATCGATCGTGTATAGATTTTTGTTTCTCCATCCGAGAAGTGTGGGAGATTCGAGAAAATAGTGGAAGCTTTGTTTATTTTTTTAAAAGTCTCTAGAATAAATATTTAATTAGTGCAAACATCTAACTAGAAACTGTTCTCTCTGTAAATAACCATGTCGAGTTTCAATCCTTTAGTAAAAGAATAAGTGCCCTACAAGCCAATCACAAGGGTTATATGATGGGATTTATTTATATATTCTTCTAATTCATGTAAAGATATTTATTTTGATATAAATAAAAATGAGGTATTTTTGATTCATCATTTCAGTTGCATCTTTTCATATTAAGGATTATGATGAACCCCATAGATTAGGATAATGATTTTAGAGGATATAAATGGGTCATGCTTGTGAGATCTAAAGTCTTAAAATTCTAATCTTAAATATTTTTATCGTAAGAATATTGAGTCGGGGATCAATGTTTGGAAAGACTAGCACATCCTTTATATGCTCGATAAAGAGGGTAGCTGATCTCACAAGCCACTTATGTGGGGATACTAATACAAGGGTATGGGTGCTCATTAAGGAATGAGTTCACTAAATTGATCTGCCAATAGAGAATATCTTATGGAGTTTTACTTACATGTCAAAAGATAATTCTTTAAGTAGGAGTTGTGCAAATAGTCTTTGAACTTGAGACCACCATGGAATCTTATACATATGAACCCATATTTTGGTTCACACTTAAATATGATATTAAATTATATATGGGGTGTTCTGAATATGGTGGAGTGTGTATGAAGGTTGTGAGTAGGTCAACAAAAAATTGATCACTCTTAGTAAGAAGAGATAACATACTATGCATTCTTTTCTCCTGATAAACTCAAGAAGACTTTGGCAAAAGCAAATAAAAGTTAGATAGGGATTCTAATGCTTCATTAGAGTTATCATTGATTGATAAAGAATCAATAAGAATATGTGTTGAGTTTGACATGATTCCATACTCATAAACATATTCGGGATGCAGGATGATCAAAGGACTAGATTGCACAGTAACTTACCATTGAAGGGCATATTTGGTTTTTTCATCCAATTTCACATCTTTTAGGTAGTTATGATACGTTGCTAGATGTCAATCTTGACTTATGGGTTTGATCAAATTTAAGGTTTAATTTGATAATCAATTAGACAGGGTTCTAATTGTTGAATTCAGATTAGCTTGTTTCGGACCTAAATCAATTAGAAAGATTCTGATCAAATTTGATCAACTTGCATCTAGACCTACTGCTAGCTAGATGAGAAATCCAATAGATCACACACCAAAGAGACTAATCAAGGATCTAATTGGATTAGATTAAGTTTGCAGAATTAACATGTTGCACATGTTGCAAACACTAGCTCTTAGAATCAAATCGATTTTGATTTCGGTTCTAATTTGGATAGAATTGAGTTAATTAAGCTCATGATTTATTTGGGTCTGATTTAGATTAGATAAATGTTGGCACCTAACTAAATTCCTCTTATTTGGTTTGGCCTAATTGGATTGGGTTAGCTTTGACTTGGTGTTATGGATAGATATGGACTAAAGAGTCCATGTGGTTATGGACTCATAACCAAACACCCACGCCACCTTTTTATTTGAGTTTTTCCACACCTAAAGAGTGAGATGGCACCTCCAATATAGGCCCTTGGATGGCATGAGGTGCTGATCTATGGTGGAGAAGGAGGGTGCTAAAAATTGTTGCTACGCGACTCTTCAGAAGCACCGATAAAAGACCATGAAGACTCCTTCTGCTTTAAGTCTCTTAGGCACCACTTATATCAGATAATCTTCTGGTTTCTAAACATTTAAGGAAAGAATTTTCATATGTAAAAATTTGAAAATAATCTGATTAATGAAAAGATACTTATAGCATCTTTTATTGGGTGCGCACGGGCGAAGAATCAAACGTCGTATCTGATAAGAGAGTTTCACCTGCAGAAGAATTCTTATCAGATATGACTTTTTCTTAAATTAGAACATGGAAAGACCTCTGAAAATTCATTTGGGGCATGTGGATTGGATGGCACCCATTGATATGCGACTCCACGCTAATTATAAATAGCATGGAGTCTTCGGTGTTTTGGCATTGAAAAGTCTATCTCTTCTTTCTTACATTCATCTCTAGATTGTCCAATTTCTTTCTTCCTTCGCTTATTAGGACAAGTCCAAATATAGTAAGGGTATGTCTGATTTAGAACAAGGGTTTTGGAAGATAGAAAAGAAAGATAAAGAGATAAGAAAGGTAGAGAAAGACAAGCCAAGGGAGGAGGGTGTTCAGAAAAACACAAGAGGAGTGTTGTGCTGCCCAAATTTGTGAAGAAAAGTCTTGAAGGAGCTTATGTCTTAATCCAGTCTCTGTGTGGATCATCATTGGAGGGCGAATGCTTGGGCGCCTAGTGGAAGCTCTGCCAAAATTTTTTGAATTTAGTGATACAGGTATTCTTCTATATCTTCCATAGTATCATGTATGTTTAGATATATGATTGTTAATCACCAAGGAGGTCTTGAGTTAGGATTTGATAATTATAATTTTATTATGCAAAGTTATGAAATTCATACTTCCACTAGACTATCATAACCCAACAGTGGTATCAGAGCCAACCTTGATTAGTTCAATCATAAGAGCATGTCTATATATAGAATTATACATGCATGTGAGTTGTATGCATATGATATACTATATGTGCTATACTATGTAAATAACTATGTTATGACTTAATTAATATATATTTGTTAGATCATAATCATGTCGTTAAATTTTAAGGATGTGCTTGTGACCATTAAAGCCCTTATAAAAAAAATTATATTAAGTCGTAGTGATCAAAACTAGTGGCTAACCAATTCTTGAATTGATTAATCAATTGATATCTAGGCAAGTGTTAAAGGTGGTTCTTTAATTAGTTTCGTTGACTAACCTGACTAATTTTTGATATCTAAGAAAAGCAACAGAAGGACCCCCACCTACTTACCAACCAATTAGATTAGTCTAAATCTTGAATTTGTTTTGCTTAGTGTTTAATACACTACTAATGCTTTCCTCATACTAAGATGATTATTATTTTAAGAACCATAGTAAGTTTGTTGTGCTATCCATAAGACTTACTATGGAGCTAATATAATAAAATCTTGATGCATTATGAATGCTTATGGCATATTTGAATTATTATTGCTTTATTGTGCTATCCACAAGAGCAATATTAATTTCAAAAATGACTGTATGAAAATAAAAGATTTGACTTAACTAAAATATTATAGTTTATTGTGCTATCCACAAGACTATAAATATTTTAGAGGCAGTTTACGTTGAGAATATAATTAAAAAGATTTTTCTTCCTTTGATCTCACTGGAGTTTGTTGTGCTATCCACAAGATTTTTTTGAGGAATAAGGATCTCAACCCCACTAAGAGACCGATTTAGGATTTCTCATCTATCGTAAAGGGGCTATGGTATATGATAAAATAATGAGAGCAATAACTAGAATAAAAGATCTCATCTAGTTATACATGTCACCATGAATCGTCTGCTTATATGATTACTCTTAATTCTTGTAGATTAAAACTCTGCATTATGGCTACTTCACTCTCACTACGTTGCATCCTTGATGTAAATAAGCTGATTGATCCCAATTATGTCGACTAGCTGAGAAACTTGCATATAATGCTTATGCAAGAAAATTTATTTTATATTCTAGACACACCTGACCCTGGTCCAGTTAGTGAAGATGCTTCAGAGAAAAATGTCACATATAAGATGTGGCAAAATGATAGCATGGTTGTCAAATGTATAATGTTGGCCTTTATGAGTAATGAATTACAGAGACAACATGAGGATATGGATGCTTCTTCTATACTGCTCAATTTAAAAGAGCTATATGGAGAGTAGAGCCGAACTGTTAGATATGAATTATCTAAGCAATTGTTTTGGGCTCGGATGATTGAGAGAACTCTAGTTTAAAATCATGTGCTGAAGATGATTGACTTGATCACCAGATTAGGTCAATTAGGATTCACCATGGATGCAAAACTCAGTCAAGATCTAATCCTCCAGTCTCTCCCAAATTTTTCTCCCAGTTTATGGTAAATTACCACATGAACAAACTGGACATTTTCCTATCAGAGCTATTAAATATGTTGAAAATAGCTGAAAATCATATAAAGGGAGAGAAAGGTCCACTTCTTATGGTGGACAAAAATAAATATGGTAGGAAGGGTTCAAAGAAAGGAAATAGATTGAATCATAAAAAAAGTACCTTCAAGAAGAAAAAGGCAAAGCATGTCCTTGCAGATATGACATGTTATCATTGTAGCAAGACGGGACATTGGAAAAGAAATTGCAAGAGTTTTCTTGCAAAGATGAAAGAAAATGCAAGTGTCGCACACAAAGGTATGTATATGATACATACTATATTTTCATTAAGTTCTTTAGCAAGTAATTCATGGGTATTGGATACTGCATGTGGTTCTCATATTTGTAATTCATTGCAAGGGTTACAGAGAATCAAAGGGCTAAAGAAAAATAAGTTCAGACTTTTCAGTGCTAGTGGAGAATCAATATCTACTGAAGCTGTGGAAACTTACCTACTGGAGCTACCATCAGGAAAAACTCTAGAATTAGAAAAATATTATTACATGCCAAAGATTTTGAGAAATATCATATCTGTACCTCTCTTGATACAATGTGGATATGAAATAAAATTTATGGACAGTGGTTGCTCTATATTTCATGCAAATAAATTTTTTGGCAATGGATATTTTGATAATGGTCTTCTAATTCTATTACTTAATGAAAATATTTTTTATATTCATAAAAATATTAAAAAAAAAGAGAGAAGACATAAATATGTCATTTCTCTGACATTGTCGCCTTGGTCATATTGGTGAGTCAAGGATAAGCAAGTTGTATAAAGAGAAATTCTTTGAACCATAAGATTTTGAATCATATAGAACTTGTGAATCTTATCTCATGGAGAAAATGATCAAGACTTCATTCTTTGGACATGGAGAAAGGGCAAATAAGTTATTGGCCTTAGTATATTCAGATGTATGTAGGCCCATGACAACTTTAGCTAGAGGAGGATATTCCTATTTTATAATTTTTACAGATGACTTATCAAGATATGGATATGTGTATCTCATGAAACATAAATCTAATGCATTTGATAAGTTTAAGGAATACCAAAAGATGGTCAAAAAATAAATTAGAAAAGGTATTAAAGTCCTTCAATCTGATCAAGGTGGTGAATATTTATCCAGTAAATTTTTTGATCATCTTAGAGGACAAAAAATTCTCTCTGAATGGACACCTCCTTATACGCCACAGTTGAATGGTGTGCAGAAAGGAAGAATCATACTTTTATAAAAATGGTACAGTCTATGATGTGCTATGCTGATCTTTCAATATTTTTTTGGGGATATGCCCTGAAAACTGCCACATATATTCTTTATAGAGTGCCTTCAAAATCAATACCAAGCACTCGATATGAATTATGGAATGGAAGGAAGTCCAATTTTAAACATCTCAAAATATGGGGCTATCCTGCTTATGTTAAAAATACTTTTGGACATAAGCTAGGTGTAAAGTTAGACAAGTGTTTATTTGTAGGATATCCTAAGAAAACTAGAGAATATTATTTCTGCCATCCTACTGAATAAAAGGTAATTGTCAGTAGGTATGCCATACTTTTAAAAAAAAAATTCATCCAAGAAGGAGGAGTGGGAAGAATATTGAACTCAAGAAAGTTCAAGACCTACAAAGTATTCCAGAATTACCAATGGAAGTTTCTCAACCAGAAGTACCTAGTAATGAGGTATATCCGAAATATACACCTCCTCTCCGAAGGTCAGATAGAGTGCATTATGCACCCTCAAGATATGGTTTATCATTCAGGATGATGATTCATTGACTTATTCGGAAGTCGTCATGAGTAAAGACTCTGACAAGTGGCTCAATGATATGAAATTTGAAATGGACTCAATGTATTCCTACCAGGTGTGGACACTAGTTGATACACCTGAGGGTGTAACCCCAATAGGGTACAAGTGGGTCTTCAAAAAGAAAATCGAAACAGATGGCGAAATTAAAACCTACAAAGCTAGGTTAGTGGCAAAAAGTTTCAGACAAAAGCAAGAGATTGATTATGATAAAATTTTTTCACTAGTGGCTATGCTGAAATCTATACGGATTTTACTTGTTGTGGCTGCATACTATGATTACGAAATCTGACAGATGGATGTCAAGACTATCTTCCTTAATGGTAACCTTGAGGAAGAGGTCTATATGACTCAGTCAGAAGGTTTTATCTGTAGTGGGAGGCCAAATAGGTATGCAATCTTACAAGATCCATTTATAGATTAAAGCAGGCATCAAGGAACTGGAACATCTAATTTGGTATGACAGTCAAAGAGTTTGGCTTCACAAAAAATATGGATGAACCATGTATATATAAGAAGGCTAGTGAGAGTGTCTTAATCTTCTTAATATTGTATGTCGATGACATACTATTGATTGGGAATGATATCCCAATGCTCCAGTAAGTCAAAACTTGGCTATCTAACAAGTTTTCATGAAAGATTTGGGTGAGGCATCCTACATTTTGGGTATAAAGATCTATGGAGATAGATCTAAAAGGATGATAGGTTTATCCCAATCTAGGTACATTGACTTAGTATTGAAGAGATTCAACATAAAGAAAGTAAAAGAGGTTACTTGCCCATAAGTGAAGGCATACATTTCTCTAAGAAAATGTGTCCAAAGACACCAGAAGAAAGAGAAAGAATGAATTCCATCTCCTATGCTTCGGCAAAAGGATCTATTATGTATGCCATGCTATGTACCAGGCCTGATGTGGCTTATGCATTAGACATAGTCAGCAGGTATCAGGCTGATCCAAGAGAAGATCATTAAAAAGCTATGAAAAATATTCTTAAGTATCTGAGAAAAACTAAAGATATTTTTTTAATATATGGAGGATCAGAATTAAAGCTAGAAAGATATACAGATTTTAATTTTCAATCCAATCCAGATTATAGCAAGTCAATTTCAGAGTATATATTTACCTGAATGGAGGAGCAGTGAGTTGAAAGAGTTCGAAGCAGTAGACAGTAGCTGACTCAACTACTGAAGCAGAGTCATCGTTGCTAGTGAAGCTGTTAAGGAAGCTGTCTGGATGAAAAAATTTATCATGGAGTTAGGAGTCGTTTCTGCGATTGAAGGACCAGTGCCTCTTTATTGTGACAATACTGGTGCTATTATTCAAGCTAAAGAACCAAAGTCTCATCATAGATCAAAGCACATCCTTAGCGCTTCCACCTTGTTCAAGAGATTGTCGAAAGATAAGATGTTATATTAGAATGAGTAGAAACTAAGAATAATATAGCAAATCCATTCACTAAAGTATTACCACAGCAACTGTTTGATCGTCATCTTGATTGTATGGGATTGAAATATAAAGGCGATTGACTTTAGTGCAAGTAGGAGATTGAAAGAATAAGTGTCCTACAAGTCAATCACAAGGGTTATGTGATGGAACTTATTTATATATTCTTCCAATTCATGTAAAGATATTTATTTTGATATAAATAAAAATAAAATATTTTTTATTCATCATTTCAGTTATATTTTTTCATATTAAGGATTATGATGAACCTCATAGATTAGGATAATGATTTTAGAGGACATGAATAGGTCATGCCTGTGAGATCTAAAGCCCTAAAATTCTAATCTTAAATATTTTTGATCGTAAGAACATTGAGTCGAGAATCAATATTTGAAAAGACTGGTACATCTTTTGTATGCTCGATAGAGAGGATGGCTGATCTCATAAGCCACTTGTATGGGGACACTAATATAAGGGTGTGGGTACTCATTAAGAAATGAGTTCACTAAATTGACTTGCCAAAAGAGAATATCTTATAGAGTCTTACTTACATGTCAAAAGATAATTCTCTAAGTAGAAGTTGTGCAAATAATCTTTGGACCTGAGACCACCATAGAATCTTGTACATATAAAACTCATCTTTTGGTTCACACTTAAATATGATATTAAATCATATACGGGGTGTTTTGAATATGGTAGAGTGTGTATAAAAGTTGTGAGTAGGTCAACAGGAATTGATCACTCTTAGTAAGAAGAGATGACATCCTATGTATTCTTTTCTCTTGATAAACTCAGAAAGACTTTGGCCAAAGCAAATGAAGGTTAGATAGGGATTCTAATATTTGATTAGAGTTATCATTGATTGATAAAGAATTAATAGGAATACGTGTTGAGTTTGACATGATTCATACTCATAAACATATTCGGGATGCAGGATGATCAAAAGACTGATTGCACGGTAACTTATCATTGAAGGGCATATTTGATTTTTCTATCAAATTTTACATCTTCTAGGTAGTCATGATATGTTGCTAGACATCAACCTTAAATTATAAATTTGATCAAATTAAAAGTTTAATTCGATCACCAATTAGACAGGATTCTAATTGCTGAATTTAGGTTAGCTTGTTTCGAACCTAAATCGATTAGAAAAGTTCTAATTAAATTTGGTCAACTTGTATTTGGACTACTGCTAGCTAGATGAGGAACCCAATAGATCACACACAAAAGAGACTGATCAGAGATCTAATTGGATTAGATTAAGTTTGCAAAATTAACATGCTAGCACATATTGCAAATACTAGCTCTTAGAGTCAAATCGATTTTAATTTCAGTTCTAATTTGGATAGAATTGAGTTAATTAAACTCATAATTTATTTAGGTCTGATTTAGGTTAGCCAAATGTTGGCACCTAACTGAATTCCACTTTTTTGGTTTGGCCTAATTGGATTGGGTTAGCTTTGATTTGGTGTTATGGATAGATATGGACTAAAGAGTCCATGTAGTTATGGACTCATAACTAAACACCCACGCCACCTTTTTATCTGAGTTTTTCCATGCCTAAAGAGTGAGATGGCACCTTTAATATAGGCCCTTAGATGGCATGAGGCACTGATCTATGGTGGAGAAGGAGGATGCTAAAAATTGTTGCTACATGACTCTTCGAAAACATCGATAAAAGACCATGAAGATTCCTTCTGCTTTAAGTCTCTTAGGCACCACTTATATTAGATAATCTTTTGGTTTTTAAACATTTATGGAAAGATTTCCACATGTAAAAATCTAAAAATAATATGATTAATGGAAAGATGCTTATCGCATCTTTTATTGGGCACACGTGGGAGAAGAATAAAACATCGTATCTGATAAGAGAGTTTTACCTGCAGAGGGACTCTTATCAGATATGACTTTTCCTTAAATTAGAACGTGGAAAGACCTCTGAAAATTCATTTGGGGTGTGTGGATTGGATGGCACCCGTTGATATGTGACTCCACGCTAATTATAAATAGCGTGGAGTCTCCTGTGTTTTGGCATTCAGAAGTCTATCTCTTCTTTCTTACATTCATCTTTAGATTGTCCAATTTCTTTCTTCCTTCCTTTGTTAGGATAAGTTTAAATATAGTAAGGATGAGTCCAATTGAGGATAAAGGTTTAGGAAGATAGTAAAGGAAGATAAAGAGATAAGAAAGATAGAGAAAGACAAGCCAAGAGAGGAGGGTGTTCAGGAAAACACAGGAGGATTGTTGTGCTACCCAAATTAGTGAAGAAAAATCTTGAAGGAGCTTGTGTCTTGATCCAGTCTCTGTGTGGATCACTATTGGAGGGCAAACACTTGGGCACTTAGTGGAAGCTCTGTCAAAATTTTTTAGATTTAGGGATCAGGTATTCTTCTATATCTTCCATAGTATCATGTATGTTTAGATATATGATTGTTAATCACCAAGGAGGTCTTGAGTTAGGATTTGATAATTATGATTTCATTATGTAAAGTTATAAAATTCATACTTTCACTGTGCTATCATAACCCAACATTTAGCTCATATTCTTGACACAAATAGGTTGATCATAACGAACTACAAAGACTGGCTCTAAAATTTGAGAATCATTCTTAGTTCCAAGAAACTAACCCATGTTCTAGATCAGGATGCGCCTATGTTACCAACTCATCCATCCCCTGATCAATGAGCCGCACTTGAAAAGTGGGTGGATGAGGATAATAAGGCGAAGTGTTACATTCTATCATCCATGTCCAATGATCTTCAACGACAGCATGAAGACATGAAGACTGCCAAGGAGATGCTGACTCATCTGTAAGAGTTGTATGGTCAGCAGAGTCACACAGCTCATTTTGAGATCTCTCAAAGACTATTTAAAGTGAACATGTGTGATGGACAGTCTGTTAATGGTCATTGTTTGACAATGATCAAGGACATCAAAGTGCTTCAGAAGCTTGGGATGAAATTGACAAGGAATTACAGGTGGATTTGATTTTCCAGTCTCTTTCTGATTCATACGGATAGTTTATTATGAACTACTATATGAATAAGATTGATAGCATTTTATCCGAATTGCTAAATATGTTGGTAACAGCTGAGGGTACCTTGAAAGGTTCAAGGGGTACGGTTTCGACTGTGGAGCGGGCTTCTTCTAAGTGAAAATCTTCTTTCAAGAAAAAAAAGGAGCCTCTGAAGAAGCAAAAGAATGAGGCCAAGCCCAAGAAGTAGGTTTTGAAGAAGGTTGATGATAAAAAAAAGTATTTCCATTGCAATGTCGAAGGCCACTAGAGAAAGAACTATCCAACATACCTAGCAACTATAAAGAATAGAAAAAAAGATGGACCTTCTAATGGTACATCTATATTGCTTGTAATTGAAACTGATCTAACAATTTTCTCTTCTTCTAGTTGGATTTTAGATTTTGATTCGAGTGCTCATTTGTGCACTTCTATGCAGGATCTTGAAGAACTTAGAGGGCTGAGGGAGGACGAGATTACTCTCTGGGTCAGCAATGGAGCAAGGATTGCTGCTATGGCCGTCGGGCCGTATCCTCTGTGATTATCATTAAGAATTAGTTTAATTTTGAAAGACTACTATTATGTACCTATAGCTAGTAGAAATTTAATTTTCATATCTGTGCTGGTACAGGATAACTATAATTTTTATTTTAATAAATATATGTGTGTAATTTATTTTGAAAATAAAATTATTGCACATACTTTCTTGATGGACGCTCTTTATCATTTACATATGGATGTGAGTGTTAACATTAACGAGCAAACTGTGAATGCCATAGGGTCTAAAAGACTTAAAGATAGAATTAGCTAAAAGCATCTATGGCACCTTAGGCTAGGCCATATAGGAGAGGACAGACTCAACAAACTAGAGAAAGCTGGTTTTCTCGGACTATTGACTTCTTAGTCTTATCTAGTTTGTGAGTCTTATCTTCAAGAAAAAATGGCTAAGCTGTCCCTTGTGGGACAAGAAAAAAGGGCTATTGAGATATTAGCCCTGGTATGTACTAACATGTGCAGTCCATTCGATGTATAAGTTAGGGGTGGCTATGTCTACTTCATAATTTTTATCGATGATTATTCATGGTATGATTTTGTGTATTTGATGTATTATAAGTTTGAAGCCTTTAAAAAGTTCATAGAGTTCAGACATGAAGTAGAAAAATAGATTAGAAAATTCATAAAGATTCTTGGATCAGATCGAGGAGAAAAATACCTTAGTAAAAAATTTGGACCTATCTCAAGGATAATGGTATAGCCTTACAGTGGACACCTCTAGGGATATCTTAACTCAATGGGGTATCTAAAAGGAGAAATTTGACTCTATTAGATATGGTTCAGTCTATGATGAGCTTCACAAATATTTTTATCTTTCTCTGGGGACATGCATTACTTTCTGCAAGTCATCTTTTGAATCGAGTTCCCTCTAAATCGGTTCCTACCACAGTATATGAGTTATGGCATGGTAAGAAGCTAACTCTTGGGTACCTCAAGATTTGGAGATATTTGGCCCATGTCAATGACAGCAAGTGGACAAATTAAAGGCTAGATCTTTTAGGAGTCGCTTTATTGGGTATCTTAAGAAAACTATGGGATACTACTTCTATCTTTTTGAGGATCATAATGTGATTGTGAGTCATAATGCAGTCTTCTAAGAAAAAAAATTTATCCAAGATGGAGGTAGTGGTAGGAAGATTGAGCTCAAAGAGAAGATCTTTGAAGAGCATCGAGTCCAAGAACCTGAACCCAGTAGTAAGCCAGTAGATATGGTACCTTCTTCATCTTGTAAATCAAGTAGGGTCTCCCATCCTCCTGAAATATGTTTGGATATTCTTACAGAAGATCTAGAGAAAGCGTTCCTTGTGGAAGATAGGGATATTAAGAATGATCCCAAGACCTACGATGAGACAATGTTAGATATTGACTTTGAGAAATGGATGGAAGCGATGAAATCAGAAATTGACTCCATGCATTTCAATTAGGTTTAGTCCTTAGTAGATCCACCTAAGATATTGTACCTATTGGGTATAAATGGATTAATAAAAAGAAAATTAGGTCGGATGGTAAGGAAGAGACCTATATGATAAGGCTAGTTGCGAAAAGTTATAGTCAATGCAAAGGCATTGACTATCATGAAATCTTTTTGCCCGTGGTCATGTTGAAATCCATCCGCACACTGCTTGTGATTGTAGCTTTTTATGATTATGAAATTTGACAGATGGATGTGAAAACTATCTTTCTAAATGGATATCTTGAGGAAGACATCTATATGGAGCAGTCTTTGAATTTCACATCCAGTAATAGTAATCATATGGTCTGCAAGCTGAAAAGGTCCATATATGGACTCAAGCAAGCATCCCGGAGTTAGAACACTTTAATGATGTGATCAAAATATTTGCTTTTATCAAAAATGAGGAGTCATGTGTGTACAAAAAGATCAATGAAAGTGCTATTACATTCCTCATATTGTACATGGATGACATCCTCTTAATTGGGAATGATATTTTCATATTGACATCAGTCAAAATATGGTTGTCAAAAGAATTCACCATGAAAGATCTAGGAGAAGCTTCCTACATTCTTGGTATAAAGATCTATAGAGATAGATTTAAGAGAATGATAGGACTTTCACAGCGAATGTATATAAAAGAGGTGCTGAAGAGGTTCAGTATGAAAAATTCTAGGAGGGATCTCTTATCTTTGGACATAGTATTCATCTCTTCAAGAAGATGTGCCCTGACATATCTAAGGATATCCAGTGCATGAGCAAGATCCCTTATGCTTCAGAAATAAGGGGTCTCATCTATGTCATGTTATGTACATGACCTGATATAGTCCTTGTCATGAGCGTCATGAACAGATATCAGATGAATTTAGGTGAAGAACACTGGGTTACTATGAAGAATATCCTTATGTACTTGAGAAGGACTAAGGATTTGTTCTTAATCTTTGGTGGAGAATTGGAGCTGAAAGTGGAGGGATACACCGATTCGACTTCATGACTGATGTCGATGATAGAAAGTCTACATCGAGATATATTTTCTTGTGTAATGATGGTACAGTTAGTTGGAAGTATTCCATATAGTTGATCATCGCATATTCGACTATGAAAACTGAATACATCACCACCTCTGAAGTTGTTAAGGAAGCTTTTTGGTTAACAAAGTTTGTTGCGAAGCTGGGTGTAATGCTATCAGATATCATTGTACTACACTACGACAACAACGATACCATAGCCTTAGCTAAGGAGCCTAAGTCTCATCAGAAGTTTAAGCATATAGAGCGGCGGTTCCATATCATATGCGAATACCTCGAGAAGAAGTTCATCGAGGTGCAGAGGATCGACTCTGTGAAAAATGTGATGGACTTGCTTCTGTGAAAAATGTGATGGACTTGCTTACCAAGCCGCTCAACCAGCAGAAGACCAAAGCTCACCTTGAGAAGATGGGTCTTAGGTATATGGTCAATTGACTTTAGGTCAAGTGGGAGTTTGTTAGATGAGTGCTCTAGAAGCAATCATTAGCTGACATATTTTATATTTTTAAGACTTATCTTTGTACTTGTAATATTTTTATTATTAATAAAGAGTATTTTTATTTTTAATCATGTTTATGTGTTCATGATTTGTCCTAAAAATTAACAAAGATGATTTTTGTATATTCTCAAGGTGTTGAGAATTTGAGACATACATTAATTAGTGGTTAGTTTCTAAATGATCCCGATCAAAGGATCATCACAGAGGATATGATCAATCCATTGAAGATTGATGCACTGTTCACCTCTCTTATAGGAAGATGAGTCTCAGGTCTGCAGTGTAAGAACACTGGGGTGAGAGTGTGGATGGTTGTTAGAGAATAACTTGCACTGAGCATGATCAATATGAGAAACCACTTAGATGTTTACTCACTCGTCAGTGGTATCTTGATGCTGCAGTGGTGTGAGTGGTCCTTTGACCTATGGTGTCATCGATTATTCACAGTGAGGCTACAGAGTCTGACTGCATATTTTTTGTTCCCTAGCCATTCGGATCTTTGCTGTATATATTAGCTATAGTAGGTTCAAATTCACTGTTAGGAGTAGGATGCACTTAGAAGGAATCATCGATCTTGGTAGAAAAAGAGAAGTCCTATGTGATTTGCGAGACTGAGTTCAGAAAATCTTTAGCCAAAGCAAGTGTGAATATTGAAAAAAAAAATTCATGGGATTCACAAGTGAACTCGAGTCGAGCCAATCTAGCATATGATTGACGATGGGGTCTGATGAGTTCTCCATGACCTCCGTCAAGTCGGAACTCATGATAGAAGGACTGAATCATACGATAACTATACCTAGGAGTTCATATTTTCATTCTATTGGATTGTCACTACATACTGCTAGGTGTCACTAATGGATTGTGGGACTCATCGAGCATCATCTTGATGATCGATGATCCTCGAAGGGTAGAGTTGGAATTATTTCAATCTATCGAAAAGAATTTCGATGATATTGTGATGGAGATCATAATATATCTCACTACTAGATAGAATAGAACCTATGGGATCATACAATAAGAGTTTAATCTTGAATTAACTAATTAAACTTATGAAGTTCTAATTGGATTAGGATTTAGTGAAATCCTATTAGGTTTAAGAGAACCATGCTAGCATATGGTTAAACCCAATTCTTCTCTGGACTTTGATTCTTTATTAGATAAGGATTGGATCAAGTCCATAGCTTTGAATCTAATCTAAATTCTTTTTAATTTGGGTTTAGCTGGACACCTATTTGAGGGCTCAAAAAGATTGGATTAAGCTAATTAGTTAGCAAACTAATCTCCTCATTTTCTTCCTTGTTATTTCCTTATGTGGCATAGAATTATTGGAAAGAAAAGAGGAAGCGCAAGCCTTCCCTTTTTGGAAGGTCCAAAGGGCACAATCCCTTGGAGTTGGCATGAGAATGAAAGAGGGTCCTGCTCTCTCTTTTGTCTTGGCATAGAAGGAGATAGAGAGGGGCTACGCCCTCTCTCTTATGTGCCAAAATCCTAAAGGGGCACCAAGTCTTGGCACCCCAACTACTTGCCATGTTTGGATGAGGGTGCCCACTTAACTTACCTAATTTGATGTGGGGCGCCCCATCTACTTGCCAAAGAGATGAAGATCTTTTCAATTAGGTCTGATTTTTTTAAAAAAAAATTAATTAAAAAGGTAAAAATCTTTATGAGATAAGGAGTAGCCTTTTTAGATTGATTGGAGATTGATTTGGAATCAAATCAAGAAAAGATCTATATAAGAGATGGTCTCCTAGGGTTTTAATAGAATTGAAGTTAGAAATCAGATCACCTCCCTTTCTCCTTCTCCATGCCATCTCCCCTTCTTCCTCTTTTTCCAATGCCCAAGGGTTGGGTGTCCCATCTTCCCACATGCTTGAGTTGAGGATGATTTCTTCTACAGTAAGGAACAGGGAGAAAGGCTGCAGTTTCAAGCATTGAGATCATGATCAAAGATCAAATGTTGATCAAAGATTCAAAAGGCTGAGATCCTACTTGAAGAAGAAGGATCTACAATGAGAAGAAAGGTTCAAGGTTGATCTCCGTAGATACATATGGAGGCTGGACATATATGCGGCTCAAGAACTTTCAGATCCAAGATCAACGATTGCAGGGTATTTCAACCCACACAAGGTATTGAGATCCGATCTCAATTTTAATTTTTAATTTTCAGATTATATGGATATCTTAGATCCAGGGCTCGAGTAGATGTAGATTAGATCTATAGCATGTGGAGTTCAAGGGTTTAACCTAGATCTGTTTTCACTGCTATTTCAAAATTTTTGAAATCTATGCATGTTAGTCTACCTAATTTTCTAATATTTTTAACTTTTGAGAATGTGTCACCATCTCATTAACTTCTTGGACGATTCATGAACACATTGCACAACATGAATAGAAAAATAACTCAATTTTATTGATTTTAATAATTCAATTAAAAAATTATGCACCTAGAAAGTTTACATATATCAGTCTAATTGGCTTCTAAGGCATACATCTAATATTGAGTTGCTACTTATTTGGACAACACTTATGCTCGATAAGTCGAGGTGGAGAATCCACGTTCAATTGATGCATCATGACTTTGGGACCAATCTCGAGCATTTCTGTGGCCGATTAGGCAAAGACATTTGTGTTTTCTTGTAAAAAGAAAATTAGCTGGTTTCATATTATCTTATTTAAGTTCAACCCGATCCAAACCGTGTGCCCATCATTTCCATTATTCAAGGGAATTGATACGAGGTCCACTAGTTCTCTTCGCTCTTCAATCTGTTTATCATGGGTGTCAAGTCCTTCAATAAGAAGAGTATCAGATAAATTTGCCCCCTGGAGGGTAATTATATAGTAGTGTTGAGCCAGTGCCTGATCTTCATGGACTTCCCTGATCTTATGCCTAATCAATAACTTCATCAGTAGATGCATGTTGACACCATGGCTTTAAGGGCATTCAGCCTTAGTTGTCCAAGGATTACATTGTATGTTGAGGGTGCTTTGATGATCAAGAAATCAATATGGGTGGTGGACTATCAGGGCTCTTGACTAGCCATGACTAGTAGAATAATGACTCCTTTGACTAGTATGAAATCTCCAGTGAACCCCTATAAGGGGAGAATCTAATCTACTCAACTAATCTGAAAAAATTTTTATTTTAGAGAAAGTATCGTAAAACAAAATATTAGTTGAACTTTCATTATCTACTAAGATGCAATGCACATCATAATTTGTGATATTTAAATATACAACTACCGCATCGTCACGTGAGAATCGGATCCCTTCGCATCTTCCTCGAAGAAAGTGATAACTTCTTCAGATTTATATCTTTTGGTGGACTTTTCGAGCTCCAATCTACCAAGCCCCCCCAATGATGGCATTAATTACGACAGCCAAGGTTTAGTTCTCGATTGGGTCCTCCTATCGAGACTATTTCGGATGACAAGGTGCCCTTGGTAGTTGCTCAGATCCCCCCTTATACAGTGGATGAAATGATCCAGTGACCCTGTCAGATGAACTCCTCAATTTCATCTTAGAGTTGGATGCAGTTATCAATATCATGGCCATAGTCATGATGGTAGAGATAGTGTTGGAAAATATGTCCTGAAGCCTATCATCTAAGTGGTAGATGATTGAATTAGTATATGAATTATCTAATAATAATAGTTATTTGGAAAGTTCATCATAAAAGTTCTATTTTCCTTAAATGAACTCCTAAATTATGATGAAGTCCTTAGAACCACAATCAATCGATAAAGGAGGATTTATCGGATTGTTCTTAAACTGTTCACGATCACATGATAAGTTATTAACAAGGATGATAACTTATCAAGTGTAGGTCGTTGTATGCCATATGCGTTGGTTGTCTTCATAATCAAGTGGTGTGGAGACACTGGTATGGCATCCAGATAAGATGTAGAAGTACATCTGTATTGAACATGATCAATGTAACACTCTACTGTCAAGAGTAGTTAGCTAAGACCAATGGGTATAAGTGTCCTTCCGACCTGAGATCACCACGGTGACTTACAAGCAACTCACTGTGCTTTGGTGTCGAACTGTCTGTATTTTTAATATAGGTTCAAAAGATTTCTGGGTGTAGTCAAGTACTTGTGAAGTTTGTGTGTGAGTCAAGATGGGATTGACCACTCCTGATTAACTTCAGGAAGAGAATGTCTCGCTGTGTTTCAATTTAGCAAAACTTAGGCCTGGATAATCCTCGTGAGGAGTCACGGGATTTGCAAAATTTTGAGACACAATAGAGATGATTTGTATGAGTGATTGATAACATACTCGAAGTCGTCTTGAGCATTATTGATCAAAAGGATAAATTATATGGTAACCATGGGTCAGGGTTCTTAGAATGTTGCTTTGCATACATTCGATCTATCTGGACGTCGGGAACCATTACTAGATGGTTACTTCGATTGGTACATAAATTGATTTTTGTGCTACCAGCTTAGGTTCGAATCTATAGGATCACACACATAAGAGGTTGTAACCTAATCAGATGGTTAATCGATGATTGAGAATCGTTCTAAGGTTGAACAATCAACGTGATTGATGTTTGACCTAATGTAAGTGTTGTAGGAGGATCATTAGCAATTGGATTGCTAATTGGCTAAATCTGATTGAGAAATTGGGTTGAGATCAAGTCTAATTGAATATGATTCAATTAGAATTGATTTGGATTTAATTAGATTAAGTCTAATTAGTTTATTGGATAAGCCAGTTGCAAGGAAGAACAAGTCCCTGTTTGACTAGGACTTGTATGCATCTAATTCTTAATTAAGTTAGGATTTAAATTAAATATGATTTAATCTGATTTAATTGAACTCCTAGTTGGACTAGGATCACCATTAATAAGGTTGTAATTAATTTAAATTGGGTTCAAAGTATTTGACCTAATCTAAATAAGAATCCTAGTTAGACTAGGATTCCATCTTCTCTTGCGCTACCTAAGAAAATCAAAGCCCACGCCCACTAATTAATTTCAGATAATTTTTCTATGATTTTTAGATCTAAGAAAAGTAATCTCACTCCACTTATTCTAGAGATTTCTAGAGATTTGATTTGATTCAATATGAAAATTAATTTGGTTCATTGTGGAAAGTGGTTTAGCCTATTTCTCTTTTTGAAAGAGTCCCTCTTCACAAGGACTCTTCCCTCTCTCTCTTGTGCCAACTTTTCTCATGTTTATCCTCCTTTTTGTTGCCCCTTTTGTGGTTATTTTTATGCTATCCATGAAATAAATGAGATAGGGGGCATCCAAGGACTCCTTGTTAGACTAGGTCTTATGACCTAGTCTGCCATAAAAAAGGAGGCCGCCCCATATGCCATGATATAGGAGTCAAAAAATTCATGAAAAATTGAGAGAAATACCAAAAGAGAATGAGGAAGACCTGAGAAGTTTTAGGCACCAAAATTCATGGAGGAGAGTCCTCTAACAAGAGATCAAAAGTTGATGTCTTGTAGAGAAGAAAGATAAGAGAGAAAATTATCTTTTCTTATTGGTTTTCTTTCATATTTTTTTCTCTTTATTTTTATATTTTTATGTGATAAAAATATGAGAGAGAAAGAAGGATTACATGGGTGGTTTGAGGTACCAAAATCCTTGGAGGAAAGTCTTCAATCAAGAGATCAAAGGTTGATGTCTTGTAGAGAGAAAGGTAAGAGAGAAGATTGTCTTCTCTTATTGTTTTTCTTTTATATTAATATCTCTTTATTTTATATTTTTTATATGATAAAAAATCTGAAAGAGAAAGAGGGATGGCATGGTGAATTCATGCTCTAAAGAGTTGGAGCATGGTAAATTCATGCTCTAATGAGTTGGAGCACGGTGATCTTATTTTGGACATGATATGATCATGTTCTGATGGAAGAAGAAGAAGAAAAGGTCTTTTCTTAAGGTTTCTTTTAGAATATTTCTTGTCCATAAATTATGAGATTTTTCTATGAGAAAAATCAGATATCATAAGATCTAGAAACTAGAAAAATATCAAGAGAAGAAGGTCTTCTCAAGTCCTAGCATAGAGATATTTTCAGGATATCAATTGTTGATGTACTGAAGGAGAAGATCTTTCTTCTCTTAGGATCCTTTTCTATTAAATATTAATTTTGATTTTAAGGAGGTCAAAATGTTTGACTTCTTTCTTATTCCTCCTCATATTCTTCATCTCTTAGAATGTCCAAGAGATCCGAAGAATATTTTTTAGATTAACCATCTGGAGGGATCTGCAAGAAGCTAGCACTTTGAGTGGATCTTTGTTCGACGAACCTTCAATTTTGTTGCAGCCTCATGTGGATCACCTGTAGAGGTTGGATGCATGTGCGGCTTTAAAGGCAATAAAAAAAATCAACCATAAAGTTCTCGATCCGCATGAAGGTAAGAGATCTGTTCTCTTCTTTTATCTAGATATGATCTAGGTTTTAGATCTGAAACTATTTCAGATCTAAGATATTGATTTGATCAATATCAAATCTTTTATTTTTTGATTTATAAATATAATATGACATGCTATAGGTCCTAATTGTAGGATTTAGTAATTTGATTACATGTATTTGTAGATTAAATTATTTAATTTACATGTTCCGCTACATTATATTTCAAAAAAATTTTGAAATTCATGCATAAAACCCTGTACCTTTTCCAACAATGGTATCAGAGCATTCAGGTTCTTTTATAACATGTTCATAATTATATTAAAATAAATCTAAAAAATAAAATAATGATCGCACAGACTGTAGGTTGTCTTGCTGTAAGGTTTATCCCTTACAGTGCAAAGGTTTTCCTGGTGTATTGTGATCTAGAAAATTTAAAAGAGTTTAAATAAATCTTATCATGAATATTTTAAATTAAGTCTATTTTATTTCATAAATTTTTATTTAATATACATAGATTAAAATCAGCCTAGAACAGGATCTTGCGAAGGTTCTATTTGCTGATCGGGCCGGCTCGACCAGCAGCATGCCAGCTCGACTGAAAAGTTGGCTGAATTATATTTCTAACTGATTTTAATTGTTAGTGTTTGTTAGCGAAATAAGCCAACCCATTTTTGAAATGAGTCGACCTATTTAGTGAAGCAACACTAGATTGTATTAAACCTTTCAAAAGTTGAAAATATTTTTCAAAATGCCAAACCCCAATCCTCAGCCATGAACTTAATTAAAAGAATTAAGTGATTGTTTAGGATCTAGATTTGTGATTTAAAGATCCTAAGACAATTTCATAAAACATGGGTTAAAGGGTAATGGGTTAGCTTTGATCAGATCATTAACTGGGTTAGACCTAGGGTTAGATTAAATATGGACTGTTAAGAAATTGATCAAACCTAATTAAAAGTTAATTAGGATTAGGTCATTTTTATAGATCACTTCAATAGTTGTAGTTGATCAAAGTCCATATATCTAACAAATGGACACTGATCGTAGCTCAGCGGCAGAGCCTGAGTCTTTAGACAGACCAAATCAAAATTGATAAACCAGTTGGTATCTAAGGTAAACTTGATCGGTGGTTTTTAATTGGGAGCATGCTTACCTGGCTATTTCTTATGGTGTCTAAGGCAAGCATTGGCAGACCCTCCCATCAATCATACTTATCTGGCCAATGTGGTTAATCAGGTCTTGATTAGGTTGCTCATTGATTCATGCTAACCCATGTCACATAGGAAATCAGAGAGTCTGATTTCATTCAGTGATACTGATCTAGGTGTCCATGGATCAAATTTGATCCTAGTCCTTGTTAATGACTTGAGAAGTCAGTGGGAGGACTTGACTTGATGAAGTCAGTGGGAGCTAATTGGTCCATGTCTTTTCTATCCTTAAATCACTAATAATTTTAAATTCTCTAAAATTATTAGGTCCTTAAAATGATAAAGTTATGGAGATAACTGAGTCATAGCCTCCCATTAAGGTATTTGATAATGAGTCCATTAACTCAATAATCATTGCAGACCCAAAGGCTTGGTGCTTGTTGACTAATGAAATTATCACTCATCATATGATGACTTGGATGTGTCTCTCTAATGGTGGTTAGGTTAGCCAACCAAAGTTAGGCTTAATCATTTATTGGTTAGATGCACCAAGTATGGTCATGTTAATGGTTAGACCTAATCGGACCCTTACAGTGGAGGCCAAAGCCTACTGATTAGGCTTTTGGGGCAAAATTAAATTACTAGAAGTTGTTTGGATAAATAATTGGTTAATGAACCTACCTATAGATGCACATGGGTTGGCCGACCAAAGTCGAGCTTGTGTGTAGTCTATGTGGATTCTAGTACCTACTAGAAAATTAAAGTAATTTTTCAAATTGGAGGTAGAGGCTACCAATTTGAATAAAATAGTGGGAGAACTTTGAGACTAAAGTTCAAGTCTCTAGGCTTAAAATAATTCATAACATTAGGTCATTGTTCTCTTTTCTCAAAATAAGGCTAAACCTTAATTGCTCCAATTGCTGTTAGACAGTGATGACTTATGGGACCCAACTTCGTTAATTAGTATCGAAAATTGAATTTAATTCAGCAGTACGAATGGGTTCGTATTGGGGCTTCTTAGTCCAGTCAAAATAATTAGTCTAAAATTGATCCAAATTAGGCATAAGCACAGGGTCATAGGAAGAAGAATTATTTGCTTCCCTTGACCGTAATAGGCTGAACAAGAGAAAGGAGCAAAGGTTGCTCATCAAGGATGTTATATGATAACACCTTAAAGTTTCTCTATGTAATTCTACTGCCTAGGTATTAGATACCGATGGTTTTATACAATTTATTGCTAGGACTACAAGTAAGTGGAATATTTAAAAATGGTGAGAAATTCTTGAATGTTAGGGATGGAAGTCTTATTCCAATCCTAATTTTAAGAATTGTAGAGCTTATTTTCAAATATTATCATTTAAAGTAATTGTTACTATTGTCCATTGTTTATAATTTTTGTTGACCTTTTGGCTAAAGATGATCATCATTCATAAAGGAAGATTATTGTGGTATTATTATGAATAATGTTACAATAATACATGGACAATAAGGAAATGATATTTACACAGTCTGTTAAGTGTAATGTACACATCCAAGTTAGATAATGTCATGAATGTCTATCTTTGGCATTATAGGCTTAGTCATCTTGATAAGAACAGGATAAATGGGTTAGCTTGAGAGAGAAACCTCGACATCAATGATTGTGAATCATTGATAGCCTGTGAGTCTTATTTTTTGGAAAGATAACAAAGTCACCTTTTAATGGAAAAGATGAAGGAGCTGATAAAGTTCTAAGTCTCATACATAGTGATGTATGTAGACCTGTGAACTTAAGTACCAGAGGAATATATTAATATTTCATTACAGACAACCTATCTGGACATGGGTGCGTCTGATCAAATTATTTGAAATGTTCAAATGATTCAAATGATAAAAAGGATGACATATCTAGGAGAGAATTAGATTCTCTCTCCATGGATTCTTTTTCAGAATATAGTGTATCTGAAACGAGAAGTTGAACTTTGTTAGACATGATTCAATCCACGATAAGGTTCACTAATCTGCCTGTTTCAGGATTGTGCTCTTGTGTGATTACTTATTTTACTCTAAAAATATACTGAGTAAGTCTGTTGTGTAGATTCCATATGATATATGGATCGGGCATAGACCTAGACTCTCTCACCTTTGGGTTTGGAGTTGATCGGCCTATGTCAAAGGTTTGCATACAAATAAACTTGGTTCATGGTCCAATAGGTGTTTAAGGGTTACTAATTCTATCATGCTGAAGAACATAAGATGCTCATCAGTAGTAGGGCATTCCTTTTGGAAAGGAGTTTCTTAGAGAAGAAATTGATGCCTATCAAGTTGAACTTGAAAGTTTGACTGGTAGAAAATGAACCAACATAATCTAGTAAATCTACAGAATCGGATTTGATTAGATCAAATTCGGAGCCCATTAAAGTAAACGCAATGCAGTGGTCTAACTCTGAGAAGTGGCTTGGAGCTATTAAATCCAAATTGAAGTCCATGGAAATCAATAGTGTATGGACACTAGATGATTCACCTGAAGGGATAAAACCCATTGGGTGTGAATGGATTTTTCAAAAGGATCAGAGTAGTGCAGACGGGAAGGTAGAGACCTATAAAGCCGTTTTTGCTATTATCTCAGAGTTGGAATATATGTTTTGAACATATGTCTTTGTTATGAATAAAGAGGAACCCTGCATTTACAAGTGGACAAAATATTTTTAGTGTTATTCCTTGTGTTGTCTGTGGATGAAATTTTCTTAATCAGGAATGGCATTCCAGCATTGTAAGGAATAAAGGTTTGGGTGTCATCTAATTTCTTCATGTTCAAGATCAGATATGGTATGCTTACTAATGGTAGTGAGCAGATATCAGTCTGATCTAAGTAAAAATCACTGAAAAATTATATAGACAATCCTTAAGTATTTGAGAAATACTAAGATCCAGTGACTCAAATATGGAAATACTGACTTTAAACATATGGATGTTTCGATTTTAGTCAGATCCAGATGACAACAAGAAAGTGTCGGATCATACCCTAATTGTAGGAGCAATCTGCTGGAAAGATTTCAAACAGGATACTTTAGTCTACTCAGTTAGTGATGTAGAGTACATCATAGCATATGATGCTGCCATGTAAGCTGTGTAATTGCTGAGCTTCATTAACAGGTTTGGAGTGGCACCTTCCACCGATGGTCTAGTCCTATCGTAGCACTAGAGCCATAAATCTGACTAAAGAATCGAAGGACCAGCATACTCTGCACTTTTGATTTTAGATCAGGGTGACATCGGTCTTTGGAAGATCGATGAAAAGGGAGAACTTGACCGACCCATTTGCTGAGGCCTCAGAACTAGGAAGTTCTACGAACTCAAGTGGAAGATAGAAAATTTGATATCATTCTGATTGGCTTTAGTACAAGTGAGAGTTATTGAAAAATATGTCCTAAAGCCTATCATCTAAGTGGTAGATGATTGGAATTAGTATATGAATTATCTAATAATAATAGTTATTTGGCAAGTTCATCATAAAAGTTCTATCTTCCTTAAATGAACTCCTAAATTATGATGAAGTCCTTAGAACCACAATTAATCGATAAAGAAGGATTTATCAGATGGTTCTTAAACTGTTCACGATCAAATGATAAGTTATTAACAAGGATGATAACTTATCAAGTGTAAGTCGCTGTATGCCATATGCGTTGGTTGTCCTCATTACCAAGTGGTGTGGAAATACTGGTATGGCATCCAGGTGAGATGTAGGAGTATATCTATATTGAACGTGACCAATGTAATACTCTACTGTCAAGAGTAGTTAGCTAAGATCAATGGGTATAAGTGTCCCTCCGACTTGAGATCACCACGGTGACTTGCAAGCAACTCACTATGCTTTAGTGTCGGACTGTCTATATTTTTAATATAGGTTCGAAAGATTTTTAGGTACAGTCAAGTACTTGTGAAGTCAGTGTGTGAGTCAAGATGGGATTGACCACTCCTGATTAACTTCAAAAAGAGAATATCTCGCTGTGTTTCAATTTAGCAAAATCTAAGCCTGGGTAACCCTCGTGAGGAGTCACGGGATTTGCAAAATTTTGAGACACAATAGAGATGACTTGTATGAGTGATTGACAGCATACTCGAAGTCATCTTGAGTTTATTAGTCAAAAAGATGAATTATACGGTAATTATGGGTCAGGATTCTTAGAATGTTGCTTTGCATACATTCGACCTATTTGGATGTCGGGAACCATTGCTAGATGGTTACTTTGACTGGTACAGAAATTAATTTTTGTGCTACCGACTTAGGTTCAAACCTATAGAATCATACACATAAGAGGTTGTAACCTAATCAGATGGTTAATCGATGATTGAGAATCATTCTAAGATTAAACAATCAATGTGATTGATGTTTGACCTAATACAAGTGTTGCAGGAGGATCATTAGCAATTGGATTGCTAATTGGCTCAATCTGATTGAGCAATTAGATTGAGATTAAATCTAATTAAATATGATTCAATTAGAATTGGTTTGGATTTAATTGGATTAAGTCTAATTGGTTTATTGGATAAGCCAGTTGCAAGGGAGAACAAGTTCCTGTTTGACTAGAACTTGTATACATCTAATTTCTAATTAAGTTAGGATTTAAATTAAATATAATTTAATCTGATTTAATTGGACTTCTAGTTAGATTAAGATCATCATTAATTAGATTGTAATTAATTTAAATTGAGTTCAAAGTATTTGACCTAATCTAGATAAGAATCCTAGTTAGACTAGGATTCCATCTTCTCTTGCGCCACCTAAGAAAATCAAAGCCCACCCCCACTAATTAATTTTAGATAATTTTTTTATGATTTCTACATCTAAGGAAAGTAATCTCACACCACTTATTCTAGAGATTTGAATCAGATTTGATCTGATTCAATATGAAAATTAATTTGGTTCATTGTAGAAAGTGGTTTAGCCTATTTCTCTTTTTGAAAGAGTCCCTCTTCACAAAGACTCTTCCCTCCCTCTCTTGCCCCAACTTCTCCTATGTTTATCCTTTTTGTTGCCTCTTTTATGGTTATTTTCATGCTATCCATGAAATAAATGAGATTGGGGGCGTCCAAGAGTTGGACGCCCCAAAGACTCCTTGTTAGACTAGGTCTTATGACCTAGTCTGCCATAAAAAAGGAGGCCACCCCATATGCCATGATATAGGAGTCAAAAAATTTATGGAAAATTGAGAGAAATATTAGAGGAGAAAGAGGAAGACCTGAGAGGTTTTAGGCACCAAAATCCATGGAGGAGAGTCCTCTAACAAGAGATCAAAAGTTAATGTCCTATAGAGAAGAAGGGTAAGAGAGAAGATTATCTTTTCTTATTGGTTTTCTTTCATATTTTTACCTCTTTGTTTTTATATTTTTATGTGATAAAAATATGAGAGAGAAAGAAAGATTATATGGGTGGTTTGAGGTACCAAAATTCTTGGAGAAAGTCTTCAATCAAGAGATCAAAGGTTGATGTCTTGTAGAGAGAAAGGTAAGAGAGAAGATTGTCTTCTCTTATTATTTTTCCTTTCATATTAATATCTCTTTGTTTTATATTTTTTATATGATAAAAAATCTAAAAGAGAAAGAGGGATGGCATGGTGAATTCATGCTCTAAAGAGTTAGAGCATGGCGATCTTATTTTGGACATGATATGATCATATTCTGATGGAAGAAGAAGAAGAAAAGAAGGTCTTTTCTTAGGTTTCTTTTAGAACCTTTCTTCTCCATAAATTATGAGATTTTTCTATGAAAAAAATCAGATATCATAAGATCTGAAAACTAAAAAAATATCAAGAGAAGAAGGTCTTCTCAAGTCCTAGCATAGAGATATTTTCAGGATATCAATTGTTGATATACTAAAGGAGAAGATCTATTTTCTCTTAGGATCTTTTTCTATTAAATATTAATTTTGATTTTAGAGAGATCAAAAGATTTGGCTTCTCCCTTATTCCTCCTCATATTCTTCATCTCTTGGAATGTCCAAGAGATCCGAAGAATATTTTTTAGATTAACCATTCAGAGGGATCTGCAAGAAGCTAGCACTTCTGGCGGATCTTCATTCGATGAATCTTCGATTTTGTTACAGCCTCGTGTGGATCACCTGTAGAGACCGTGTTAGAAAATATATCCCAAAAGCCAATCGTCAAGCTGTTGACGGTTGAGCAACCAAGTATGATAATTGATTTGTTAATAAATAAAATATATTTGATATTTTTATCATAAGCTCTCATCTTCTAATGAACTCCGTTGTTATGATGAAGTCCTTAGAATTATTCAGATTTGATAAAGAGAGAATTTATCGATTAGTCCTTAAAACTGTTCACGACCAAATGATAGGCTGTTAATAAGGACAATAGCTTCTATCGAGCATAGGTCGCTGTACGCCATATGGGTTGGTTGTCCTCTTAACCAAAAAGTGTAGAGACACTGGTATGGCATACAGGTGAGATGTTAGGATACATCATCATTGAACATGACCAACTCTAGAGTATTCTGCTGTCGAGAATGTCTCTGATAGGATATAGGTATAAGTGTCTCTTAGACCTGAGATCACTTCAGTGACTTACAAGCAACTCATTGTGTTTTGGTACTGGACTAATTGAATTTCTAATTCAGTGGCGGAAGGCTTCTGGACATAGTAAGTACTTGCGAAGTCAGAGTGTGATCGAGATGGGATTGACCACTCTAAGAGTTGGAGAAGAATGAGTCACTGTATTTCAATTTAGCAAAACCTTGGCCAGGATAATCCATCAGATGGATTTGATATTTTAAAATACAATGTGGACAATCTGATCAGAGTTGACAGTTGAACTCTAAGGTATCCTATGATCATTTTGGTCAAAGGGATGAATTATATGAAAACTATATCTACATGGGTTCTAAGGACGTTGTTCTATACATTCGACCTATCCGGTCATCGGGTACCATTGCTAGATGGTCACTTCGATTGATACAAAAATTTATTACTGTACTACTGGCTTAGGTTGAAACCTATGAGATCACACATATTAGAGTTCATGATCCGATCGGATGGTTGATCAACGATTAAGAATCATTCTAGGGTTAAATGATCAATACGATTGACATTTAACCTAGTACAAGTGTTGCAGGAGTATCGATTAGCAATTCGATTGCTAATTGACTTAATTTATTTAAACCAATGGGTTGAGATTAAGTCTAATTGAATATGATTTAACTAGATTTGGTTTGGGCTTGATTGGATCAAGCCAATTAGTTTATTGGATAAGCCATGTGCAAGAAAAAAACTAGTCCTAGTTCAATTAGGACTTGGGTCAACCTAATTTCTAATTTGATTAAAAAATTAAATCAGATTTAAATCTAATTTAATCTGATTTATTAGATTCTTAATTGGATTAAGATCTATTTTAATTGGATTGATCTAATTTTGGTTTGATTTGGTTTGAGAAATCAAATTAAAACAAGTCATAAGATAGAATCCTAGTAAGACTAGGATTCCACCTTGCGCCACATAAGCCCCCCCTACGCTCTCTCTCTTATTCCATGTCAATTCTCTCTTATTTTGTGCGACAAAAGCCCTATCCTAGGTCCCTCCCACATCCAAAAGGTTTTCTCTCTTCTTTCATGCATGGAAAGTGGTTGTGGATCAAATCAAAATAGGAATAAGTTGGGATTTCAAATTCTATGAGATAGAGTTTTAGAAATCCAAAACTCTTTCTTTTTTGCACTGAATTTATCCAAATTTTTTTTGAAATTTTTATGACTTTTAGGGCACATATTGTGCACTCTTTGCTGGTGGTCCATGCATGAAAATAAGGAGGAGGTGCCCAAGAGTTGGGTGCCCCTTATCTTGCCATGTTTGGATAAGCCTTGACTAGGTATTTGACCTAGATAAGGACTCTATCATATCTCTTTCTATAAAATGAGTTTTTTTATAAATTTTTTGAAGAACATAGAGATTTGAGAGATATTTAGGGTAGCCAAAAATTAGAGAGAAATACCTTTGGGTCATGGAGATATAATAGACACAAGACAGGGTGTCTAGGAGAGTAAAGAGAAGAAGAAGAGGATCTTCTTCTAGGGTTGTTAGTTTCATCTCTTTCCTTCCTCCATCTTGAGTTTTCTGAGAGTGTCTTAGATCTGAAACTCCTCCTCCTACTTCTCATCTTTGGAAGAGTCCAAATCAAGAAGAAGGAGGCATCTGATCAACCATCGAAGAAGGATCAGCATAGTACTAGCATACTGTGCTGATTTTCTGAAGCAAGATTTCTGATCGAGATTCATGGGCTCGTGTGGACGACTTCTAGAGATCGGACGCATGTGTGGTTTGCAACATCATCCTTAAGTTCGGATCAGCAAGGTTAGAACGTCTAACTTGCAAGGTAATAGATCTGATCTATTGTTTAATACATACATTAGATGTAGTATAGAAATATGTTGATATGATCAATATGTATTCATGGTCTATATATTTTAATTTCTGATTTAATGCTATGTAATAATCATGTCATAGGATCTTAGATCTAGAGATTCTCTGATTTTAAAAAATAAATTTTGATTTATTTTAGTCTTCTGCTGTCTGATCTTGAAAAAGTTTCAAGATCTAATTCTGAAACCCTAGATCTGGTTCCTTCAATTGGTATTAGAGCCTAGGTTGTTTATTACATGATTATTTATATATGCTTAGATTATTTTTTAGATTAGATATAATTTATAATCTGATTATTAAATCTAAAATTAAAATTTTAGATCAATCACAAACTGCAAGGTTGTCCTGCTATAAGGTTTACCCTTTACAGTGCAAAGGTTGTCCTAGTTTGTGTAGATCTATCTTTAATCATAAATTTGTTAGATATGATCTAGATTAAATTTATGATTTATTAAATTTAAAAATATTTAAATCTAAAATAAAATCTCTTTGTTAATAATTTTTGTACAAAAAAAATTATTTAAAATTAAAATTATTTTAATTACATGAACCTGTTTAGATTAGATCTAAAGTAGTTTCATGTTTACTTCACTTGCATCTTGATTATGAATCAAACATGCAATATGGTTGGTAGAACCATATTATAAAATTATTTTACAAACATAAAAATTATTTTCGAAAAAGCCAAACCCAACCCTCAGCCCAAAACTTAATTGAGAATTAAGAAGTTATTTGATTAGGTTCTAGGATTGTGAATTGAAGAACCTAAGACACAAACCATAACACATTTAGTTAATGGGTTAGTGAGAATTACGTCTATTAATTGGGTTAGACCTATGGTTAGATTAAAGATAGACTTAATTACAGAATTGACTAAATCTAATCAATTATTGTCTTAGATTAGGTCAAGGATTCTCTAAATCAATTACAATAGTTGTAGTTGTCAAGTCCATGTCTTTAACGAGAACCAAATAGACTTGATTCTTGGCTAAGCGGTCTAGCACGAACTGTTAAGTTGATCTAATCGAAACTAATTAAACCAGTTAGTGTCTAAGGTAAACCAGATTGATGGTTTTTAATTGGGAGCCTGCTTACCTGACTATTTTTGATGGTGTCTAAGGCAAGCTTTGGCCGACCCTCCCGCTGATCGAACTTATCTGGCCTCTTGGTGAAATTATGTTTTGATTGGATCACTTGACTATTCGAGCTGACCCATGTCAGCTAGGTAAATCAGTGTGACTGATTTAGGTGCTCCTAGACCAGCCTTTTTAATGGTCTCCCTTAAGCTGACTTGGTGAAGCCAGTGGGAGGATCATGATAAGCTGGTTCATCTGACCTTATCCTCTAAATCATTTAAATCCTCTAAAATTATTAGGTTCTTAAAATGACGAAGTTATGGAGATAACTAAATTATAGCCTCCCATTAAGGTGTTTGATAATGAGTCCATTAACTCAATAATCATTACAGACCCAAAGGTCTGATGCTTGTTAACTAATAGAATTATCACTCATCATATGACGACTTGGAAGTATCTCTCTAATGGTGGTTAGGTGAGCCAACCAAAGTTGGACTTAATCATTCGTTGGTTAGATGCACCAAGTATGGTCATGTTAGTGGTTGGACCTAACTAGATCCTTACAGTGGAGGCCAAAGCCTACTGATTAGGTTTCTGAGGCAAAATTAAAATTACTAAAAATTATTTAGAGAAACAATTGGTTATGAACCTACCCTTAGATGTACATGGATTGGCCAACCGAAGTTGGGCTTGTGTGCAGTCTAAGTGGATTCTAGTACCACTAAGAATTAGGGTAATTCTTCGAATTAGAGGTAGAGGCTACCAATTCGAATAAAATAGTGGGAGAAATCTTTTGATTAAAGTCCAAATCTTTAGGTTTAATAATCAATTACTAATTAGGTTATGATTTTCTTTTGTGCAGATATGGCCACTTTCCTATCGCTCCGATCATTGTTGGACAATGATAAATTGGTGGGATCCAACTTTGATAGCTGATATCGAAAGTTGAAGATAGTCCTAGAGCATGAACGGATCCTATATGTGATAATGGATCCTGCACCTAAGGAGCCAGCTGCCAATACACGTGGAACAGTCAGAGATACTTACCAGAAGTGGCTCAGTGATCGACAACGGTGCGCTGTATCATGCTGGCTGCCATGAGCGACGAGTTCAGTCATAGATTCGAGATGGCTCAGTCAAAAGACATGCTTCAAGTGTTGGAGGATGCCTTTGGCACACCCGATGACGTGAAGAGGCACAAGACTAGTTGTGCCATCTTCAATGCCAAAATACGGGATGGTGCCTCTATTACTGATCATGTATTGTACATGATCGAGCTGATGGAACGATTGAGCAAGTTTGGCTTTTCCTTGCATGAGCAGCTTGGGAAGGATGCAATACTAAACTCACTGCCCAAGTCTTATCTTCCATTCCTCACTCATTATAGAATGACAAAGTCTGAAGTAAACTACCATAGGTTACTGGGGTTGCTTCAGAACTTTGAGAAGGATCACCAACTCCACAAGGAGTCAGTGAACTTAGTGGGAGATTCGTCTTCTGATTCTCGACTCTTTAAGAAAAGAAAGAAGAATAAGAAGAAGAAAGTGAAGACGGTACAAGTTCAGGTTGGGACATCAGTGCAGGGCCAAACCAGAAAGATCAAGCCCAATAAGAGTCTATTCTACTGGCAAGCACCCTAGATTAGATAGTATGTCAGATATCTAGTTATGGCACTATAGGCTAGGTCATATAAACAAGAGCAGAATAAACAGGTTGACTCAAGAGGAAATTCTCAAAGTCAGTGATTGTGAATCACTTCCAACCTGTGGGTCCTGTCTTCTTGGTAAAATGACTAAGTCACCTTTTACTGAAAAAGGTGAGAGAGCTACTGAGCTCTTGGGCCTAGTACATACTGATGTATGCAGGCCCATGAGCACAAGTGCTAGAGGTGGATATTTCTACTTCATAACTTTCACGGATGATCTATCCAAATATAGATATGTCTATCTGATGAAACATAAGTCGGATTCATTTGAAATGTTCAAACGATTCCGAAGTAAAGTAGAAAAATAAATTGGGAAGAGTATTAAAACTCTTCGATCTGACCGAAGAGGGAATATCTTTCTAGTGAGTTTCTCACATATCTAAGAGAGAATAGAATTCTCTCCCAATGGACTCCTCCAGAAACACCACAGCATAATGGTGTGTCTGAAAGGAGAAATCGAAATCTGTTAGACATGGTCTGATCCATGATGGATTTTGTCAGCTTGCCGATATCCTTCTGGGGATATACACTTGAATCGACCTGTTATCTGTTAAATAAGATTTCAAGTAAGTCTGTAATTAAGACTCCATATGAGATATGGACAGGACGTAAGCCAGCACTTTCACACCTTAGGGTCTGGGGGTGCCCGGCCTATGTCAAATGTGTTGCCCAGCTATGCAACCCAAGAGGGGGGGTGAATTGGGTTTTTAAAAATTTTAAGCTCAACTAATTGCTTATGAAAAGTATTTGTTAAAAGCTTGATGAATGAGAAGAAAGACTTTAATTCAAGATTAATTACCTAAAGCAAGAATGCAAGGATATAATAAAGAAATAAAGAGAAACAATAAAGCACACCACAAACACAAGGATTTATAGTGGTTCGGTGCCAACCTTGCACCTACATCCACTCCCCAAGCTCCTACTTGGGAATTCCAATCCACTATACTTGTATTCAACCCGAATACAAACGTCGAAAACTCCGACACTAGCTATCCCAAGCTAGTCCACTTGTTTCTCGGGTACAAGCCAACCCAAAATACTCCGATTTCAGGTTCGGATCAACCTACCCTTGTTTTGGAAACCCTCCAAAAATAAGAACAATTACTCACAAAGAGTAAGACAGTTTAGAGCACAAATAAGTACAAGAATAGCTCCTTAAATGAGCGAATATAACAATAAAAATACTTTACTCAAATGAAGAATCCCCTTTTTAGATTTTCTCAAGGTGGATGAACGCTTGAGGAGGAGAAGGTGAACTTTGATTGAAGACTTCTTGAAGGCTTTGAAAGAGCTCTTGATCAAGGTTGAATAGTTTGGCTTGAAAAATCTTCTCTTTGAATGCTCTTGAATGCCCTTTTGAACGCTCTTGCTTTTCTCTTTCACAATCTCTCTTGTATATTGTAGATTCCTTGTCTCTCTCGAGTATATTATGGATCCCCTTTTCTTTTTCTCTCGTGTATCTCGTTGATCACTGTCTCTCTCGTGTAGATTTTGGATCCTCCCTTTTTCTTTCACCTTTTGAAACCTTTTATAGCCTTAAGAAACAAGGAAAAATATTTTAGGCAGAAAAAGAGCCGTTAGAGCATTTTAAGGGAGCATAAAAGGCAATTAAAATGGGCAAAAAACTAGCCTTTGCGGACGATTTCCATCGCAGGGGTCGACTCATGAGTCGACTCATGCTTCAGGAGTCGACTCATGAGTCGACTTCTGTTGCAACAGCCAGACACTTTGATTTCTGGATTTTTTTGGCCCAAATCAGCAGAGGTCGACTCATGAGTCGACTCATGCCTTGTGGGTCGACTCATGAGTCGACTCACAGGTCATGCCAAGCCAAAAATCCAGCGTGCCAAGGAAAATTTTTGCGTGCCAATCAGCTCATTGTGCCATGAGTTGACTCATGAGTCGACTCATGCACTTCAAACATTCATAACTTCAAAAATATAAGTCCAAAAACAATGAAATTTTCACCAATAGATTACAAATCATTTATTCTATCAAATGATACTATCAAATCAGGATTTTAGTAAAATTATGATTTTGCCCCTGAAGAGCATAAAGACTTTTTCAACTAAAAATATTTGTATCCCTTCAATCTGCTTTGTAATCATCAAAATCAATCTAGGAGCTACAATCTCTCCCTTTTTGATGATAACAAAACACTTGAACAAAAGTATTTATGTGAATGCATTATAGATGCTTGAAAAGAGTATGATTCTTTTGGCATGTAATATAAATGGTCATATACAAAAATAGTTTGTCCATTTTCTTAAAGATTTGAAGATATGCTCATTGAATTATGTAATTTTGGTGTTAGAGCAGAAAACTTATTTTTGTTATCAGATCAAGCTGTATTTTGAAAATTTGCTCATTCTCATTTGATTTTAGTTTTAGCATCAGAGCAAAAAATACTTATGTGCTTTAATTACTTTTGATACAAAAGAAATAATTATGTGTGCCAAAGTATGTTTAAGAGTTGATTTGAAAAGTGTATTAAATCATTTTGAGTTTAAGATGTATCAGAGCAAGAGAAAAATAAATTTTGCAATGTATCAGAGCAAGAAAAACAATTTTACAATGTTATCAGAAAAAATTTTACAATGTATCAGAGAAAATTTTGCAATGTATCAGAGCAAGTTAAAAAAAATTTTAAGATGTATCAGAGTAAGTTAAATTTCTTAAGATGTATCAAGGCAAATAAAATTTAAAAAAAATGTATCAGAGCAAGTTGGAATTTTAAAGTATATCAGAGCATATTTAAATTTTTTTTTTTAAAGCAAATCAGAGCATATGTAAAGAAGTAATTTAAAAGTTACTTATTTGCATTATATTTAGCATTGTACTTTTGATATTGTTCTTTAAATTTTTCAATTCATTCATTAATTTCTCATAATTTGTAGTTTTGTTTTTGATGGATTGCTTTTTCTTTAATTGCTCATAATTTATGGTTTTGCTTTTGTTGGATTGCTTTTTGTTTAATTTTTGTTTAATTTTTCCTCCTTTTTGACATCATCAAACATGGTTAACTCCTCCTTTTTCTGAAACATTCTTTAATTTCTCCCCCTTTAGAGTTTATCACTGATGTTTGCTCCCCCTTAATACAGCAATTATTAACAGCAAACAACAACAAAGAGAAGACAATATTTCAACAAGGAGAATATATATATAACCAAAATATGATCGTCATCATTACAAAAGGTAGAAATATAAGTAAAAAATGATATCATAAAATCATAATTATTTCAATACATAGTTCATAATATAAAAGTCAACCAGCTAATTGTCAATACATGGCCCCAAAATACAGATCCTAGAACAAGACACTGACACCTAGGATCTAGTAATGATCATGAGAAGTCATGGATCGGAGTCATCAGATATGGGATGAGAAGCTGATGGATCAGAAGTGCGTCCTCTACCCCGTCTGCCTCTGGCACGAGCAGGAGAACGAGATGAACTGGGAGGCTGAGAACGCTGAGAGGCTAAGGACTGAACAGAAAAGATGAGTCTGATGGAATCAAGTACGTTCAGTGCTCTGGAAACAGACTGAAGTAGAGCAGTGAACTGAGTGGTTGCATGCTCACTCGATCCTCGGATCTCTTTCCTCAGTAACTCATATCCACCCTCTAGTGCTCCTCTGAGCCTGCCAGCCTCTGCAGTGAGGTCTGTGACCTCAATAGTGGACTCCTGTGGCTGAGGATGGGCCAAAGCAAGGACTTGCCCCTGCAAGTCAAGAACTCTGTCAGTCAGTCTCCAGACTGTGTCCTCAAGCTACTGAATCC
Organism: Elaeis guineensis; assembly: GCF_000442705.2. NCBI lineage: Eukaryota > Viridiplantae > Streptophyta > Magnoliopsida > Arecales > Arecaceae > Elaeis > Elaeis guineensis. Next base: position 34,005,057 of record NC_025999.2, on the reverse strand, counting down.
GGATGGACTGATCTGATATCATCTGAAACACAGTGGATATGTGGGGAGTCATGGTCTGATCAGAAGAAGTGGCTCCAGGTGCAAAAGTAGTACTACTCCACTGACTAGATAGCAAAGAAGCCACACGCTGTGATATCTGCTCGATCTGATCGTCAGTCAGTCTGAACTCTGATTGAGGTGCTCTGCTCTCTGGCTGATACACTGGTGTGGGCATCCTAGTAAACTCTGAAGGGCCAGCCTCTGTATCAGGAATGAACTGGATATTTGGTGATGCTGCCCTGAAGTCATGGACAGGAGATGATGGACCTTCTTCTTCAGCTCTGTCTTCAGTTCTGTCTTCAGCTCTATCTTCAGTTCTCTCCCCAGCTCTCTCCTCAGCTCTCTCCTCAGATCCCTTGATCCAACCACCATCAGTCTTTGTAAATCCCATTCGGTGCAGGGTGTGTTGGTTGAAAGTGTCCACATGAGAGAGCTTAGTAGAAGTCTCCCCTCACAGCTAACTCCAAACCTCCTAAATACTCTAGTAAGGGCCATACCATAAGGCAAGTGTGCCTTGGATCTGTTCAAAGTCTCTCTCATGGCCTCTATCATAAGTGCAGGGAGGTTCAGGGGGGTCTGAGTGATGACATGAAACATGATACATACATCTCTGCTGGAAAGCAAATCATGCCTACCACTCCTAGGAAAGAAGAGCTTCGTTACCATCTGATGTAGGATCCTCATTTCAATGGACAAAATCTTTGCTTCCAATTTGTTTAAACTTCCTGAGTAAGTTCCTCCTAAAATAACTCTGATCCCCTCTTCTTTTACTGGGAGTTCCATATAAGAGTAACCCTCACTAGGCAACTGAAGAATTTCTCCTAATATACTAGAATCCAAGCAAATATCAATACCCTTGACTGTTGAAGTCACTGACCCATTTCCATAATGTAGATTCTGGTAGAATTCTCTAACTAGATCAACATAGGTGACTTCCTTAAGGGAGCAGTAGAAATCCCATCCTTGGTTTTTAATCTTAGTTGCAAATGTAAAGCCCTCTTTTTCAAAGAACCAAAAATCTATATTCTTCCCGGTTTCGACTTTTCTATCAGAAAGAGGATTCTTACTGGGGCTTAGGGAGGATTGAGGGGGACCTTGAGCAGATACTGAAGCTGGAGTGGGAGCAGTAGAAGACTGACCAGCTTGCCTTTTCTTTCGGATAATTTTTTCAGGCTCACGGACTGACTTTCTTCTTTGGGGAAGCTTCATCTTCGGAGCCATATTCACTACAGTAGCAGGCAAGGAGACTTGGAGGAACAAGTGAATGAGTGGAGGAGGGATCACAAGAGAGTGAAGAGGGATTTTGGTGAAGAAAAGAAGTGGATTTGGGAAGAACGGTGGAGTACTAGGGCACGCTCCAACCGTGCCAAACAATGGGAGAAAGCACAAAAAATCCCTTTCCAAGGTGGCGATTTTTGGTGGAGAGGAGGAGGGAGAAGTGCCTCGAATTAGATCCTTGGATTTGGAGCAAAAGGAATTGGAGAAGTCGGCTTTTGGAAGGAGGAAGATGAGAGGATGAGTCGTCTCACGAACAGAATCCCGTATAAAAACAATGAGCCCGTGGGAAGTTTGAGGAAATAACAAGTTTGCCATTGAGTCGACTCATGGGGGTCGACTCATGAAGTTCAGAAATTCAGAAAAAAATGTGAATAAATTCCAGAAAATTTTAAAATTTTGGGAGAAGGAGTTTTGCTCAAAGATAAGTTTTTAGAATAATAAATTTGAGCTTTTGGGATCAGGATAGATGTTGGAAATTAAGCTCTAAGAATTTTTGACATCAGTTCTTGGAAATTGAGAAAAATTTAGGCATATGGATCTAGAATTCCTAGATTTCTCCTAATTTCACAGAATTTATCCTCACTAAGGGCCTTTGTAAAGATATTAGCTAATTGATTTTCAGTGCAAACATATTCAAGAATTATATTTTTGTTTTGAACATGTTCTCTTATAAAATGATGTCTTATTTCAATATGTTTGGATCTTGAGTGTTGAATTGGATTTTTAGATAGATTTATGGCACTTGTGTTGAGCCGTTGACGTTTTCCCAGAATTATTCGTAGACCTCTTTGGGATAAAAAATCTCTTTTGTGCAATTCCAAATGGGAAGTAAGTCTACGTATCTTACTGGTGAAACTTAATACTTGAAATTCAACAGAACCCTTGTTTTCTTCTTTTTCTTCTTGTGAAATAACTGAGATGAATGAATTTTTGATCATAAAAAAATTTTTCTATCTTTTTTTCTTTCCCATGGATTTATTTTACTTTACCGAATCGATCAGGAAAAATAAAAATAATAATCTTTATGCCAGTTATTTTAATCTAGTACACACCAAAATTTGGATTTTTTCCTTTCTTTTCTATTCTATCCAAATTGAAAATTTGGATAGAATAGAAAAGAAAGAGAAAATACATTTCTACATTCATGGAAGAGAATGATTTCTTTGTACCTAAAAAGATTCTGCCGATTTCGTCCTAGATCCAATTGAGTTGATACGCCATTAAATCCGTGTCATGTACCAGAATGTAATACAGCGTATATGTATATCTTTCGGCTTTCATCTATCGAAAAATATCACAGATATATAGGAAATATACAATTAACAAATTCTGAATCGTGGATACATATATATCCTCGACATACTGAAACGACTGCCGTTATTGGTATTAAACCAATAGCGATTCATACAAGCTAAATCTTCTAATCGGTAATTGGGCCAAAGAAACAATTTGCATTTAATGAATTTATTTGTATCTGTATTAGTATTAAAATGCTTGTCCTCATTCAAAAATTTTCCAGAGTTTCTTATGTTGCTTTTTTCATTGCAAAATACTAGATTTCTATCCACAAAATTCCAATTACGAGAATTAAAACAAATTAGAATTCTCAATTCTCTACGACGTCTAGGAGATAGAATATTTTCAGGAACAAAGAAATCATAATGACTTTTGTCTCCATTCACAAGCATACTGTCGTGTCTTGCAACGGATTTATCAAAATTATTCTTATCAACATATCTTTTTTTTATACATTTTCTGTTAGTTTGGTGCTTAACATCTTATTGGTGTTTCATTAAATTTGATTCCAAAGTCTTCGAGTTGTTGCTTAATCCACAAGATTTGAGCACAACAACTTTCGGCTGTAATGTATTCGGCCTCGGCCGTAGACAGTGCCACCAAATTTTGTTTCTTGCTAAACCATGAGATTAGGTTAACTCCAAGAAATTGGCAAGTTTCACTTGTGCTTTTTCTATCTAATTTACATCTAGCAAAATCAGCATCTGAATATCATAATAAATCAATTTGTGAGTCCTTAAAGTACCATAACCCTAGAGTTTGAGTACCATTTAAGTATCTAAAGATTCTTTTAACAGCATTCAAATGAGATTCTTTAGGATTAGATTGATATCTAGCACATAAACAAACACTAAACATGATATCAGGCCTACTTGCAGTTAAATATAATAATGAGCCAATCATACCTCTATAGTATTTTAAGTCTACACATTTACCTTCATCATCCTTGTCAAGCTTACATGATGTTGCTCCTAGATTGATTTTGATGACTACAAAACAGTTTGAAGGGATACAAATATTTTTTATTTGAAAAAGACCTTATGCTCTACAGGGGCAAAATCATAATTTCATCAAAACTCTGATTTGATAGCATCATCGTGTAGAACAAATGATATGTAATCTATTGGTGAAAGTTTCATGGTTTTTGGACTTATATTTTTGGAGTTATGAAGGTTTGAAGTTCATGAGTCGACTCATGAGTCAACTCATGAAACTATGAGCTGATTGGCACGCAAAGATTAGCCATGGCACGCTGGTTTTCTGGCTTGGCACGACCTGTGAGTCGACTCATGAGTCGACCCACAAGGCATGAGTCGACTCATGAGTCGACTTCTGCTGTTTTGGGCCAAGAAAATCCAGAAACCAAATCTCTGGACTTTGCAACAGAGGTCGACTCATGAGTCGACCCCTGAGGCATGAGTCGACTCATGAGTCGACTCATATGACGGGATTTGCCTGTAACGGCTAGTTTTTGGCCAGATTTGGTTGCTTTTTAATGCTGCTTTTTGTGCTCTAACGGCTCTTTTTCTGCCTAGTTTGTTTTCCCTTGTCTCTTAAGGCTATAAAAGGTTTCAAAAGGTGGAAAACAAAAAGGAGAGAGATCAAAATATCCAAGAGGCATTCAAGTGATTTGAAAAGAGAAAATCAAGAGCATTCAAGAGGGCATTCAAGTGCATTCAAGAGAAGGTTTTTCAAGCCAACTACTCAACATCATACAAGAGCTCATTTAAAAGCCTTCAAGAAGCCATCAATCAAGCTCACCAACTCCTCAAGCATTTACTTCATCTCTCATCCACTTTGAGGAAATCCAAGAGGGACTTCTTCATTTGAGTAAAGCGTATTTATTGTTATATTCGCTCACTTAAGGAGCTATTCTTGTACTTATTTGTGCTCTAAACTGATTTTATCTTGTGAGTAATTATTTTTGTTTTGGAGGGTTTCCAAAACAAGGAAAGGTTGATCCGAACCTGAAATCGGAGTGTATTGGGTCGGCTTGTACCCGGAAAACAAGTGGACTAGCTTGGGATAGCTAGTGTCGGAGTTTTCGATGGTTGTATTCGGGTTGAATACAAAGTATAGTGGATTGGAATTCTCAAGTAGGAGCTTGGAGAGTGGATGTAGGTGCAAGGTTGGCACCGAACCACTATAAATCATTGTATTTATGGCATGCTTTATTGTTTCTCTTTAATTCTCCATTATATCCTTGCATTCTTGTTTTAAGTAATTAATCTCAAACTAAAGTCTCTCTCCTCATTCATCAAGCTTTTGATATATAATTTTTACAAGTAATTAGTTAAGCCTAAAATTTTTAAAACCCAATTCACCCCCCCTCTTGGGTTGCATAGCTGGGCAACAAGTGGTATCAGAGCCTGGTGCTCTAGCCCTTCTTTGATCTAACAATCAAAGAGCCAAAGATCTATGGCAACCCACGTCGGCACTTCTCTAGCCGAGGGGCAATCTACCAACCGACCTCCACTTTTCAATGGGTCTAATTACACCTATTGGAAAGCTCGGATGAAGATTTTCATACAAGCATTAGACTATGATATGTGGAGTATCATAGTGAACGGTCCACACACACCCACCAAGATAATAGATGGTGAGGAGTCAACCAAACCCGAAAGAGAATGGGATGAAGTTGATAAGAAATTGGCACAGTTAAATGCTAAAGTTATGAATGTTCTTTATTGTTCACTTGATGCAAATGAATTTAATCGCATTTCTACCTGTGCATCTGCTAAAGAAATATGGGATAGGTTAGAAGTAACCCATGAGGGAACAAATCAAGTAAAGGAGTCTAAAATAAACATGCTTGTACATAAATATGAGTTATTTAAAATGGAGCATGATGAGTCCATAACTGCTATGTTTACTCGCTTTACTGACATAATTAATGGTTTGAAGAGTCTTGGCAAATCTTATACTAACAGTGAGCTTGTAAGGAAGATTTCAGGTCATTGCCAAGAACCTGGGAAGCCAAGGTGACTGCTATCCAAGAAGCAAAGGACTTGAACACTCTACCTCTAGAAGAGCTTCTTGGATCCTTGATGACTCACGAGCTTAGCATGAAGCAACATCAAGAGGATGAAGTCAAAAAGAAGAGAACCATTGCCCTCAAATCCACAGCCTCTCCTGATGAAGAAACTGACGACACAGAAGATGAAGAACAGGATGAAGAAATGGCACTCATCACCCGAAGATTCAAGAAGTTCCTAAGAAAGAGGAAACAGGGGATGAGAAAGAGACCTTTCACAAAAGAGGAACAAAGCAAAGAGAAAGAAAAAGATCAACCCCTTATATGCTATGAGTGCAAGAAGTCGGGGCATTTCAAATCCGAATGTCCACAATTGAAGAAAGGTCCCAAAAAGTTCAAAAAGAAGGCAATGATGGCCACATGGAGTGCGAGCGACGACTCAAGCTCCGATGAGGAGACCTCAACAGAACAAGCCAACCTGTGCCTTATGGCACACGATAATGAGGTAATTTCTGAAACCCCTAGTGAATTTACTTTTGAAGAATTGCATGAAGCCTTCAATGATTTAATTGATGAATTGAAGAAACTAGGAATGAAAAACAAAGAACTAAAATTGAAAAATCAGTCTTTAGTAAAACAAGCAGAAAATCTTTCAATTGAAAAATCTACTTTGCTTCAAGAGAACCAAAGCCTAAAGAATGATATTAATAAGCTGAAACCTATAGTAGATAAATTCACCTTAAGTTCAAACAAACTAAATATGATTCTTGAAAATCAAAAGGCCGTATATGATAAGGCCGGACTTGGCTATAACCCCTTAAAGAAACAAAAATTTCTGAAAAATATTTATGTAAATTATTCAAGTAACAAGCCTACCAATACTACTTGTTTTAAATGTGGTAGAATAGGACATAAATCTTACACTTGTGCAAACATAACTGTAAAGAAAATATGGGTTCCAAAAGGAACCATCTTGACTAACCAAAAAGGACCCAAGAAAGCTTGGGTACCTAAAATAAAAACTTGATATTTGTTTGCAGGTGTGTCTAGCATCCCATGGAGAAAACAGGAAATGGTATCTGGACAGTGGATGCTCGAGACACATGACTGGTGATGAATCACAATTCATCACGCTTGATGCTAAGGATGGAGGGATGGTCACCTTTGGAGATAATGGCAAAGGAAAGATCATCGGGATAGGTAACATTGGTATCACTCCCTCCAAATATATTGAAAATATTTTGTTAGTTAAAGGTTTAAAGCATAACTTACTTAGCATTAGTCAATTTTGTGATAAAGGGTATAAAGTAGTTTTTGAATCATCTGTTTGTATTGTGACTAGTCCTATTAATGATGGCATCAAATTTATAGGACATAGACATGGCAATGTTTATATGGTAGATCTAAATGATTTAGCCAAATTAGACATGCAATGCCTAGTATCCTTAAATGCTAAAGTTAATGAGACTAGTTGGCTTTGGCATCGTAGACTTGCTCACATTAGCATGCATTCTCTTTCAAAATTAATTAAGAAAGAATTAGTTCATGGCTTGCCTAAACTGAATTTTGAAAAAGATAGGATTTGTGATGCATGTCAACTAGGTAAGCAAACTAGAGTTTCATTTAAATCCAAAAATATTGTTTCAACTTCTAGACCATTAGAGCTTTTGCATATGGATTTATTTGGACCAACTAGAACCACAAGTCTAGGAGGAAAATGATATGGTTTTGTAATAATAGATGATTATTCACGTTTTACTTGGGTTTTCTTTTTGGCACACAAAGATGAAACTTTTCATATTTTCACTAAATTTCATCGAAAAGTCACTAATGAAAAAGATTTTCAATTCAAAATATTAGAAGTGACCATGGAACTGAATTTGAAAATCAAGACTTTGAAAAATTTTGTGATGAGAATGGAATCGGCCATAACTTCTCTGCTCCTAGAACACCCCAACAAAATGGGGTAGTTGAAAGGAAAAACAGAACCTTAGAAGAAATGGCCCGTACCATGCTTTGTGAAAGCAACCTTCCAAGATATTTTTGGGCGGAAGCTATTAACACAGCATGTTACATTTTAAATCGTGCTTTGATCAGACAATTTTTAAAGAAAACCCCCTATGAACTTTGGAAAGGAAGAAAACCAAATATTGCATATTTTCATGTTTTTGGCTGCCGATGTTTTGTATTAAATAATAGCAAGGAAAGACTTGGTAAATTTGATGCAAAATCAGATGAAGCAATCTTTCTGGGTTACTCCTCTACTAGTAAGGCTTTTAGAGTTTTTAATAAAAGAACTTTAGTAGTTGAGGAGTCCATTCATGTTGTCTTTGATGAATCTAACGATCTTCCTTCAAGGAAGAATGAGGGTGTTGATGATGCAGATCCATTAATAGAAGGTATGAAGGAGATCACTCTGAAAGATTCAGCCACTCCAGAGGACAAGGAACAAGAAGACAAACAAGATGAGATAGGTGAGGAAATTCAAGAACAACCTCAAGGTACAAATGACCTACCCAAGGAATGGAGGTATGTTCACAACCACCCTAAGGAGTTAATTATTGGTGATCCTATGCATGGTGTAAAAACTCGCTCTTCACTTAGAGATGTGTTTAATCATTGTGCTTTTGTATCTCATTTTGAACCTAAAACTATTGAAGAAGCTGAAAAAGATCATAATTGGATTAATGCAATGCAAGAGGAACTTAATCAATTTGAAAGAAATAATGTTTGGACTTTGGTTTCAAGACCTAAAAACTGTTCAATAATTGGCACAAAATGGATCTTTAGAAACAAATTAGATGAGCATGGTAATGTAATTAGAAATAAAGCAAGATTGGTTGCTAAAGGATATAATCAAGAAGAAGGGATTGATTTTGATGAAACCTTTGCACCAGTAGCTAGATTAGAAGCCATTAGACTTCTACTTGCATATGCTTGCTTTATGAAATTCAAATTGTTTCAAATGGATGTTAAAAGTGCATTTTTAAATGGATTTATTGCTGAAGAAGTTTATGTAGAACAACCCCTGGATTTGAAAATCATGCCTTTCCTAATCATGTTTTTAAATTAAATAAGGCTTTATATGGATTAAAACAAGCACCTAGAGCATGGTATGATAGACTAAGCAAATTTTTACTAAATAATGGTTTTTCAAGAGGTAATGTAGATACAACCCTCTTTATCAAAAGAAATCAAAATGATATGTTAGTTATACAAATTTATGTTGATGACATAATTTTTGGGTCTACTAATGAATCCCTTTGTCAAGACTTTGCTAAGCTTATGCAGGGGGAGTTCGAGATGAGCATGATGGGAGAACTCACCTTCTTCCTCGGACTCCAGATCAAACAATCAAAAGAGGGAATCTCCATCACCCAAAGCAAGTACACCAAGGAACTACTCAAAAGATTTGAAATGGAGAACTCCAAAACCCATTGGCACACCAATGAGTCCCTCATGTAAGCTTGACAAGGACGATGAAGGTAAATGTGGTAGACTTAAAATACTATAGAGGTATGATTGGATCATTATTATATTTAACTGCAAGTAGGCCTGATATCATGTTTAGTGTTTGTTTATGTGCTAGATATCAATCTAATTCTAAAGAATCTCATTTGAATACTGTTAAAAGAATCCTTAGATACTTAAATTGGTACTCAAACTTTAGGGTTATGGTACTCTAAGGACTCACAAATAGATTTATTAGGATATTCTGATGCTGACTTTGCTGGATGTAAACTAGATAGAAAAAGCACAAGTGGAACTTGTCAATTTCTTGGGAGTTAACCTAA